>NC_056751.1:416000675-416340675 GCF_019279795.1 Protopterus annectens
AAAGGGTGGAGAGAGAGAGAGATGGAGAGAGAGGTGGAGAGAGAGAGATGTGGCGAGAGAAAGAGAGAGAGACAGAGATGGAGAGAGATAGTTTGAGGTGTGGAGAGAGAGAGAGGTGGAGAGAGAGACAGGTGGAGGGAGAGAGAGAGAGAGACAGAAATGGAGAGAGAGAGAAACAGAGGTGGAGAGAGAGAGAGGGAGAGAGACACAGAGATGGAGAGAGAGCGAGAGAGATGGAGAGAGAGCGAGAGAGATGGGGAGAGACAGAGATGGGGAGAGACAGAGATGGGGAGAGGGAGAGAGAGACAGAGATGGGGAGAGGGAGAGAGAGACAGAGATGGGGAGAGGGAGAGAGACAGAGATGGGGAGAGGGAGAGAGAGACAGAGATGGGGAGAGGGAGAGAGAGACAGAGATGGGGAGAGGGAGAGAGAGACAGAGATGGGGAGAGGGAGAGAGAGACAGAGAGACAGAGTTGGAGAGAGAGAGAGAGACAGAGTTGGAGAGAGAGAGAGACAGAGTTGGAGAGAGAGAGAGACAGAGTTGGAGAGAGAGAGAGACAGAGTTGGAGAGAGAGAGAGACAGAGTTGGAGAGAGAGAGAGAGAGACAGAGAGACCAAGGTGGGGAGAGAGAGAGAGAGACAGAGGTGGCGAGAGACCGAGGTGGCGAGAGACCGAGGTGGCGAGAGACAGAGGTGGCGAGAGAGACAGATGGAGGGAGAGAGACAGAAACAGAGGTGGAGAGCGAGAGAGAGAGAGAGCGAGAGAGATGGGGAGAGAGAGACAGAGATGGGGAGAGAGAGACAGAGATGGGGAGAGAGAGACAGAGATGGGGAGAGAGAGAGAGAGAGAGACAGAGATGGCGAGAGAGAGAGAGACAGAGATGGCGAGAGCGAGAGAGAGAGAGACAGAGATGGCGAGAGCGAGAGAGAGAGACAGAGATGGCGGGAGCGAGAGAGAGAGACAGAGATGGGGGAGAGAGAGAGAGACAGAGGTGGGGAGAGAGAGAGAGAGACAGAGGTGGGGAGAGAGAGCGAGAGACAGAGGTGGGGAGAGAGAGCGAGAGACAGAGGTGGGGAGAGAGAGCGAGAGACAGAGGTGGGGAGAGAGAGAGACAGAGGTGGAGAGAGAGCAGATGGAGGGAGAGAGAGAAATGGAGAGAGAGAGAAACAGAGGTGGAGAGAGAGAGGGAGAGACAGAGGGAGAGACAGAGAGGGAGAGAGAGAGACACTGAGATGGAGAGAGGGAGAGAGAGACACACATAGATGGAGAGAGAGACACAGAGACAGAGATTGGGAGAGACAGAGATGGAGAGAGGGAGATTGAGATGGGGAGAGAGAGACAGAGATGGAGAGAGGGAGATTGAGATGGGGAGACAGAGATGGAGAGAGGGAGATTGAGATGGGGAGAGAGAGAGATGGAGAGAGGGAGAGAGATGGAGAGATGGAGAGAGGGAGAGAGAGAGACAGAGATGGAGAGAGAGAGAGACAGAGATGGAGAGAGAGAGACAGAGATGGAGAGAGAGAGAGACAGAGATGGAGAGAGAGAGATGGAGAAGGGGGTGAGGAGAGAGAGAGACAGAGATGGAGAGAGGGAGAGAGATGGAGACAGAGATGGAGAGAGAGAGCGAGAGATGGAGCGAGAGAGAGAGAGGTGGAGAGAGAGAGAGGTGGAGAGATGGCGAGAGAGAGACAGAGAGACTGATATGGAGAGAGAGAGAGAGAGAGCGAGACTGATATGGAGAGAGAGAGAGCGAGACTGATATGGAGAGAGAGAGAGCGAGACTGATATGGAGAGAGAGAGAGCAAGACTGAGACGGAGAGAGAGAGAGAGACTGAGACGGAGAGAGAGATCAAGACTGAGACGGAGAGAGAGAGCAAGACTGAGACGGAGAGAGAGAGAGAGAGACTGAGACGGAGAGAGAGAGAGAGAGAGACTGAGACGGAGAGAGAGAGAGAGAGACGGAGAGAGAGAGAGAGAGACTGAGACGGATAGGAAGATGGAGAGAGATGGAGACAGAGAGGGAAATGGAGAGAGATGGAGAGAGAGATGGAGAGAGAGATGGAGAGAGAGATGGAGATGGGAGGGAGAGAGACGGAGATGGGGAGAGAGAGAGACGGAGATGGGGAGAGAGAGAGAGAGATGGGGAGAGAGAGAGAGAGAGAGAGAGAGATGGGGAGAGAGAGAGAGAGAGAGAGAGATGGAGAGAGAGAGAGAGACAGAGACGGAGATGGGGAGAGAGAGCGAGACGGAGATGGGGAGAGAGTGAGAGAGACGGAGATGGGGAGAGAGTGAGAGAGACGGAGATGGGGAGAGAGTGAGAGAGACGGAGATGGGGAGAGAGTGAGAGAGACGGAGATGGGGAGAGAGTGAGAGAGACGGAGATGGGGAGAGAGCGAGCGAGACGGAGATGGGAAGAGAGCGAGCGAGACGGAGATGGGAAGAGAGCGAGCGAGACGGAGATGGGGAGAGAGAGAGACGGAGATGGGGAGAGAGGGAGAGAGAGAGACTGAGATGGGGAGGGAGAGACTAAAATGGGGAGAGAGAGAGACTGAGATGGGGGAAGAGAGAGAGAGAGAGAGACTGAGATGGGGAGAGAGAGAAAGACTGAGATGGGGGGAGAGAGAGAGAGACTGAGATGGGGGGATAGAGAGACTGAGATGGGGAGAGAGAGAGAGAGAGACTGAGATGGGGAGAGAGATGGAGAGAGAGAGAGAGAGATTGAGATGGAGAGAGAGACAGAGCAGAGTGCGCTCCACTTGTGACCTACCTTTGTTCTGTCTATTTACTATTTGTAGTGTTTTTTTGTTTGTCTGATTTTTGGTGGCTAATGATATCCCTCAGAGAAACACTTGCCAAGAGTGTCTATGGTGAGATGTACTTCCAAGGGTACAACCTTCAGTGCTTATTTTGCTGGGGTGAAGATCATCAGATTGTTACTAGTGGGCAATATTACAACTTTTAATGGAAAGACTTTGTACTTTGCACCTGATGTTACAGGTCCTTTTTGGAGCATGCAGGGTATCTGTTCCTCTACCAACCAAATAGCCATCAATAAGGGATGTAGTAGTAGACCTCGAGGAAAAAATGCAGACATTGCAAAAGGCATAAGCCTTATGTAGGTGGTAGTTAGTATGCAGTCATGGAGCACCTGGTCTTAGTTACCCTGTTTGTCCCATGTAAGTCTAAAGGCATACATCTGGGAGAGGTACAGCCTTTTCTTCTCCCAAGCTGTGTTATCCCTTTGGTCTCCCAGCAACACAAACATGCCATGTTTCAGTAATCACACCACAACTATATGCTAGTGGTTGGAGGGGTGGTAGTCTTAAATAGTAATTTTAGCAAATTGATATCCATCCACTCTCCATAAGCAACAGCAACAAGAAAAAAAGTTGACAGCAAAAACCCCAATGGTGCAGTTATCTGAAATGGTTTGGTGAAACAGCAACAAAGTGGGCATTCAGACCAATGATCAAATGATGGCTTTCGGACCGGCAGCAAAGACGTTCTGAGGATGGTATGTCCGGATGTCACCTTTATGCCATACGCGTAGAGCATACATGTGATGTACAGTGTACATTAAAGCACCTTAAAGGCTTTGGCATACAGGCTGGACAGCAGGTCGCCCTTGACAAGGGGATCCCTATTGTAAATAACACTGCAGCAGTGAAGAGAAGGAAGTCTGCCATTGTGGCAAGATCTTACACAACTGTACTTTTTGACAGAGACGATAGTGAATACTATTTTGTTAGCGATGTGTTTTGAGGTAAAAAGCAGTAATTTGTTGTGATTTATATAGCCATCTTTCAGTCAATAAGGATTGTTTTACAGGGCCTTGGAGTTTAGAGAGAGTTTTCACAGAGCAGGTTAGGGTCGAGTCATCAGTGTGTTGAACTAGGGTAGCATTTTTTTGTAGCAGTGTAGAAGCCACTTTTACTATTTTGAAAGGTGTGGGGCTAGATACTTCTGGGAGACCAATATTTACAAACAAGAAGGCAGACAAACCATTTTTTTCCAAAAAGTAGCTATGGAATTAGCTAGTGCAGTAAGGAGTTGGTAAGCCTTAAGGATGTGCGTTTGTATAGGAGCTCCTGGTGGGAGATGGTATCAAAAGCTTTTAGTAAGTCTAGGAGGATGGTGGAGACTAGGCTTCTGGTATTTCTACAGGTGTTGACAGTACTAACAGAAATCAGCAAAGCAGCAATTGTGCTGTGATGACAGAAGCTTTTTTGGGGTTGAAGACAGAATCTGGTTATCTATTAAGATAGTTGCATATGAGTACATATTTCTAATTTTGATAAGGGGATTAAAATAGGAATTGGTCTATAGTTTGAAAGATTTATAATTTGTTCCACCCTTGTGCAGTGGAAAAAAGAATGATTTTTTTTTTCATTGAGGAGACTTTATTTTCATATTTGCACCAATTTATCAGAATTGAAGCTTGATGTGCAATAATCTCTGTCGTTGTTTAAAGGTATTTGCAAGCTAGATGGTCAGGGGCCGCTGCAGTAGGCATTCATTTTTTGTAGGTATTTTTTATGGGATTTGTGAGAACTGATTGGTAGGAAAAGTGTTGAAAGAAGTTTTTGATTGAGTAGGGACATCAAGAGCCTGATTGATGACTGTACTGTACTGTGTATATAAAGTGGGTATTGAATTGGTTGGCTATGGTATCATTTTGTTTCTGTGTGTTTGATGTTGCTTTGTATCTTGTTTTGGATTTAAGAGCTTAATGACTGAGGCCTAGAACAGTTTTGGATTATCAGTGTATATGTATTTTGGTTGAATAATAGGCTTTCTTATCTTTGGTGGTAAGTTGTTTTGTTAGATTTCTTAATTGTCTTATGTGCTAGTAAAATGGAGGCTGTTATAGTTTTTGTTCAGACCTTCCAAGCTTTGTCTCATTGTTTCATGAGTTGTTTAGTTTCTAAGGAGAACCATGGAGACACAGATGTCTGCAAAAATAGCCTCTGCCCTAGTATTTTTGTACTGTTATGCAGGAGCATGTGGTAGTTTAGCAGCAAGTTATTTCATTTCTGCAAACTTCAGCACTTTCTACCTCAGGTGTGGCATCTTCAGCTAAAAGAAAAAAAAGGCCCACTCTGAAGAGGTGCTCAGCTTCGATCCAGAAGATGAGGATCTGGAAAGTGATGACACCATTACCTCAGTGTCTCCTCTAAAGTTGTCTTCTTGGTGACCGTCATGAGCCTAGTACAGTAACATTTTTGGTAGTGGTGGTGGTGGTGGTAGAAAGTCAGGAAGTCATCTGGCTTTGAAAAGAGATACATAGGCATGAAAGAGGCCAGGCCCATTTCACTATGCCATTTTTCCAGGCTATCAGAAGTGTCTTGCTAGCATGTTATGAGTGTTTCTCTTTGTTTTTATTAATTTATAAAGTTCTTATATAATGTAAAACCTTGATGTGTGACAGACTTACTCAACGGTGGTATTCTGAAGGTCATAATACTGATTGCAAAATCCTGAAATGTCAAAATGTTGAAATTTTAAAATGTTGAACTCTGTATACTTTCTAAAAGCATGCATATATTTATTTTATTTATTTTCTTTTACATTTGTTTACCGGGATAGTCCGACTGAATACATGTCCATTTTCAGCGGAGGCCCAGGTAGAAAAGCTCCAAATAGACAAACTTACATAGATTACATAAAACGTTGGATAACATTAGAAAATATAAAACAAAGTGATTATGTACAATGGCTTAGTTGTGTTCCCTAGTAGGGACTCACAATTCTCATGGACAGACACAATTAAAAGCAAGAGACGTCATATTGATGATGTAGTTGCATGTTATGATATTTACAGATTATGCTTTCAGTTTATAACTTAATCAGGGTTAGTACATGGGCAAAGCCAGTTCACTTTGAGATACTCTTTGAGGTTTTTTTGAAGAGTCGTTTGGAGGATTGTAGGGTTATATAGTTTGGCAACAGATTCCAGATTTTGCCAATAAAGTTGGCAAACAGGGATTCACCAGTAGAGTTATTAGCTTTGTGGGTTTGGACCATTAGTTTGTTGGCTCATCAACAAAACTGCCAGAGAGCCAGACTCCCAGCTGCCTGCTCCAAAGAAAAGCAACTGGTTTTAGAGTCTTAGGCAAATAGCAAGTACCTGTAAAAGAAAAAAATATCTTTGGATCCTGCTGTTGTAATGGATGAGGTCAAAGAATGTAAGGTAGCATCCTGTGATAGGGAAAGCCATCTGCTTGCGTATCCATCCATCTCTCCATTTTCTAAACTGTTTATCCTATTGATGGTCTTGGTGGTAGCATGCTGAGGAGGACAGACCAGATTTCCTTAAACCTACCCAACAGTCTGTAGCTTCTCCTATGGGATGTCAAGGCAGTTCCTTGGCAATTTGAGATGTATAATTTATGTCATGTCCTCTGTCCCTGTGTTAGTGCATCTCTGTGTGAAGGGCTCAGGAGGGATTTTGGCAATGTGCTCAAACCAACTCAGCTGCAGTTTTCTTTATTTGCAAAATTGCTGCAATAGCCTAAACTGTATCAGTTATATTTTGCTAAGGATGCAACAGTTCAGTTTGGGCACCAAGCCCTTCAGAGCTTTCCTGCTGCCAAAGGGAGTGTTCTTTTCAGGGCCAACAGTTGACTAAGCAGATAAGTTCCCTTTGGGAGGAAAAACTTCCAATTTGCTTTATATGTCAAAAACATACTTTTTCTGTGAAACAATTTTATTACACTAGGAAAAAGTGTTTTTCATGACTGTCCTGTGACTTTTGTTCACTTTTAAATGGGAGCGTTACTTGTTTGCTTTTGTGGTAAAAAAAAATGTTAAATCTAATTTTAAACAGTTTTTTCTGTGGTAAAAGTTGTGTTATTTTTACTTTTGGGGTCTGGGGTAATGAAGTGTTTGCTTTAATGAGGAAAACGGTACTTTTTTCCCTTAACTTACCTAGTTTACTGACTTGCTGTCTGTCTTCCCTAGGAATCCAGCACCTTTTTCAGCTTTACCATGGGAACAACTTGTTGATTCTTCCTTCTCCCAGTAACAGTAAGAAGAAAATTGCTAAACAGGCTTTGCCACCACAGCAGGTTGCTAAAGTGCCTCGGCTACATGTGGGTGACTCTGCTGTGGCTATAGAAGCAGGACCCCCCCCCCCTTCCTCCCAGAATAAAGGTCAGTCTAATAAGTCTGCATGACTATATGGACCTCCCTCCCTTCTCCCACCCTGTCAGTGCCTTAACCCTTGCAGAAAGTCTGAATCTCCATTTCTCTCTTTTCTAACAGATAGTTTTAAAGATAGGTTCTAAGAGTAATACATCGATTAGAGGTGGCAGTGGGAGGCACTCCCTCCCTTTCTGTGGAAGACTTCTTATTCACCAGACCAAACTATTTTTCTATCCTGTCATTCAGCATATGCTATTTCAGGAGATGAAAGAAGCTGCCCCCCTACTCCTCAGTTAGAGGATGTTTTTTTTTAAAGATGTTTCTAGTGCCAAAGAAAGAAGATTCTTGGAGACCAGTTGTGCTGGACCTTTACTTTTTTCAACCTGTTTGTGATACTACTCAAGTTAAAAATGCTGTCTCCTCAGAATTTTACTCCTTTGTCCCCATTTGAGTTTTCTAGTGACCTTAGATTTCAAAGATGCATATCACCACATGCCTAAAGATTTAGGTTTTAGATGTTTCTTAAGGTCTTGTGTATCTAGATCACACTGTCAGTCTCCGCATTACACTTCAGTCTATCTACTGCTCCAGGAGTGTTCACTAAGAGTCTAGCTGCTGTGATGGTCTGCCTCAGACTGCAAAGTCTTCAGATTTTTCCTTATTTAGATGATTTGCTTATCTTTGCAAAGTTTTTTTTTTTTTCAAAGTGTCAGGAATCTCTCAGCTGGGTAAGGGATCTCTTACTACACATCACTCTTTACATGATTTTTTTTCCTCTGGGTGTCTCCTGGACGCCTCTGTTCAATTAGCTTTTCCTCCATGGGAAGAAACTAAGTCTGTATTTAGATCTGTTAGAGGTTTTCCTCTGAAGCTACCATCTCAGAAAGGGAAGTCCTTGGGACTGTAGGTATGGTATATGTGTTGCTCAAGATACCTCCTGCAAAACTCCACAAAAGGAATATCCAATAGTACCTGAAATCTTTATGGTGCAGCATATTTGGAACAGAAAGACTGACCAAAACACACAAACATAGTAGCGATCTTCGCTCTTGTAAATGCTGTCAACTCTCTCAATCATCTTTGGTTCCCGAGACCAGTGTTTACAGACAACACCACAGTAATGTGGTACATAAACAGTCAAGAGGGAGCAGATCTTACCATCTGTGCAGACTAGCAATGGTATCCTGGAATATAGCTTTTTAACACAATATCACTGTACAGGGATCTTACATACCAACAGAGCAAAACTGTGTGGCAAATAAGATGAGCAGGACCAGGAACAGGCCCCAACAAATGGAAACTAAATCAGATTCTTCCAAGAGTAGATCCAGCTGTGGTGAACACCTCAAATAGAATGATTTGCCTCCGCTCACAGCAATCACTTGACAAAGGTCTGCTCCAGGACATCATACAAGAAGGGAGAGAGAGGAATTGTTTGAACATCAGGTTAATTGGGAAATTGTAGGGTAGTTTTCTGTCTTTGTTTACTGAGTTTTGTGTTAAGACCTTAATGACGAGTGTAGATGGAAACTTTAGGTTCAAATGTTTAAACTTGACGTATTGTTTTTGTTGGTATAAATTGTTTTGAGCCATATGCCCATAATTATTCCAGAGTTGTAGCAATGAGAAATGCCCTAAAATGCTGTTGCTGCTTTGAATTGTAGTAATGTGCACAACAGACTGTTAAAGTTGTTGATGCTATAACTTTATTTCTGTTTCTTGTTACACTTCAGGTGGTGGGGCAGCAGCTGTGGGTCCGGTTCAGCCCAAACAAGTCATCACTCAGACTCCGCAGCAGAGCCCAGTGCAACCAGCTATGCCTCCTGTACAGACACAGTCTCCACAATTAGCACCACAGCCTCCTCAGCAAATTCAGGCTATTCCTCAGCCTTACCAAGTATGTTTTAATGGTTTAAATTAGCTAGCTTTTTTGTAGTTCAGGATATTCAAGTATGAAATTGCTGTTAAGCTACTCAGTCTGAATGTAGATTTTATGCTTTTTACATCTGCCCAAACTAGGTTACTTATTTTACTTGCAGCCTATATAACATTGCTGTTCCCTGGACATTTTTGCACAAGTTTGACTTTTGCCTTTTTTTTTTTTTCCCCGTCATTTAGCGTAACAGAAACATCATACAAAGATTAGCAGAAGGTGTCTGCCTGATTGTGTGCTGTATTTAGTCTGGCACTTCTACCCCTCCCCTGTGCTTTCTGTCCTTCGAGGTAGTCTGTGTATTTGTATGTTACAGGTCTCTTGGCCTCTGTTACTCATTATGGCAGTTCAGGGTGAAGTTTACTAGAATCATGTAAGTGTATGTAATTATGTAAGAAAAATGTGAAATATAAAGTGCACTTTAAAGGAAAACTCCACCCTGCAACTTAAAAAAGTACTTTTCAGTCTTTGTTTCCAGACCTGTTTTAACACCTCAAAATAACTCTTAAGTGCTTTAATTGTAATATTAGCCTGTTTACCACAACATGGCTACCGATGGGGTTTGATCTAGCAACGTGATCTTCTTCTGCTTCAACCATTTCTCTTTCCCATAAAGCATTTCAAGTCTTCTTTCTATGACTCATGCCAGACATAAGGAAGTTACTGTCAATTCCCATGCCATTGACATATAATGGGAAATGTGTGACTCACTGTCATTTTGTATTCCTTCTGTAAGAGGGCTGTTTCTTTTCTGTTGCTAATCACCCTCATTTATGTTTTGCTCAGAGCTTCTTTTACACCATACTTTGAAGTTATCTAGCTGCAGTCAGAGAAGTAGCTAAATTGGAGGCCTTTGTTCTAGGT
Organism: Protopterus annectens; assembly: GCF_019279795.1. Lineage (NCBI taxonomy): Eukaryota > Metazoa > Chordata > Ceratodontiformes > Protopteridae > Protopterus > Protopterus annectens. The sequence goes on from NC_056751.1 coordinate 416,010,617, forward strand.
GTTCTTTTGTAGTCCAACATGAATTGACAGTCCCCCCCACACACACACACACACACACACTACTGCAGAGGTGTTAAAACTGTCACTGCAATTGTCAGCTCAGAACTGAAGGGAAGGGACATCCAATCTAAATTTCTTCCCCTCTTCCTGCAGTAAGAATTATGTATTTATTTTTTTAGTTTGCCAGCAGTAGAAATATTTATTTATATAAACACTTTCACTTTAAAATTTGCAAGTAATTTTCTGAACATTCTTGATTAGTTGTGTGTTTTATTACTAGTCACTTTGCTTTAACCCTGATTATGTATACAGGCCATTTTTATGTTAACTTAACTTCTGCATGCCCATTTCTTTCTGAGGAACAGCTTGCTTGTGACATGCTGTTTCGGTAATTTAATGACATTCTGCTCATCTCCTCAATTTTTAAATTAAAGCAAATCATTAATTTGCAAACCTGACTCCATGATACTGGCACAGTAAAAGAATGTACTGAAACCTCACTGTATATCCTACAGTCCATGCAGTGAAACATTTTATTTTTTTTTGGGGGGGGGGGGGGTGCTTACTGAATATTTTAGGAAATAAAGTAGGACTTGCATTACGCATATAAGTAATGCATTTCTTGAACTTACTGTGATATTCTCAAATTCAGCAGCAAACTATTAAGCAATCGCTAGTCCTTGCCCTTGCCCTGCATCAATAAATTTTCTTTGAACCACTTCTTTCTTCATATTCTCAATTATGTTATGGAATAAAATCAGCTTATCTAAAATGTATATTAATTTCATTTTCATTGATGATGCTGTAATCTGATTGTTAAAAATCAAATATAATTGTATGCAGCCTGTCGGAGCCATACACACAGATGGAGAGTTGCTACAGCATCTACCAGCCAACTTGTGGGCTAAGCATGCAAATGAACTAGGTGTACTGAAATCAACAAAACCAGTAAATATAAAATTAAACCCATGAAAACATCCCCCTATAGTGCCACATTATCCACTACAGCTGGAAGCACTGCAGGGAATCAAACCTGTACGTCAGTGTCTGACATAGCCGGTTTTAGGCACCAGCGAACCCTGCGGTCGCTGGGGGCCCCCTGTTCCCTGGAGGCCCCTACCCACAGCAAGTTATCTTATCCTGATATTTTGTCACATCTGTAAAACCAACAAAAGCTAGTGCAGCAGTCTTGCATACTTAATAAACTATGAGGGTAATAAATCTTATTTATATTTCCTTTAAAATTCAAAGATATTTCTGGTTGTAGTAACGGTGTTTTGTCAAGTAACAGGCATCAGAATGCCATTAAATATTTTACTACTGACATAGTGGTTTAGTTAAACCCTGCTTTTGGACATTTTCTCCACTAAAACTAACTACATAGCCAGCTTTTAGTCCCTGCAAAACCATGGCTGCAGGGGGCCCCCTTAATCATCTTTGTCTGTGTGGGGGCCCCACAAAAGCTACTGTTGATTGGGGAAAAATGAGGAATGAAAAATGCATTAATTTCCTAATTATGCTCTTTAACATGAACAGGGCTGTGATATGACCCTGTTAGGTTGAAGATGATAATGAACATGAACAATATAAGCACTAGAAGGATCAGCAGCCCAGAGTGACTTACCTCAGTGCAAACTTTGGATTTTAAGAAGAGTTGATGCTTCCGATCATCAGGGATAGTTTCTCTTTCAGGTAGTTTTATAACTAATACCAGAACACCAGATACTATAACTCAATTTCTTTGCTTAAGAATTCAGTACAATCCCAAAAATAATAGAATAAATGCTCAGAATCATAAATATGTTTAAATATTTCTCTAATTCACTTAAAAAGTTACTAGAATAACATATTTTGCATCAACATCTATTTTTGGACAATAAGTATAAAACTCAGATGTCTGGATTAATTGACTGTTTGAAATCCTGAATGATTTACCAGCAAATCACTTTTTACGAAGGATAAAGCAAAAGTATGAACAAAATCAGGGAAAGTCTGTGAAAGTAGGGACAGTGACAAGTATGCATTACTCCTCAATGAGATAAATCCTACCCCTTCTGCTGTTTGACGACTGCTAAACAGCAGTGACTAATCTGGTGTGGCAGTACCAATGTTGCACAAGGCATTGCTGTTTGCTGAAATAAGTACATAACTATTACTGCTGTGGCTTATGCATGTTAGTGTGTGTGTGTGTGTGTGTGTGTGTGTGTGTGTGTGTGTGTGTGTGTGTGTGTGTGTGTGTGTGTGTGTGTGTGTGTGTGTGTGTGTGTGTAGGAATGTGTTTGTGGTTTGGTGTGTGTGTATGTAAAAAACATCACTAATTTTTATCTGTGCATGCACCCAATAATGCCAGGACACAGACATTATTCTTCTGTGCATCAGTAAAAGATGTACCTAACAAGTAATTATATTTCGAAAGTAAGACATAACATATATCACAGAACATTCAGACACTTAGATATTCTTGGAGTCTGGTTGCCCCACTCACCAGACTGTCTAAATGGATAATGGGGACTCCCTTTATCATCCTTGACTCTGTGGGGGCCCCCACCAAAGCTGTTGCTTGTTGGAGAAAAATGTATCAATTTTCAGAATACGCTGTTTAACCTGAATGGTGCTGAGATATGACCCTTTTAGGATAAAGCTAATAATAGCCTCTGTTTACAACCACACCCATTCTAAAACCAGCCCTGCTCAAATGTGTGTGTGTACATAAAGCTGCTACGGGTTATCAGGGGCTAGAGATTGTGTGGATATTACATCTTTGATTTTCATCACAGTCAAACCTTAGAGGTGCGCATGAAGTCATTATAGCTTGTGTTTGAGCCGGTCAGTGTTTCTCACAGACCTCAGAGGTGTACAAAGAAGGTTACTATAGCTTGTGTAAGAGAGGTGTACTGTCTAGGAGCAACAAATTTGAATATTACTGAAATCATTCTCACAATCACATACTAGGCACATATACATGTGGCTACCTTTGATGGCTGGGGTGAAGAACATGCTATGTATATGTATATCATCAGTCACTTGAAATATATGACAAAGGCAATTTAAATCTCTGCTTTCATCCCAGTCTAACACCAGAGGGATGCTTAGGCAGTGACTTGTCTTTTAGAGGGTTAGGAGGTAGGCAGTATTTCCAGATAAGACTTAAATATTCTCACAACTACTGGCTTGTTAGTTTACTCTAAGCTACAATTTTGTCAGCTTTGAAAATTAAGCCTTGGGCACAAATTATGCCTTGAAAGAAAAATAAGACTGAAATTCTTTTTTTCTTCATAATTTTTATTTAGGCAACCATTAGAGTAAAATGTTGAGAAAATGCTCTAAAATGCATCCCAGACCATCTGTAAAGCTGTGGCTTCTTGGGCCCTGACTTGAGTTATTTCCTAAATGGTTATTACTGGGCTGTCTTGTTCAGGAAAGGTGTGTTGAAGGATGCAAGGAAAACTAAAGCTGAACCACAACAGTGAATTTCTTTCCTTAATCATAATTTCTGTTCAAGCTATTATTGGATGAAAAGGTTGTGTAAAATGCACTTCAGAGCATATAGAAAGTTATGGCTTCTTGAAAACAGTAAAGTAAGGCAAAATGTGAGGAAAGGAAGAAAAAAGTAACGTGGATGGTATGGGGTGCCCAAAAGAAGAAGGATTCAGAGGTGAGGACTGGAGGGTGTGTGTGTGTGGGGGGGTGTTGAAATGTAGGTCCAGTCATCATTTCACTTTAAGTCCAGACCTGTACATAGACTTGTTGCAATGTATCACTGTTGCAACTAAGTGCCAGTAACTTTAACTGCCCCTTTGTTAGACAGCTCAACATAGTGAAAGTGTGATACATAGGCCTGTTGTAATGTGAAAGCTTGTAGCTGCAGGTCTGTCTGTGGATACTACTCCTAAAAGTTTGCAGCATGAAATAAAGGGTTGCTTAGTATGGATGGCATTGTTAGGATGATACTTATACTGGAAGTGCCTAGGGGGCCCCCAACTTGACATTTGCTGGGGTCCTCCAAAATGCTAACACCGGCCCTGGTGTCTGATACAGAAAGGAATAATATCTGCTAAAAGCCCTTAAGATATTACTACTACTACTTCCAGTTAAAAAGCCAGGAAAGGATACTTATAGATTTGTACAAGACTTAAGGGCTGTAAATAATGCAGTATTGCCTGCTTTTCCTGTTGTTCCAAATCCAGCAACACTGAGTTGCATACCACCTACAGCTAGTTCTTTTACATACCTGTTCACCCTGACAGTAAGTGTTTTTTTTTTTTTACTTATCAAGGACAGCAATATACCTGGACACGGTTGCCATAAGGATACACTACATCTCCATATGTTCGACAACGTAACCAAAAAATAAAAAAAAGCAAAACAACTTACCTGAAGGTTTTAAGTAGGGGGGCAAGCCCCCCCCCTACACCCCACACACCCCCTACTTAAAATGTACCAACTCCGAGATTGCACCACATTGAAGAAAACAGAAACTTCCCCTTACGGAGATTTCCGTTGAAATGCCCAAACTTTTACAAGTTCGAACCATGCCTCTCAAGTGTACCTCATTATGAGGAGCGCACCTCATTTGGGGTCTTAAAGTTCATGTTCTTTGAAGTTCCACATTGAAAGGGTCTGTCACACATTCAGTGTTAGTGATTTTTTAAGTGAAATCCATAGTAAATAGAAATTAATCATATTAATTCACAAAAAGCTCTTTTATAAGTAAAACTAGCCTATTTTAACAACCCTATGATCTTCCTCATGGAAGTTGTTAGTAAGCCATAAGTCTGTGTTCCACATTTTGGCCATTTCTTCTACATTATGAGGGCTTGTGTTCCTCATTTTGGAGACAGAAGGTTTAGAGCTGTGGTTCGAACATATGGCCTCAACCATATGAGGTTCAAACTCGTAAAAGTTAGACTACGTGAATGGGACCCAAAAATAACATATGACAAAAGTGACCAGGAAAAAGTAAATAGATACATTACCAAGCCAGAAAAAAATGATAGTCTGTGATGGGAGCTGCTATTTCTGACAAACAGCCTTCATCAAAAACAAGCCCAAACTACTTTGGGCTGACTGCTGTCCAAGTATCAGAAGCTGTCAACACATCTTTACAGATGTTCTTCTCATTGTACTCAGTACTTCAAACAACCATAATCAACTCTCTCACCCTGTGTACAACCCCAGCCCCTCCAAAACTATTATAAACTACTCAACTTTGCACAATTCCAGCTGACCCAAAATTAAACAAAACTGCTTTGTCAACCACTTTTCCCCACAAATCACACAGCTGTCTGTAGAATATTTTCTGTCACCATTACTCAATTACAAGTAGACTCTCAAGGCAAACCTACTGGCACGAGCACACACGAGTCTTTCCTTTGATGTACACAGCAGCATTGCAAACAGGAAAAAAAAAATAAGGATGCTCTAAGGGCAGTAAAGGTGCAGTAATACTTTCAGTGAAATTACCCTAACCACTAATTAGGTGCAAAACACTCCTCTGTACGTTATTCTCCATATGGCAAATGCACAGAGTGAGATGCATTTTTATTTTATTTATTTTATTTTTTTATTTTTATTTTACATTTGTTAACAGGGCTAGTCTAGCTGGATATATTTCTATTTTCAGTAGAGGCCCGGGGAGAAAAGCTCCAACAAGATAGAAAAATTCAAAATATCGTTACAAGGTAAATTAAAGGATTAATAAAAAATAGAACAAGTAATTATTACATACTAAAGTTATTTACACTTGAAAAGAACAAGTAAAAATATTTACACTTAAAAAAGCAACAATAAAAATGTAGCACAGTAAGATTCTTATGGAATTTTTCACATCAAGTAGAAAGATTTCAGCAGTATGTTGATTAGAGTTTAAACAGTACCAGCCTTGCTTACATGAATAAGCATTAAAATGTTTGGAAGTTTGTTTGGAAGAGGAAGAAACAGTATGCGATTAGTGTTAGTTCATTGGGTAGCAGGTTCCATTTTTTTCCTGTTGCGTTAGTAAACAGATTGTCACCAGCTATGTTGTTAGACTTGGTTATACTAGCGAGGAGTTTGCTAGAAGAATGTAAGGAATTCAGATTTTTATAGGGGATTAAGATATTGGAGAGTATAGGAGTGGTGTTGGGTTGGTAGAATATCTTGTGGGCAATCGTGAGTTGGGAGATTATCAGATGGTTTTGGAATTCAAGTCAGTCTAGTTGCCAAAGAATCAGACAGTGGTGGGTTCTAAAGGGATTGCCAGTGATGAATCTGGTGAGGTTATTGTAGGAAGTTGCTAGTTTGTTAAGGTTATTTTTCTTTAGGTTGGTATAAATAGATGAGGCGTACAGAAGAGTAGAGATTAGATGGGAGTGAGCAAGCTTGGTTCTGGTTGCTGGGGTTAGGAAAGGTTTTATTCTATATAAGGAGCCTATTTTTCTGTTGACTGTTTTAATGGTGTAATTTATATGGTAATCAAATGTAAGGTTATTGTCAATGGTTAATCCTAACAGTTTAGTGGTAGAGTCAGGGAATATAATAGTGCCATTATTTGAAGAGACTGAGAAATGTATGGGGGAGGACTTAGTAGTAGGGGTAAAGAGAAGGATTTTGGTTTTTGTGGCATTAAGAAGGAGGCAGCGTTTTGTAAACCATGTTTCTACAGTGTTGAAAACATTTTGAGTAAGAGAATATAGTTCTGATGGAGAGTATGCTGAGCATATTAGCGTAGAATCATCTGCATATTGAATGCAGGTGGCTTGAGGAATTACTACATGGAGGTCATTGATAAGTAATGAGAAAAGAAGTGGTCCAAGAATAGAGCCCTGAGGGACTCCGATGGTGACTGGCAGAAAGGACGAAATTTGATTTTCCCAGAGAACTGCCTGTTGCTGAGGTAGGATCTTAACCATTTAACAGCCTGAGAGTCAAAGGAAAGGGATTCAAGAATATTGATTAAGAGGGTGTGGTTTACCATGTCGAAAGCTTTTGAGTGGTCAATAAAGAATGCAGATGAGAGGATGTTTTTATTACGGTTTCTATTGATGGTATCTGTAAAGGATAAAAGGGCAGTAGTGGTACTATGTGATGGCCTAAAGTCATGTTGGCAGTTTGCTATTATGTTGCTATAGATGATGTAAAAGTTGTTGATGAATGCATTTTTCCATAATTTTTGCTAAAGGTGATAAGAGAGCTATTGGCCGATAGAGTAGTCATTTGAGTTCCCACTTTTATGTAGGGGGATAACGTGGGAGATTTTTCAAATATCTGGAATGGTTCCCTCTTTGATTGTCCTATTTATAAGGATGGATATAGGGTAGGCAATTACTTTGGCTGCTTTTTGGAGATATTGTGACGGTAGTTGGTCAGCAGAAGTAGTACATGGCTTGAGTTTTTGAATAAATTTATGAGAGTAGTAGAGATGGGTTGTAGTTTAAATGTAGGTATAGAGCCTGGTGTGGTGGTGGGAAGGCTTGAGTTATCTGGGATAAGTTGACTAGCTAGAGATTGTATGGTGTAGAGCTGAGAGACAATAAGTTATGCAGAGAGACTGTGTTCTACAGGCTTATGAAAGGTAAGAGACATTTCCTGTTGCTGCTTGTCAGAAAGATGGTGAACAAAGGTATAGCTGATGGTGAACAAAGGTATAGCTGTGTAGGGGAGAAAGGTAAGCGTAAAGGGTTCTATAACAGAGAGAAAGATATTTATAAATAGTGCTGTGGCAGGAAAAGAGGTTTAAACAGGGACTTCATTAAGGGGGCCAGTAGCTGTAGTAGTAATTGACAAAAAAGCTGTCTAGTTTCTAAAACTCTGACTTATCCAGGATAATTCCATTTTCAACTTTTCATGGGGTGTGGGGTAATTACTTGAGTAAAAAGTACAAGCGGGGATAGCAGAGTATGGCTGGTCTGCAGAGTTAGTGGATTCCTACTTCCAGTAAGAGACAGTTTTCCATGGCTTGAGGTCTGCTGCCCTCTAGTGGTAAATGTAGGGAAAACACTAACTCCACTAGGATAGGAGGGGTGATGGGGTAAGATAGTAAAGAGATGGTTGGAGGGGTAGGTCTGTGGGTGTGCTGGCCCTTACAAATTAATTTAAATTTAATGCACTCACAAGTAATTTTAAATTAACGCACTCGCAAGTTTATAGTTAAATCCTAAAGCTACTGTAGGATATCACCTACACTGTGAGGCTAAACACAGAGAGTATCTAGTTCCTGTGGGGCTTCTAGGTTAGGTTTCCCTTCTGTTCAGTTGGATTTCATTAGCCTTACAGGGTTGCTGATAGAGGGACAGGCTGTGTCTCAACACAGGGCTTGGTAGCTGTAATGTTCACCTGTTTGATATAATCATCTGCCTTTGTCTACACAGCTGTTTTCTTCAAACGACCTTCACATAACTAACCTACATGTATCAGCTCAGCAAGATCCTGCCAAGGTGACCTGCAGAGTCCTGAAATATCCAAGTGTGTAGTCTGAACAAGTCCCATTAGTTCTTCTAGTAGACATCTCCTACAATCCTGACTGCTTTGGCAAGTGAATTGCACAAACTCTACCTACATAACAACCAGGAGTCCTGTTACAATGAAATGGCAAAGTTTGGTATAAATGTAGCCCATAACAAACACTATTGCATCCCACTCTGTGGCCTCACGCTCAAGTTAACACTACGGCCATATCACTTCCAACACAACATGGCACAAAGTTAGATATCAACCTGTTACCACCTGCCCAGCACGTAAGCAAGTTTGACAAACCTACATACCAAGCAAGAAGCACCTAAGTCAAGCAAAGCAACTAGTCACCCTTGTCCAACTTAAAACAAACAAAGGACAGTGTCCATACTCAGATATAGCTCGGAAACTTTGGAATGCCGTACTATCAAACTTAAGAGTTATAGCACACCCTAAGACTGTTACACTCACAGTTAAAAGTCCAAGGGCAGTATTACGGCTGTCTATGCATATAGGTTCATAGGTAGGTGCTAGGCTATCGGCCCAAGGGCCTATGTAAGCCTAGCCAACAAGGTTTCCTGGCTTACGCCACCCAAGAAAGTTATTTTCCTGTGCCACTGTTGAGCAGAGAGACAGAAGTGATCCCCAGGGTGTATTTCCTATTTCCCATGCACTCATCTAGATTTTTCTTGGAGTGCTAATGAACAACTTTGCTTGACATAGATGGGTAGCCTGTTCCAGAGTATGGGAAGTCTCTGGGACAGGAATCTATCCCTTCAGCATGTCCTGTTTATTATGGTGACAAGGTTTAGGTCCCTAGAGCGTGTAGCTCGGAGGGATTGGGATTTCTTTTAGTGTAGCATGCCCAACAGCTCTGGGTTTGACATAGCTTTATATGTTAGGCAGAGATCACCTTGGAGTAGGCGATATGCTACGGAGTAAAGCTGGAGTTTTTTGAGGCGGTCAGTGTAGGGCATTTGTTTGAGGCCAATAATCCTCTTTGTGAGTTACTTCTGTGGCCTTTCCAGCTGCTGCAGATGTCTTGTGAGGTACATTCCAAAAGGGGTTGTACTCTATAATGGGTCTAATGAGTGTTGAGTAGAGGGGAACAATGACCTCTTTTTTCCTGGATGAGAACCCTTTTATGATTAGGTGTGCCACGTAGAAGGACTTCCTGACTACTGTGGCAATGTGACTATCAAAGGAGAGACTACTGTCCACCTGGGTCCCAAGGTCTCTTATCACGCATTCGGTGTTAAGTAGATTGCTGCCTATGTGGTAGTTCATGGGTACAGAGTTTTTACCAAAGGGGATAACACTGCACTTTTTGGCATTGAGCTTAAGGCCATGGCTCTGACACCAGGCATCTGTCTCATATGTGGTGGCATTTTGGTAAACACACTTCCCTAAGGAAAAAGTATAATGTGCTTTAAGCAAAAGTATTATGGACAATGGTTTTATGAGGCTAAGGGGTATTACACATCTGCGTACTAACATTCATAGCGATACACAACTGAACCTCATCTACATACAAAACACAGAATGGGCCCCAAACTTATGCCAGTAAACAACAGATGTTAAGTTGTCAATCTCGCCTTCATTCTTGCTGGATGGGTTCGGAGCCGATCCTCGGCTCCGACTTGGCACTTGCTAAGCTCGAGAGTCACTTTTACCAGCTCGAGGCAGCCCCATATCCCATGATGCAAGGCAGTAATTACCCAGATCTCATTTGCCGCTTCGCTGATGAGGTCAGTCTTTTTACCAGCTCCTGGTAAGTGATATTTTTCTTGCTATTTGTCAGGTTTTAGGTGTCTCAAACCCTAATTTATAGTCTTTATACCCTTCAGTGTACTTTATTCACTTAGCTCCATACCCATTTCCCCTTAGTTCACTTAGTTTTAGCGTATTCGGGCCTTAGGCCTTTCCCACCCTCACAGTTCCTGTCAGGATTTCCCTCAGGTGTGTGTGTTGTGTCACTCTTATAGTAATAACTAATTATTATTATTAGTTATTTATAATTTTTATTTGTTAGTGTCTTGTTTGGACTGATTGGTGTGTGTGAGTGTTTTAGGACTGAGATATGTCCAAAGATACTAGGGTCTCAGGTTTCAAGAAGTGTGACTCGTGCTGTCAGAAGATGTCTCTGACAGACGGTCACACTTCTTGTATTTATTGCCTGGGACCCCTACACCTGCAGGACTCCTGTGCTATATGTCATTCTTTCAGCCAGAGAGTCCTGCAGGAACATAGAAATAAGTTGATCCTCAGGGGTCTTCTTAAACCAGAGAGCTCCCCGGCTAAGGTCGGCTCCGGGAAGCCCTCCAAACCTTCCAAGACCCAGGCTTCAGTGTCCAAGTCTGTGGTCTTGGTTCCGACTCCGCCGGAGCCGACATCGGCTCCGTCCGGAGCCGATCCTTCCTTGTTGGAAGTTTCTGTACCGGCGCCGGTTGGCTCCGATACCCTGGCTTCGACACCTGTGTCGGCTCCGTCTGGAGCCGACACCCTTGCGTCGAAGCATGTCTCGGCTCCGGCTGGAGCCGAGATATCTTTGTCTCTTCTCAGAGCCGACAAGTTGTCGGCTCCGCCTGGAGCCGAACTTTCTTCGGCTCCGATGGCTCCGCTCCAGCCTCTCCCTTGCTTTCGGAGCGGAGCCATCGGAGCCGATCATCGAGATCGTCCAGGCTCTCAGACCACGACTTAGAGAGAGTGGTGAGTAGGCTATTAAAATCACAGGCACTAGCCCAGATGCTCCATAGCCCGTCTCATCAGACGTCAGCTATTCTACACCCCCCTGAGATTCCTCCTTCGACTCTCTTACAGAGTTCGGAGCCGGAGATTATTGGTACCGTGACTGTTGCTGCTTCGGAGCCGATACCACACCTTTCGGCTCCGTCGTCTTCGACTCCTATCTCCTCCTTGAGACCTTCCTTGGAGGGATCTGGGCGTCGGGCTTCCCTGGTCGGTTCCGAGGGGGCGAGTGGCATCGGACCCTTGTCCGACCCCGTTCTCCCTCTCGGAGCTTCGGCCTTGGTGAGCTCGGCCCCGACATCTGCTTCGGAGCCTTCCCTTTCAGTGGGACCAGGGATCCCTGTTTCTTCGGAGCGGGATTTCTCGACCCTCCCTGGGAGGGGAGCCTTCGAGGTGATGAGGAGTGTGCTAGCCCCAGAGTTTAGCCAGCAGTCGGTTCCTTTAGCTCCTCCCTCTATGGTGCCTGTAGATGCCTCTTCCCGCTCTCTTGCTCCCGGACCCAGAGATCCATCGCCCCAGGTTTCCCCATTGGGAAGGACTTCCTCTTCCAAGGTTTCTCCTGATCCTTCAGGTGAACCCCCGCATAAGAGGACCTGCAAGAGGAAGCATTTAGACTCCCCTGAGTCTACAACATCAGATACCAATTTAGATGAGTCGGAGGGGTCCCCAAGATCTCCTCTGAGGATGTCTCCTTTTCAGACATCCTCAAACTCCTGAAACCGAGGGGGAACTGGCCCTCCATTAATCCCTCCGAGGATGAATCGGTATACCTGGAGGCTTTTGGATCTCGACCCTCCACCTCCTGGGTGTCTCCGCCTTTCGACCCCCTTATGGAAGTCATAGCTCGAAAGGCGTGGGCATCTCCTGATTCGGTGGAACCAGTCCCCAGGAGACCTTCAAAGTTTATCACGGCCCCCGCTGAAAAGCAGTTTCTTACTAAGGGTGTCCCGGTTGATGCCATGGTGGTGGCGGCCGCCACCAAGAAGGAACTTGCAGATCCTTCCGTGCCAGTCCATCCTCCTAACAAGGAGTCTAGGACCATGGACAGGTATGGCAAGCGGATGTTCTCTTCAGCGACCTTTGCTATGCGTTCGCTGAATTATTTGTGTTACTTCACCAGACTTCAGAGAGACATCCTCAACGAGCTAGGTGAAGTAGTACAGGATCCGTCAGCAGCAGGGGCTCAAGAAAAGATCGCCTCTCAGCTGGGAATCCTAAATTCCATAACCAACTCCTCCATGCGGCTCATTTCTTATGCAGCCGATGGGGCGAGTAGAGCTGCAGGCACAGGAGTGGCCCTCAGACGTCAGTCCTGGATGCGGCTCTGAAATTTTGCAGACCCCTTTAAGGCATCCTTCACAAACTCTCCCTTTGATGGGACAACGTTGTTTGGCCCTCAGGTGAAGGACACTTTAGCCAGGTGCGAGCAGGACGGCAAGACTCTTTCTGCCGTAGGAGTCCGTTTCTCCACTCCTTCTAGACCTTACCCCAAAGGTCAGAAGGGAGGGAAAATGTGGTTCCGGAAATCACAAGGAGTCACGCCTGACGCACGTGGTCAGTTTACCCCCAGAGGCAGAGGGGGTAATAATAACAGACGCCGCCCTAGGGGCAGAGGGGGTCCGCAGAAACAGGGCTCCAGAGAGCCCCTCTCTGACAAGCCATTCCAGCATCCCTGAGGTGTTGCCCGACTGCCCACCCTTGGAGGCAGTCGGGGGAAGATTGTCGCTGTACCCAGAAGCCTGGCTTTCCCTCTCTCAAGACAAATGGGTACAGTCGATCATATCCAAGGGTTACAAGATTCCTTTCGAGGAAAGCCCCTTCCCTCAAAGAGGTTCCCTTCCAGACGTACCACCCGGTCTCAGGGAAATTGCAAAATTAGAGGTGTCAAAGCTTCTAAAGAAAAGGGCCATCCAGCCAGTTCCAAAAGATCATTTAGAGTCCGGAATCTACTCAAGGTTCTTTTTGGTCCCCAAAAAGACGGGAGACTGGAGACCAATTTTAGACCTCAGCAGGCTCAACAAGTCTGTCAAAAAGACAAGATTTCGGATGGTCACACTTCAATCGATTTTGCCCTTTCTGGGCAAAGACAACTGGATGTGCGCCATAGACCTTCAGGATGCGTACTATCATATAAAGATTCACAGACGCTCCAGAAGTTTTCTCCGCTTTCGGCTGGGGACCAGTCATTTTCAATTCAGAGCCCTGCCCTTTGGCCTCACTACAGCCCCCAGAGTGTTCAAATGCATGGCAGCGGTCACGGCTCACCTGAGACGTCAAGGATTCCAGGTGTTTCCGTATCTCGACGACTGGCTCCTCTCAGCCACCACCAGGCATCAACTTCTCCAAGCCAGAGATTACACTCTACGTCTCTGCGGTCACTTAGGAATTTCAGTCAACTTCGAAAAGTCTTCCTTGTCGCCCTGCCAATCTATTACCTTTATAGGCGCAAATCTAGACACTACTCGGATGTCAGCAAACCTAACAAGTCAGAGAATCCTAGATATCCAAAACCACGTTCAGATCATCCTATCCAGCAAAAGGGCACAAGCCAGGTTGGTCCTGAAAGTGTTGGGCCTCATGGCAGCTGCCATAACACTTCTTCCTCTGGCCTGCTTTTACATGCCTCTCCTACAATGGATGTTCACCCAATGGTCCTTCCAGCAGCTTCCCATGCGTCACAAGATTCTGGTGACACAAACCTGCAAGAACCATCTATCCTGGTGGATTTCCTCTCCTCTAGTTCATCAGGGCAGACCATTTGTTCCCCCGGCCCCGGTAGCCACGGTCACCGGATGCCTCCTGATCGGGTGGGGGCATTATCAGGGCAGGATGGTTCATGGCACGTGGCAACCGTTCGAATACCACCTGCACATAAATGTCCTAGAGATGAGAGCAGTGCTTTTAACGTTGCAAGCCCTCAACGACTTTCTCCCTTTAGGGACTATTGCAGTTCACACGGACAACATGTCCGTCGTGTGGTACATCAACAAGCAGGGCGGAACCAAGTCATATCCCTTGTGTCAAGAAGCTCTCAGACTTTGGCAATGGGCGATCTCCTCTCATCGGTTTCTGGTAGCAACGCATATCCCCGGGAAAACCAACATAATAGCGGACAGATTGAGCAGAGCTATTCTTATGCCTCACGAGTGGTCTCTCAAGCAATCCATTGTGGAGGAGATTTTTCAGAAGTGGGGCCGCCCATGCTGCGATATTTTTGCTACACCCCAAAACAGCAAATGCCCAGACTTCTTCTCTCTCTTCCCACTTCCGGGCCATCCCCCCAGAGACGCTCTTAACCCAAGATTGGCCCCGGGGACTTCTTTATGCATTTCCTCCCTTTCCTTTGATACCACAAGTACTCCAGAAAGCTACCGTCTTGAGAGCCAAAATGATTCTCATTGCCCCTTACTGGCCTCGACAAATTTGGTTCCCGTTCCTTCATCGCCATCTTTTGGTGTGGCCTTGGCATCTGGACCCAGTTCCAGATCTTCTGACCCACCAGTCGGGTCAACTGCACCGGTCCATTCCTTCCCTCAACCTCACAGCTTGGTTGCTCCACTTCCTTCCTTAGCCAGGCTTCCTATGATCTCTAACCCCGTTAGAGATATCATAGTAGCTTCTCTTAAGTCCTCTACCAGGAGGATTTATTCTAGCAAGTGGAAACGCTTCTCTTTTTGGGCAAAATCTAAGAACATAGACCCCTTTACTGCCCCTATTCAGTCGGTCTTGGATTTCCTTGCGGAAATTTTTCACTCAGGTTCCTCGTCCTCCACAGTCAAAGTTCAGTTGGCTGCAGTCTCGAACTTTCATGTCTGCTTTGCAGACCACAACATTATGTCCCACAAACTTTGTAAAGCCTTTCTCAAAGGAGTGTTCCTTCTTAAACCCCCTGTTAGAGATCCTCCACCACAGTGGGACTTAAATTTAGTGCTGACATCCTTGATACTTCCCCCTTTCGAACCAGCTGCTTCATGTTCATTAAAGTTTCTTTCTTGGAAGACACTTTTTCTAGTCGCTATTACCTCGGCTAGAAGAGTGTCTGAACTTCATGCCCTCTGTGTTCGCCCCCCTTATTTGGTCTTCCACAAAGACAGAGTATCCTTGAGAACCAACCCATTCTTTTTGCCCAAGATTGCTTCTAAGACAAATTTAAACCAGTCCATTGATCTCCCGGTATTTTTTCCAAATTATTCTAACAGGGCGGAACAAAAATTGCATTACCTAGATGTTCATCGCCAACTTAGATATTACTTGGACAGAACAAAGCAATTTAGGAAGTCCGATCAGCTCTTCCTGTCTTATGCTGAAAATAGAAAAGGTCTCCCTGTTTCTAAAGTGACCTTATCTAGATGGCTATCTTCCACCATTTCTGACATTTATCAGCTTAGGGGCAAACAGCTGAACTCAAAACCTAAAGCTCATTCCACAAGAGGTCTAGCCACTATTACAGCCTTTCAGGCTAGACTACCCTTAGATACTATTTGTGCAGCAGCCACTTGGGCCACTCCTCATACTTTCGTTTCTCATTACAAATTAGATTTGGCCTCCAGGGACAGGGCAAGCTTTGGTTCCACTGTTCTCAAGAGTCTGTTCCATTGAGCCACCCAGGATAGAGGTGCTAGGGACGCGGTCCCATCCAGCAAGAATGAAGGCGAGATTGACAACTTAACATTTAGAAGTTATGTACCTACCATAATGTCCCATGTTATTTGTCTTCTCTCACCTTCTTTCTTGCGTCCCTCCCTCCTGTCCCCCTAGCCTGGACAGACCTTGATCTCCCCTTTTCTTTGGAAGATTCTTCTTCCTTGGACACCAGATAGTTCTTGTCCTTGATTACCTGTTTTCCCTTACAGCCTTTTTAGGTTAGTTGTTTCTCTTTCCTTGGTGGAAAGTTTTATAGGCAGTTTTTCCTCTAGATACCAAACGAGATCTGGTATCACCTTGCATCATGGGATATGGGGCTGCCTCGAGCTGGTAAAAGTGACTCTCGAGCTTAGCAAGTGCCGAGTCGGAGCCGAGGATTGGCTCCGAACCCATCCAGCAAGAAAGAAGGCGAGAGAAGACAACTAACATGGAACGTTATGGTAGGTACATAACTTCTAATTTACTTGCAGAGTACCACTGTTGGTTTGCACATTGATTTAGCAGACTAGAGGGGAGAGAATGAACATCTATTACCATACTTTGTAATAGGAGGCAAGAATATTGACTTTACTTCAAGACAAGATTTTATTTTAGTGCTTAGGAGTACATGGTCAAACTACTGCTGGGATCGTTGACCAAAATAATTCTTGTTTGTGTCGGGGAAGTGCTTGTGCATACATAGTCAAACCACTGACTGTATCACTAGGGGAAGTGAGTCATTTATATGTCAGTATACTGCTTGTGCATACAAGGACAAACAACTGAAAGGGTCAATGTGGAAATTATTCTTGAATGTGTCAATGAAGTGCTTATGCATACATGGACAAACTGAAAGGGTCACTGTGGAAATTATTCTTGAATGTGCCAACAAAGTGCTTCTGCATACATGGGCAAACGACTGAAGGGATCACTGTGGAAATGAGTCATGTATGTGTCACCAAAGTGCTTATGTTAAGTGGTCCGACTGCTGAACTAAATGGTAGGGAAAATTTATTTAGTGCCATTGCAGTGCTGGATAAGGAGAAGGTCAGAGTCGGCTATCTGTCTGGTGGCCAGATCCATCATATCACACCTGCACTCATGTCTCTCAAAAACAGGCAATGTTATGACTCTGTCAGAGTCCGTGTTAGTGTCAATGACTTGACATGTACCTGTCTGGATTATAGGATGAGAGACACGACTGAGGTCTCATAGTACATGTCTCAGGCATATACATGTACCAAGCCTTAAGCAGTATTTTACCTTCAATTAGGATGATGCCTCAGTACAAACAAAAAATGATGTACTTCAGTATTTGGCTTAGTTTGTGGTGTCAGTGTAAGGGGATACAGTATCTGTCAGCCTGCGATTACATGATTGACCAACCTTGATGCTTTGCCAGAGATCATCTTTATCAGTCATCCCTGGCATTTCCTCTACTGGGCAAGGTTCTTGCTGCCCTCATAGTGCCTTTTTAGGCAATGTCTCAAGGACATAGTTCCTGATGTAAAAACTCCATCTAAAAACAACCTCAAGGTTATGCTGCTAAATAGTCTTAACATGAAACTGCACTCACTGGATATTTGTGCAGTCACAGAGACCTGGTTTAAGGCTGTGGAGAGAACTCCAGACATACCGGGCTACACCTCCTTCCACAAATTCTAACCACCAACCGAAGGCATGAAACGTGAAGGAGGCATGTATCATTATTCATTACAGATAAATACTGCTCCAGATTGGTGCAATAGTAGAATTCCCAGAAGATAGTTCAGGTGCAATGAACTGTTGGTAGGACACCTATTCAAGTCAATGCCAGATCACGAACCCCCTCCATGAATCCGGTCACCCACTCAATTTATTGGGATGTGCTTGAGTCTATCAAGATACATCCAAACACCATACTGTTGTTGAACTAGACATCCATTGACTGGTTAAATTACTTGTGGTCTAATACACTTGCCCAAAGGTTCCCTGACTGTTAATGCCAATGCTTTGGAGCAGCTGTTTGACACCCACACAAGGCATGCCAACATGCAGAATCTGGTGCTTACCAATATGGGGAGTACTGTAGCCCCCACACTGTGAGGTCTTCCCTACTGAGATTTGACCACAAATCTGCATCAGTCAAAGTCATTATCCCCCCCCCCCCCCCACAGCAACTGAACTAAACAACTTCTCCAAAACAGACTATAAGCTCTTACAGTAGGGGATAATTAGCTTTACTGCACCTCCTCCCTCAGATGGGGACAGTCAGCTATGCCAAGTCGTATACCAGGGCTGTAGACAAACACCTGCATAACTGCATTGAACCCGGCCATACCTGATAGGACCAAAAGACGCCCCTCAAGGAAGAGCAAGACTGCCTGATGGACTACTACCATTAACGGCCTATACAGTAGGAGGAAGAAATTGCTGTATAACAGTAAGAGGAAGCAAGCACAAAACTGGAAACACTCCCTCTTCAGCTTACACAAGCAAAGAAGATGTCTTTCAAAGCCCTCAAAGGCAAAGTACGAATCCAAAATAGCTTCCTCAACTAAGGGGGACTTTAAGGCATTCTTTAGTTACACCCCTAACCTAAAAGGAAAGGCCCAGACTTGTGCCCAAATGATAGTTAATGATACCCCATATACTTTGCCTGTGAACAGACCTAACCTGTTAGCTGACAGGTACTGTGAAAACTTCACTTCCTGCCCCCACCACAAGTACTCCATGACAGCTCCACCATCCTGTCCTCTACCTTGTATCTGTAAAGAGCAGGTTATACACATCACCAAGGTTAAAAAAAAAAAAAAAAGTAA
This sequence comes from Protopterus annectens, assembly GCF_019279795.1. NCBI lineage: Eukaryota > Metazoa > Chordata > Ceratodontiformes > Protopteridae > Protopterus > Protopterus annectens. The sequence continues at coordinate 416,029,219 of NC_056751.1, forward strand.
ACATCCATGGGACATGGTAACATCCGTGGTTGCACCCAACATGAGCTCAGAAATGAACTAGCAACACCACTAGGTACTCTTTTCAATCAACCAACTACTACAATATATATATATTTTTTATATCATCTTCCCCTTTACCTGCAGTGCATTTAGCATGTGTTGCCTCACATGAATACTGACTGGAGTGCTGGCTGTAAGCTCTCAGCGGAACGTTTCAGAAGTAAAACTAATTTACTGTCAAGTGTTTAGCCAGTGTCTGATGGAGGACTTTTCTAGTTTGTATTGTGGGCAAATGATTACAGATTGAAGTCCAAAAAGAATGGCCAGTACCATGAACCAGTAACCTAATGGTTATGGTGGGATTGTTGTTATGTGTCCCTATCGGGCAGTATGTGCCTGCCATGAAGGCTAGCAGCAGCTATTGGCTGGCCAGTGCTCAGTTGCCCAGCAGGTGTTACCTGGGAAAGCAAAGAGCATGCCATCTGTGGCCATCGACCAGGTTCAGGAAAATATGCCAGTAGATGGGACACAGAAACTGTGTCAGGTTGCAAGACAAAGACAAATAGATAAATAAGGCAGTCACACACCCTTCATAAGGGATGCTTGCAACAATCTGCTCACCAGTCCACAGGAAATCAAATTATGGAAACAGCTTATGAATTAAGAAAAACTGCACACCAACTAGATGGGCAGAAGACACTCCCCTCTCTCTCACACACACACACACACACACACACGTACACAGTCTCTTTTGCTGCATTCACACACTCAAGACATTCATCGCTAACTCTCTCATACACATGCTTACAGTCTGTTCTGCATCCACACACAGCCATTCTGTTTCACACACACACTGATCATTCTGTCAAACGCACGCATACACAGTCTCTTCTGCATTCACATGCAGACATTCTGCTTGCATGCACGCACTGGTCATTCTCTCGTGCATTGCTAACTCGCTCTCATACACACGCATACACTCTCTTCTGCATTCACACACACATTCTGCTTGCACGCCCACACTTGTCATTCTCTCATGCATCGCTAATGCTCCCTCATACACATGCACACACACACACACACACACACACACACACACACACACACACACACACACACACGCACTATTCTGCAATCACACACACATATTCTGCTTTCACGCATGCATTCACCAACCCACATGCAATCAGCATCAGAAACCCACTCATATACATACTTACACACACCAAAGTACGCCTGGCAAACTCAACTGTATATGGAACATCCGGATTTATGGCTCACATTTTCGGTTTCCTTCAGCAAAAAATGGTGGTTTGATGGCAAATTAGTAAAGACTGAAGTTAGAATGTTTAAAAAAAGTAATGGCAGACATTTCATATTTAGACTTTGTAACCGTAGGAAAACCCATTCTGTCAACGAGCTAATTTTGTAACAGCAATAGTTAAGCAATGCCCCTATTTTAAGCCTTTGTGTATTTTCTTGCTTTAAGAGCATTTCAATCTTACCATCAAAACCATCAATAAAAAGCTTGGCTCTCTCTATAAAGTAAAACACTTTCTCACTCCTCACGCTAAAATTACAATTGCCAGAACACACCTACTATCAACTCTTCTATGCCTCCCCCCTCTTTACAAACCTAAACAAGACAACCCTTAACAAACTTGCTTCTTGTTACAATCACATAGTTAGATTTGCCACAAATTCCACCTTTAGAACGCACCACTGCACTAACTTGAAGCAACTAGGGTGGTTAGAGTTTTCCAGCCAACTTCATTTCAACCAACTCAAAACGGCTCACCAGATACTGCATCACCCAGAGAAAACACCAGCTCTGAAAAACATCATTCACCCCTATATTAACCTGCAATCTTTACGCTCCTCCAATAAGATCTTAGCTCAAACTACCAAAGCCAATAATTGTGCTGGGGATTCTCTATTCTCAAACTTTGTAGGTAAAATGTGGAACTCGCTACCGACCATGCTCACCTCAGAACCTTCACTCCTACAATTCAAAAAAAAGCTTAAACCCCATCTCAATACTCTCTGGCAATGTCCCTGTTCCAAACCTGATTAACCACTATCATTTACCCTTCTCTTACCTCACTATCCTTAACCGCTTTTTAACAAGGCGCCTCGCCTTTGTAACTGACCTATGTTTTTTTTTTTATATGCTGCTGTTATTTTTTTCCCAAGATGTGATGTATCTTTATATTGTATTTAGAACTCAACTATCTTCCTTTTTTGCATTAACAATGTTCATATGTCTGTTATGTACCTGGAGCTTTTCTCCCCGGGCCTCCGCTGAAAATGGACATGTATCCAGTCGGACTCTCCCGGTTAACAAATGTAAAATAAATAAATAAATAAGAGGTTGAGAAAGACCGATTGGAGTAACTAATATAAAAGGGTTTGAGCTACAATAGCCATATAACTGGAGAGACAGATTTCTATGTGGTAAAAAGATGAAAGAATCAACTTACCCTTAGAAGTTAGTGTACGTGATGTGATTTTTTATGCACTTTGGTTGAAGTTTCAGTGAAGGCTATACTGGCTGCGATAATGTTTTCCTTCCTGCAGGAAACTGTGGTCGTAATACAGTTCCACAACAACATGTAATTTACAGCGGCTGTTAACCGGGCCACTCTTGAAAATGCTTATGTCACAGTGTGGGCAGGACATCAGTACAGGGAACAACTGATTTGCCTGTCGAAGGTACGTCAGGAAGGTGGAGACAAATTCCACCTGAAAGGATGCGATACAAAAGAATGGGGGATGGGGCGCCCTGCCCCTATGCTTAGGAAAGGGAGAAATATAGGACTAACAAACTTTTTAATGCATTCCTCTAACAGCAGGTAGCTAGGCTGATTTAACAAGGATAAAGGAAAACTAGCATTTGAGTTTAAATGTGTTGGAGCCCGGAGTTTTCCTTTAAAATGATTTCTGCTACTGGGTGCTGTGTTTGCAATTTCAAACTCAGCAGTGCAAGTCTAGAAACTGAAAAACTATGTGCAGCTCTGTAGAAATAATGGCAAACTGCAAAAGTCACTTAAGTGTTTTCTACAGATATCATGCCTCATTGCACCCCAATTTGTATGTGTGTGTGTGTGTGGGGGGGGGGGTGGCTGCAGTTCCCACAACTCTGTTACTACACAGATGTATGTAAATGTGTATGTATGAGGTCAAAATGCAAAAAATTGAATGCACAATAATTAAACAAAACTGTTTTAAATTCAAGTATTCTAATACAAATCAAAAAAATGAAAAGGAAAATATACTTTTTTGAGATGGGGCAAGCTCCTCTGCACCCTCACATCCCATGCTATTTATATATGCCAACTTCGAGATCCCACTACAGTGGGGAAAGAGTAAACTCCCATTTCCCACTGTACTGCAGAATTGCACCTGAAAAGACCAGTATTTTGTGAACTTTTCACATTTGATCATTTTTGTTGATATTTCCATAGATCAGACAAATGAATGTTTGAGTGCTTGAATTACACCTGTGCGCGTGCGTGCGTGCGTGCATGTGTGTGTGTGTGTATAATATATATATATATATATATATATATATATATATATATATATATAATGTATACATTATGTATACATTATATATATATATATATATATATATATATATATATATATATATATATATATATAATGTATACATTATGTACTGCAATCAGTTTTGGGCTTGGTATATTTCCTTTAATCACGCTTAAATTTCGTCAGTGTTGAGGATCGCACTTGGACCTTGAACGTACAATGAGAACTCGTATTATTGTGATATAATGCAGACATATACTTTATCCTAACAATGCACTTAGATGGGAGTTAAAATAAAAATGTATTTCTGACATTATACATGCATGCGTTTTGTTTACTACAACTGCACCCATGTCATCAGTAATTTTACATGCACTGTACCTGTATCATTGGCAGGTTTGAAAAACACTAACTTTGCCTTAGTCTCAGACACACACACACATGCACACACACAGTAGATATACACAATCCCAGTCTAAATCGGCCCACTTAAAACTGGCCCTTGAAACAAATGTACAAAATAAAAATAAAATAAAACAATAAAACATGGACTACATTCCAAATAGTTAACTTCCATATACTGACAGAGAAAAACGAGCTAAAATGTCTTGAAACACACCCACACTACAGGTATACACACTTTATGCCAGTAGATCAGAAGATTGTGGTTCTGTTCCTGCACCACATGCTTAAATTAATCTTCAAGTGCTAAAATTGCAACGCAGGTAAGGCAGAAGAGATTGCTGCACTTCTAAGTGTGCCATCCTTTAGATGAAACATTAAACTGAAATCCTATCTGGCCATTTTGGTGTGGTAACTTGTGTGCATATAAAAAGTCCCATTGCATTTATCAAAATGATTATGGGGTACTATATTGATATTGGATAAACATCTTTATCAAAAAGGCATTTTTGCATCAACTTAACTTCTTTTTTCCCAAAAAATATCTTACCAGTCATTCTGTTGTATGCAACTGGAATATTACCTGTTCAGCAGCAGCATCATTTTCTTATTTGTTATTATACAGTAACTTGTTACAGTTCATAGATTGCTACTATTGAGTGCCAGGCATTTATAAGCTACCTCTGTGCTTAAAGGACATGGGTGCCAGGCCTGGTGTAAATTTCCTGTTCCCCATGTACTAGTCTAGGCTGCGCTTAAACTGGGTAATAGACGAACTCAGCTTCAGATGTTCCATAGGAGGGACAGTGTCTGGGGCACATCTGTCTCTGCAGCATGTTCTCTTTAATTCACAGACAAAATTCAAGTCCCTAGACCTTGTATTTCTAATACTGTTTGACTTAAAAATATGTAGGAGGCTCATAAGCCAAGCATAGATCACCCCTCAGCAATCTACAGGAGAGTGAGTAGAGGGGGAAAGGGCTTTGAGGCACGTTGCATAAGGCAGGTTTGTTGCATCTTGTATCCTTGTTGTAAGGAACCTCCGAGTTTGGTCTAGTTGTTGCATATGGTTGGTCAGGTACATACCAAAGGGAGCATTGTGCACTCTGGTCTGATGATGGTGGAGTACAGTGGGTTATTGACCTCTTTGGACCTAGATGTCATGTCTTTACTTACAAGTTGCACAGCATAAAATGATTTCCTCACCAGTGTGGTCATGTTGTGGTTGAAGGTAAGGCTACTGTGTATGTGGCTACCCAGATCCCTGACCACTGGGTCAACTGTTAGTGGCAAATTATCAGCATGTAATTAACCAGGATGATTGACTTCCCAAAGGGTACAGTTATGGGCTTTTTTTAGCAATGAATTTAAGACCATGGCTTTCGCACCATTTATTAGTTAGAGAGAGGCCTTCTTGAAGAATGCTGGTGTCTGTAGGGGAGTTGATGATAACCCCTAGCTTGCAATCATCTGCAAACTTAGTTAGCCATAAATCTTCAGCATTTGCTTCCATTTCAGAGAAGTAGATGCCAAAAATGAGCAGGCCTAGTATTAAGCTTTGGGGAACTCTGCATGTGACTGACCTCTTGGTGGAGGTGGTCTCACCTATTTAGACGACCTGGTTCCTGCCAGTGAGCCAGTTGGCTATCCAACTGGTGATAAAAGGGTTTATACCTGAATTAGTGAGCTTGTCTATAATGCCTGAGTGGCGTATTGTATCAAAAGCCTTGGCCAGACCGGGATAAACTGTGTGCACAGTCTTGCCTTCATACAGTGCTTTGGTGACTCTCTCAAAAAAAGTCTAAGAGGTTTAGTAGGCATGACCTTCCTTTAAAAAAGCTGAACTGTGGTGGATCCAGCATTTCCAGGTTACCCAAGTCCTCATTTATCATATCCATGATAATTCTTTCCATGACCTTCTATAGACGCTGGTCAGACTTTTGGGCCTGTAGTTACCCAGATCAGTGGATGGACCTTTTGTGTGCAGAGAATGACTGTAGCCATCTTCTATTCCTTGGGCACAACACCTGACTGTAGGCTCCAGTTGAAAAGTGATTCAAGTGGACCAGAGACTTCATGTTTCATGCTGTTTATTAAGCATTGCAGGATGTTATTGAGCCCATCTATCCAGTGTTTTGGCCATGGAAAGTGCTTTGATGACCGAATCCCTAGTAATGGCTGGAGGGGATTGTGGTATGCAGTATTTCCTTTGAGCTTTCAGAGGGAGTAATGGGCGAAATTTGCACTGAACCTGTCAGCCAGAAGGTTGGCAATGGCCTCCAGTCCATTGTGCATGATGCCATTTACATCAAGTTCTCTGCATTGTTATGTATTTCCCCTGAGGTTACAGACATAGCTGTAGAAAGCTTTGGGGGTTGTCCTTTGCCTGAGAAGCTATTTGTTTCTTCACATTTAGCCTTTGAAGTATTAATTAACCCTCCTAGCTGCTTGTTTAGATTGGTTGGGGGCTTTTAGTATGTATGGATTTGTTCCTCCTATGCTTGGCCAAGAGTTTTTTTTTTCCTTCGTTGTATAACAGATTGATATTCTTACTCTACCAAGGTGGCTTGTCATTCAAGTTTGTCTTATTCTTAATACGAGTGAGCACAGCTCGCTGTATACAGCTATCAATGTGGCTGTACAGACATTTTTTAAGTAACTTCGCATATGTTATGGTGTGTACTGGGTTAGGGGGTTCTTGGAATTTAGCCAAGGCATTGCTTAGTACATAAAGGTTAACCTAGGAATAGTTCCTAAAGGTTTTATAGTTTCACTAGATCCCACATTTAATTTTTATTTCAAACAATAGTGCCTTATGGTCAGATTTGACAAGTGAAGATATTACATTATGTGAGGAACATCTGCCCCCCCCATGTTTGTGAGGGCAAGGTCAAGGATGTTTGTACCACTGGTAGAGCAACAGACTAACTGTTCCAGGATATGGATATTAAAGTTTAGGAATCGCTGGACTTGAGCATTAGAAGTGCTGTAAGATTCCCAGTCTGTAGAGGGGTAGCGGAAATCCCCCATAAATATTGTATTGGGCTGAATGGTGAAGGACTGTAATACACAGAGATGGTAGTATGGGTTTCTTGGAATGTGGAGGGGGACCTAAAGGTTGCAAAGATATGGTACAAGACCCTGTTTATAGTGAGTTGCATAAGTATGAGATCCAGTGGGTCATAAACTTTAACTAGTCAGGATGTGAGGTTGGTTTTAGTATAGACTGAGCCTCCTCCACCTTTAGTTCACACTTGTGCAGTAGCTGGTCTGGAGATGTGAAAGGTTTTGTAAACTTGTATTGCTGGAATGCTCTTTGTGACATTAAACCTACCATATGGCTGAAGTGCTTCAGCATTTCATGTGAGATATTTAGTACCTCACAACTCCCATATGAACTTGTACATGCTTTGGTTGTGTTCTATTTCATATCTCCTTTGACAGGAAGTTTCATACATGGCAACCTCTTTATGAAATCATATTTCTTTAATCACAGTTGGTCTCTTAAACATTCCTCCAAGTTTAACTAGATGTTGACCATATAATGTTATACTTTTGTCACTTGTTCTCATAGTTCTTATCTTTTTGTTCTGCAAACTAATATTTCTATTTTACTCAAAGCTCTTTTTCAATATTTTTATTTTTTGCCTTGTAATTCCTCATCAGCATTTGTGTTATTCCTTACTTTCAATTTTCTCAGTAGATTGTCCTGTCCAAAGGTGACTTAAGTACAGCTGTAAGATTTAAAGGACTTGGGAATGTATCCTCTCTCCCTTTATCCTCCTTTGTATGCAAGATTCCTCTTTAAGATTTAACATTGAGTTCCAAATTAAGACAAAAAATTGTACCCATTAATCCCACTTCTCTTCTGTCAGGTAATTGATAATACTGATCCGTAAAAAAGAGAGAGAAAAACAAAATTTCAGACTTTTTTTTTTTGTTAGAAAGGTATGTGGGATCTTGTAAAAAAAAACCTGATATCTACATTTTGTTTTTTTCGGCTACTACTGAATAATCCTAAATCCACATAAATATCAAGGAGATGCTTGCCCTGATTGAGGCTGTCAACTCTCTGAACCATCTTTAATCCCCGGGAACTCTTCAAGTGGTTATAGACAATGCCGCATCATGTGGTACATCAACAAGCAAGGAGGGTACCATGTAGTATCCCCTTTGCAGACTAGCCATGTTAGCTTGGGATGTAACTTCACAGCACAGCCTCAAGTTACAGGCATCCTACATTCTGTCAGAGCAAAAGACAAAATGAGAAGGGCAAGGGCAGACAATCACAAATGGAAACTTGATCAGGGGGTCTTCAAGATTTCGTCCATCTCTAGGGAGTTCAGGTAAATCTGTTTGCCTCCTCTCTGAGCAGTCAGCTGGAAAAATACTGTTCCAGGATTCCATGCAAGAAGGCCTGGAAGACACACACCTTTTTTCTTTTCTTTGGACAGGAATGTTACTGTTTACCTCTATCCAGGGTACTGTTTACCTCTATCCAGGGTACTTCTGAAGATTCAGAAGGAATGCCACAAGGTAATTGTGGTGACTCCCTTCTGGGCCAGGCAACCATTTTTCTCCCTTCTTTTGGAAACTGCCAGGGACAATTACCACAAGCTTCCTTCTTTTTCATCCTTCCATTTATAGTTTGCTTTGATAGTCTGCCTGTAGAGATAAGGCTACTGCAGTAATGATCAATATGAAGAATGTAGCACAGTTGTACAAGTTCTACTTACCACAACAGTAGATGCTCGAATGATCAGTGATACAGTAGCCACTCCTTCCCTCCATCCCCCCTTGTTTTTTGGTGTGTGTCTTTTTTTATGCCAGGGTGTAGACATTTATTTGTTTTACTATTCCAAGCATAGTCTTTTCAGGACTCCGCTTCCCCCTCTCTGTTGGCAAGAAAGCTCTGAAGGGCTTTATGCCCATACCTGTCTTTTAGTCAACTTATCTTGTTCTGCTTAACAGTTTGGGCATATGGAAGATGCCCTTTAGCTTTGTAAGCTGGCTTGCTGTTATATCCTTGGCAGGATATAGCCCATATAACTAAGGCTACTTCAGCAGTGATCATTCGAACATCTACTGTTATGGAAAGTTCAACTTACAGAACTGTACTTTCTTTAGTTGCAGCTAACCAAATTATCAGTTGTCATTGGGTGTTGTGAGATGATTGTCACTGTTGAAGTGACACACCAGCAGCCCAATTCCATGAGCAAAACTGGGGTAAAGGGATTTGTGGATGGATGGATGGATCTTTCATCCTTTATTGAATTGAGAAAGGTCTTAGAGTTATTTGTGAAAGAAGGGTGATCCAGGAGACTGGGACAAGTGTTAAAGACTTTTCATGGATAGCCAAGGCAAAGTGTGGCTGGATAAAGTTTGATACATGTGGTGCTATGTACTGTATAAGAGGATTCATGCAGTGTCAGTCTGTTGGCTAAAGATGGGCAGTATCTATCCCTGAGGAATTTGAAGGTAAGAATATTAAGTAGGCAGATCTTGCTAAAACTGGTAGCCAGCTAGCCTTCAAACTAATACAGCAGTGCTCCATTGTGGGTAAGCCAGTTACTTAACTCTGATATAGCTGGGTTTAGTGTTAGAAAACTGTCTCCTTGCCACTTAGGTTAACCTCAGAGTTAAGAGTTAGTATATCTAGAGTCTTGGAGGTGTGGGCATACAAGTGGGCTTGGCCCCCTCCCTTCAGAAACAGTTGTGTTTGTCATTTTTGTTCACTGGAAAGTTCAGTTTCTCATTTGGTATATTGAAACATGATGGAGTAATACTCTATGAACTGTCTACTGCTCTCCAGAGCTATGTGTACCACCATAAGTTAGGGCTATGCAGAGAGTAATTAACTTGTTTGTGTGGGAGATGTTTCCCTACTCATTTTAGGCTGTTTTCTCTCTGCCTTGGAAGAGTATTGGCCATATTTGGATTATCTGATGTTTTCAAATTTCCAGTTCTGTTTTTTTTTTTTTTTGGTCTGTTTGCTACTGGTTAATACTGCACTTGCTGAACTCTGCAGACAAGCTATGGTTTTATTGTTTTTGTAGTTAAGCTGTTGGTCTTTAGGTGCAGCCTGTTTAGTTGAGTGACAGAGTCAGGAATGACTTGTTTGTCTCACTGAGTGCCCCACTAGTCTTAGGATTTTGCTGCCTGTTGACATTGAGTTGAGCTGTTACTCAGAGTTTGCTGTCACTGTTGTGGACCATATCCAGATCTTTTTTGCCCTCTGTTCTGGTTTCCATTCTGTTTTACAGATCATGTGTCCTCTGCTTTAGGTCCAACATGGATTGGACAACACAGTTTTTGAACAATTTAAAAAAATCTTTCAGTATCCCTTGTTTATCCCTTTGACTGTCCAGCCATGTATGCAATTGGTGTATTCAGTCTTCCCCATTGTTGGCTTTGGACAATGCCAAGTAAGAGAACTGAGTTTGTGGGACAGTAGTCATCGTCATGCAGGATAGATAAGGAGGATTTTCTTGTACACCTAACAGCCTTGCACAGTTGACTGAAAGGTGTGGTGCAGTGCCTGACTTTGCTGAGCTGCTTACTTGTTTCTGTATATTTACTATGCCTGCCTGGACTGCATGCATTCCTTGCCCCCTCCCCCAAAGTCTTCATGCATTGGAAGACAGCCCTGGGCCATCTCTAGTAAGTACTTTTGCATCAGGATGTGTAGACTCACTTCTTCCAATATAACCTCAGCTGCTCACTGCCTTTCTTTCCTGGTCTGCTGCTGCAGCGACTAGGCCTTTCACTGAACCTGGTTCATCTGAGACATCACGGCTTCATCCCCATATGGCATGGAGCATGCTGGAGTTCACCAGTTTTTACTTACTGTTTTCCATGAATGATCAAAGGACCTCATAGGGTGAGATATATCTTGCTGTCATTCTATATATTATGACCTGCAAGGTATTTGCTTACATGTGGCTGGTATGTGTGAGTAGGCTGAGCAGTCATTTTCAAGACCGCACCAGAATTCTTCCAAAAAGTGTGGTTAATGCAGGCTGTTGTACCAGTTTCCTTCTTTGTTAGCTGTTTATTGCCCAAAAACATATCTTGAGTCTGGGTAACTAAATCAGGTGCTGCTTCACTGTGCTAAGATGTGGAATTTTCTTTTCCATGAGGTGTTATAACAGTGTTAAGGGGACTTACTTTGCCTCCTTGGAAATATTTACCGTGAGTCTTGGCTGTTGTTAAATTTGGACTTTCTTCATGTTGTCTTTAAGTAAAAATTCAAACAGTAGTTATATGATCTCTCTGTATCCTCTTTATCTGCTAGTACAAGAATTTTGTTTCTTACTGAAATGGCATTGATGTGCATTTGATTATTTGGGTTTTGATTAAGCTGACAGTACAGATAAAATTGAAGGTCCAGCACTAAGAACTCTCACTTTTTTTATGGTGGGGTCACCATTGGAGTAGATTTCACTGAGTCCTGAAGTTAATACCTTAATACTGGCCTAGAAGGCTGTACAGGCCATTTGTGTATGTGCCACGTATACATGAATATGCAGTCACAAGTAAGACCCTGGCACGAAGCACTTACGTATGCACATGTATGTCCATGCATGCACGCACACGGACACACACACAAGGCTATATTAAAATTACTTGTGTCCTTTTTGGCGATTACCCAATAGCAGACTCTCATCCTTTACTGTGCCTTTCACAAATTAGATCACCTTGCATGAAAAATCTGTCCTTAAAAAGTGGAGTCCTCAACATGGGATGATGTACAGTCTTAATAAGTTGCTGAAGGGGGGGGGGGGTAGAGATGAGTTTACTGGAAACTGTGTTAGAACTGATGGTGTACAAGGTTCCAGATAGAATAGTGTAACAAAAAAGTGAAAGTGCTACCCATTTGTTTTTGACTTTTTCACATGACTTTATACTTTCTGTAGACTTTGAAGAGAGGCGTTTGGCTACTATACCATAACCTAATGTTGTGGGTGTACTTATTAGTTATACTAATTTTGAAGGCTTCAAGATTTTGTTCTGATGTGTCCCCTCTCTCTCTCTCTCTCTGTCTTCATTCTAGGTGCAATCGAATGCCTCCTTGAGTGCCCATGCTGCTGCCAAGCTGGCTTTGGACACTGCAAACAGTCAGATAAACCAGCAAACCCGTTGTAAGAATCAGTTTATTTCTAAACATTGTTTGATTGGATTGTTATTTAGTTGCTTCATAAGGAAGTGTGCTTACCCAAGGACCTTTTTCAGTAATGATGCAGGCCGTACAGCAGAATTTAAATGGAGTGTCAGAAATGTAGACATACATTTGTGGTGATTATGAACTCTTCATTGAAGTGCAAAACATGGGAGAATTCAGCTGTGCATCACATGAAGCTTGAAAATAGTAAGAACCTAAACAGAAAAATAAACATTAGGATATTGCTGAACTACATTTCATGTATTCAGCTGTAGCATACCACAATCCTTTCTGGACCTCTAGCTCTGTTTGTTGTGGTTGACCTGTAGTCTGCAAACTCCCGGGTTTATCTTGTTCCTGCAGATTGCTAATATAAAGTTACTGTCCATCTTCCTCTGTGTCAGATCATTAAGTCGCAGAAGTTTTCAACCGTGTACAGACACTAATACACAAACATTTAGTAAGCTAATTTTATCTGCACCTTTTTTATAGATGTCTCAGAATGGATTGCAAAACAAAATAATTGTAAAGTGTTTTAGATATAATTTTGCATATTTAAATATACGTACTGTCTTAAGTTTGAGAAAATGTGTTTTCAGCAAATGCTTTAAGTTGAGTTAGGCTGTGTTGGAGCCACTGAGTTTTACATTCCACAGTGTTGTCAACTACTGAGAAAGCAAGAAGGCTAAGATGACTAGTGGCCACTGGCAGCCCCATAGTTGTGTAGAGGATATAATTTCTGTCTCTCCCCTACTTTTTTCTGTTTTTAATACCAAATGTATGTCGTCCTACCATTGTTGAGCTACTTCTTCATTGTAAATAGTGTATATAATACAGTCATTGTTTTGGTTAATATCTCCCTACTGTGGCATAATTTCATTAATTTACTTTCATTATGTTATGTCTGTGATGGCCACAACTGGTATTTTCTTTCCAGTTATTAATTATAATTAAAAATAATTGTCCAACTGAATAATTTTCTACCATGATGCACAAATATATATAGTTAAATGGTAAGGCCTGATCAGGTATTTTAAGTTTATAGGCAGTAAACAAATGCCTAAAACCTTATAGATGATCCACTACTGGACTGGTATCCAGTGAAGGATTTGTAATACAAGGGTTGTATGAGACTGTGGGACTTTATGTCTTTGGCAACGATGTTATGTACCAGTTGGAGATGAGAGCAGTAACTTGAAAATGGCTCCAAGTGGACCATTTCCTCTTAAGTAAGAAGCTTGATATGTAAGCTGTCAAAGCCATCACATTGCAAGGCAGAACTTTTTATGTTACACCGTATGTACATCATCCTGCCATATTACATCAGTTGCAGTGCAATCAGTGTAAGAAGCATACCTTTGCCTCACTGCATGTGCCTTTTGGCACTTTTCTTCTCTCTCCTAAAACAGATTCCTTCCTTTTGTAAATGTTGTGGTCTCTACCATTTGTCTTTGGGTGGGGGGAGGGGGCTACACAGACATGCTCACCCTTTACTCTCAGAGAGAGAGAGAATCTGGCCATAAAATGCTTAAATTCCTGTCACACTGTCCCCATTATGTACTCTGGTCTTCAGAGTGGTAATCAGACCCAGGTCTTTAGAATTATGAACAAGAACTCTTCTTTTGCACTGAATCATCATGTCAGCTATGGAAAGACAATTCCCCAAATGAGTGGAGTTGACATATTTTTGGACCAGGAGGTATGGCAAGGGGTGAACTTGCCACAGCTCTTATTGCAGACCTTTCCTATTTCCCTTGTGTTTTTACTAAATTTCTTATGGTAAGTATGAAAGCACAGTATCCTGTGGGCAAGTACAGTGCCTAATCAACCACATCACTAGTAATGACACTAGGACTAAAATCAAGAGAAGCATGGTTTGTCCCTTCTCTGAGAAAGAAGGCATTAAGATGAACACAGGTACTACCTTGTTGGCATCTCCAGCTCTGTATGAGAGACAGGAACCTGGATTTGCCATTACAGAAGTTAGGTTGCCATTGTATTGGACTCTTTCTCTGCCATTTGGAATTTTAGATTTCCATGACTGTTGCTGTATTTTAACTGAAAATAGAGTACGTTGCTGGGATGTTGTTGCCTGATAACATCTGGTTCTTCAGTTACTTTTTTTTTTGTTTGTTTGTTTTGATGGAGTGCATTCTCTGCAGAGTCTGCACATCCTTCCTGAGTGGCTTGTTACACAGCAATGTCTACCAGGTACTTCAGTTTCCTCTTGCACCCTAGTGCCATATTGTAAGTGAAGTGGCAGTCCTCCCAACCACCCTGTAGGTTCTGCATTGTGTATATGTGTGCTGCAGTGGGCTAGCATTCTGTCCTGGATTAGTTTCTGTGCTTTATCTGTTTAATGTACATTTGGGCCCCAGCTTCCCCATAACATTGTATTAGATTGTGAGTTATTAGAGAATGAATGGAGTACCTTCTTGCCTGCTTAGCTTCTCACAGCTGTTTGTGATTACATTTTTCTGGTTTTTGTATAGTTAATGTGTTAATTGCACAGTCTATATCTTTGTCTCACAGTGATGTTTAATATGAACACAAATGTGTATAGTTGTACTACTTGTTTGACCATAATTCACTGAGTACCATTTCTTCCAAGGAAGTGATCAGAATGACATTTGGCACAAATGTTAAACATGTTTCACTGTTGCAGTCATCACATTTGGGTTATCTGCCCGCAGGTAGCCCTCAGCCGGCCTGAATACCAGCGTCTTGGATTTCTGCGTCGGTTGCTTTCTCTTCTTCCATGACATCAGGTCGTCAGGGGTATAAAGCATGCAGCCAATGCCATTACATCAGTCTTTCTTGCCACCCGGTGCCCGAAGCAGAAGCAGTTCGCAAGTGCTGGTCGGCCGACTCCTGAAATTTTCATTTCAGAGTTTCAGAACCACAGTCTTCAAAAAAGCTAAGTTACCTCATTGGGGATCCTTTTTCTTGCTCTTAACCGATGTCAGTAAAAGTTAACAGTTGTATTACATGTGGAAAGCAAATACCTCATAAAGATTTTCATTTGTACTGCATTCCTTGCCTAGGCCCAGACCACGACGTCTCTCACTGTCGGTTTTGTGCCTTGTTCAACCCTCGAACTATTCGTCATCGGTCTATATTTGCAGCAAATTATTTTGGTACTCCGTTTAAGTATCCAGAAATGGCTTCAGTAAGCCATCCGACTACTGATATTCCAAAAAAAATGTAAGGATAAAGACAGAGACAGACCGCATAGGTGCAAAACTGACGACGACGCTTCCGTTAAGCTAGTTGCCAGTCCGCTGGTACTCAGTGAGGCGCTTTCGCAGCCCTGGATACCCGCTACTTCAGATTCGCAGGCCTCTACTGAGACCCATTCAGAGTCCGTTATGCTGCGAGATGCTTCTTCGACTATGGAACCTGCGGATGTCTCTACCTTGGATGGGTTCGGAGCCGCTGTGCAGGCACCGGCTTCTGAGGGTGTATTCAGACCTACAGACTTGCATTTTAAACCAATGCCATCTTCTTCATCCAGGCCTAAAACTCGACCCAAGCCTAGAAAACAGACGTCCAAACAGCATGCTCAGGCCCATATGCCTAAAAACAAATGCTTAGAATGGCTGAAGACCTTATTACCTTAATTAGGGGAAGCCAGTCTTTCCCCTCTAAGAGACCTAGAACTGATTTTCTTTCTGGTTCTTCTGATCAGGAATCTGATATTTCTATTTCTTCTGATTACCAGTATTTGCCCCTTTCTACCTATGAGGATTCTGACGCAGATGATTCCATTCCCTCTGATTCACCTCCAGAAGATTTCTCTTTTGGTGAAACCTTGCACACTCTTAGGGAGCATGTCCACTGGGAAAGCCAGGATTACTCTGACTCCACAAAGAGGCTTAGGGAATTCCTACTCCTTCCTCAACATAGGCCTTTAGCTATTCCTCCTGTTCTGGACATTGTAGATGATGCTTTCTTGGAATCTAGCATTTCTCCAGACACTTAGCTTCAGCTCCCAGAAAACCTGACAGGTATTAGAGTACCTGACTCTCACAAGTTCCTCTTCAAGAATCCTACTGCGGATCCAGAGACCATTTCCCAAGGACCAAAAGGCATTAAGGCTACTGCTGCCAAAAACCCTACCCCTTCTGATAGAGATTCTAGAGCCTTGGACAGATGGGGTAAGAAGGTATATACTTCTGCTACTTTGGCCATTAGGGCTTTAAATTGCCAGTTTCATATGTTAAAGTATCAGCAGCATATTATGGGGCTGCTTAAACAGAAAATTATGTTGATTCCTGATTGTGCTGAACACAAAGAATTACAGGATTTAATGCATTCTGCGGAACAAGTTGGTAAACATACTTTGCAATGTGGTTTTGACTCTTTAGAAGCATCTTGCAGGGCTGCTGCCACTGGATCTGTACTTAGAACGCGTGCATGGCTTACGGAGCAAAACTTGCCAGATCATGTTAAAGCTAAATTACGGGATGCTCCCTTAAACCAAGACCGCCTGTTTGCCAACAAAGCAGAAGTAGTCCTCAAAAAGATGGAGGAAAAAGCTAAATCTATGCAAATTGTTAAAGATTTTCTGCAAGTACAGCCTCCCCGATTTAGTAGGCATTGTCCCTTTCCAGGCTTTCTCACTTCAAACCCAGGAACAGCAGACCACCTAGGTTACAGTCTCAGGCTACACACAGGCCTAAGCAGTGAGGGACTCCCACTTCCAAAGCAGGGAGTATTAAGACCCCCCTACAGAAAAATGGCACAACGACTTTACCTTAACCCTTTCAAGCCCTGCTCAACTACCTGCTC
The DNA here is from genome assembly GCF_019279795.1 of Protopterus annectens. NCBI lineage: Eukaryota > Metazoa > Chordata > Ceratodontiformes > Protopteridae > Protopterus > Protopterus annectens. The sequence goes on from NC_056751.1 coordinate 416,046,122, forward strand.
CCTTAGGAAGAAAGCTCGCCCTGCATGCAAAAAACTGGGAACTCATTACCCAGGACAAATGGGTTTTGAATATAGTTTCCCAAGGATACAGATTCCACTTCCACACCCTACCAACCCCAAACTGTTGGCCAGACCTATTCCCAAATCAGTGGGCAAAGGCTCAACAGCAGGTTCTCTCCCTTCTAAGTATCAGGGCTAGTCAACCAGTTCCAGCAGAAGAAAGAGGACAAGGTTTTTATTCAAGACTTTTCCTGGTACCCAGAAAAGACAGCTCCTGGCATCCTATCCTGGACCTCTCTGTTCTAAACACTTTTTTGGTAATCCCAAAATTCAAGATGCTAACACTTCAACAGCTGCTTCCTGTGATAGGCAAAGATGCCTGGTTGGCAACCTTAGACTTTAAGGAAGCTTACCTGCACATTCCAATAAGGGAATCTTGCAGGAAATACCTACGCTTCAGGGCAGGCGCCATGCACTTTCAGTTCTCTGTACTTCCTTTTGGCTTATCTACTGTGCCCAGGGTATTCACAAAGTGTCTAGCTCCAGCCATTGCATTTTGCAGGCAGAGAAATATTCAAATATACCCATACTTGGACGATTGTCTAATTCAGGCAGAAAGCCAGGAATTGCTATTAAAGCATCTGACATTTGTAAAGAAACTTCTAAACTCACTGGGGTACACCATAAACAAAAATAAATCTCACTTAGTACCCTGCCAGCAAATTGTATTCCTGGGAGCAAGCTTGAACACAACTTCCCAGATGGCTTTCCTCACTCCAGAGAAACAAGTTTATTTAACAACCTACTTCAAAAAACTGGCCACAAAGACACAGCTATCTGCAAGGAAAATTTTGCAAGCCCTGGGGTTCATTGCCTCTTGCATTGTACTAATATCATATGCAAGACTGCATATGAGGAAACTGCAATGGTATCTAAAAAGCCTATGGTGTCAACATTCTCAGGACCTGGAATCAATGATACCTATCATTCTTTGTATAAAGACAGAGTTCCTTTGGTGGGCAGAGGCCTGCTACCACAACAAAGGGCTCCCTTTCACTCTACTCCCTGACGCCCAAACCCTAATAACAGACGCATCAGACTGTGCGTGGGGGGGCTCACTAGGCAGGGCAGTGCATTCAGGGCAAATGGAACCCGAGACAGATGCACCTGCATATCAACCAAAAAGAAACTCCCAGACAGACTTTAAGGACCACATTCTTCCAGAACAATTATTGGTAAAGACAGACAACACCACAGTTATGTGGTACATAAACAAGCAGGGGGAACCCACTTGTACCCTCTCTGCAGACTAGCCATGGCTCTGTGGAACACAAGCCAGCAACAAGTGAGCCGTCAAATAAGTAGTTTATTTAAAAACTACTATAACAACATGAAAAGCTCTTTAAACAAACCGGTTTCGGCCCGGATTTAACCTGGCCTTCTTCAGTGTTAAACAAAAAAGCCAATAATCATGTGATTTTATACATTCATCAAAAATAGTTGATTGGTTGACAGGATTTGCTGTATTCATGAATATTCATTAAATATATACTAACAAAATTTTTCATAAATATTCATTAAGCCCTGGGCTAAAGAGAGCACCAAGTTTGGTGATCCATTTCTTTTCTTTAGCATCAAGTTTTTTATGCCAGCCACATTTGTTAGTTCTATCACCAATAAGTTTATCAATGATTACAAAGTGAAATTGAGCTGTGTTATGTATAAGTGTATGTTTATATAAAGCATTGGATGTTCTATTACATCTAATGTCACTCAGATGTTCGGATACACGTAGCCTAAAGGGTCGGGAGGTTTGCCCAATATAAAATGAGTGACAAGTACAACAGGCCATATAAATGGCCCAATCAGTATTGCAGTTGGCAAAGAATTGAATATCAAAAACTCTATTACTATTTCTACTAGTAAATTCCTTTGATTTCAGGATATATTTGCAATTGACACAGTGGCCACATGGAAAACAGCCAATGAGTTTATCCCCCAAAATAGTTGTTTGGTACACCTGGGGCAATGTAGATTCAGAGTGGTGTTTGTAATGATTAAAATATCCTGCTAGATTCTTTCCTTTACAGAAAGAAAAGGAACATTTGCTAGGAATAATTGTTTGGATTTTGGCATCTGCTTCCAATATATTCCAATTGTCATTAATGATCTTCATCAATTTATTAGTATTTCTGCCAAATGTGGTTGTGAAACGTAGAATGTTTTTAATCATAGGTTTCTTTTTATACATCAAAAGGTTTGATCTATATAAGCCCGAGGCAAAATTTTGAGCCATTGTAACATACCCTGAGTTATAGCCCCTATCAATAAATCTATTATGTAAATCTTGAGCATGATGAGCAAAGCTGATATCATCAGAACAATTACGTCTAATTCTAATGAATTGAGATTTTGGAATGTTTTTGGCGATATGCTTTGGATGAAAGCTGGAGGCATGGAGTAAGGTGTTATATTGGGAAACTTACTGTAAGTTTCAGTTTTAAGGGTATTATCCCTATTTCTAGTAACCAAAACATCCAAAAATGTTATCGATTTTTGATCATAGGTGATGGTGAACTGTATTCCCCATTTATTATCATTTAAGTATTCCATAAATTCCTGAAGATATGAAATATCTGATCTCCACACCATCCAGCAGTCATCCAAATATCTTCGCCAAATATCGATTTCAGGTAAGTACAAATTATGAGTGTCATCATAAATCATAATCTGTTCAATATAAGCCATGAACAGATCAGCATATATGGGGGCAAAAGAAGCCCCCATCGCTGTTCCTCTGATCTGTAAAAAACATTCCTGATTGTAGAAAAAAACATTTTTAGTAAGCACATGCTCAGTCAGATTTAACAAAAAAGTATTAAATCCTGGTTGGTACATATTCGATTTATAGAGCCAAAATTCAATAGCCTCAAGTCCGGCCCAGTGTGGGATATTTGTATATAATGAGCTTACATCTAATGTACAAAGCCACCAATCCTGTTCTAATTGCATATCATTGACAATACCCAAAAATTGAGTAGTGTCCTGAATTCTAGATCTGACAAATGATAGCAAAGGTTTCAAATACATGGTCAGAAATTCAGATAGTGGCTCAGTAAGTGAGCCCATACCCGACACAATGGGCCTGCCTGGTGGATGTAAAAGATCCTTATGTATTTTTGGCAGAAAATAAATGAACTGTCTAGCAGGGTCAGTGATTGTTAGATGATTCAATGTTTTGGTAGTTATAATCCCATTACCAACTGCAGAGTATAAAAAAGCATCAATTTCTTTTTTAAATACAGGGGTGGGATCAAGTGGCATTTTAGTGTAATAACGAGCATCGCCCAATTGTTTATGAGCTTCGATATCATAGTAGCTCCAGTTTAACACCACAACTGCTCCCCCTTTGTCTGCATTGATAATGACCAAATCTTTGTTCCGTACAAGTTCTTCCAAACAGGATATCTCTCCATCAGTCATGTTATTAGACATAGGTAGACAATGATTAAACTGAAAGTGTAACTCATTAAGTACACTACGTAAAAATAAATTAACAGTAGGATGCATCGGGGGTGTAAATGATGAGGCATGAAATTTAAAGGTATTCATTTGTACCTGTTCATCATCCCCCTTGTCCTGAAAAAATAATTTGAGATTAATGAGTCTACAAAAAGAAAATAAATCTTGTGTAAAAATATCCTCAGAAACAAAAAAACCCGGAATGAAAGATAATCCTTTATTTAATAAAGATATTTGTTCAGATGTAAGTACAGTATCAGAGATGTTACATACATTGTTTATTTGTTCGTTAGTATCTCCATCAAATTTTGTAGACTTGTAACTTTTCTTGTGTTTCCTGCCACCCCTCCTCCCTCTATGTTCCCTAAAGGGGGAGTATAGTTTTTTCGTTTGGGAGTTGGGGAGTCCATGGTGAGCTGTGTTTCTGTATCTGTCCCTGATGAAGTATCATAATCAGTGGATTCAGTGTTATTACTACGTCCCTTAAGAATCGAACGTGGACGTTTCCTTTTAGAACCTGATGAATTTTTATTTTTATTATACCCATCTTGGAATCTAACATGTCTAGTATTCTTAAAAGGCTGTCCTTTCTCGTAGTCAGAAAGATCACGAGAAAATTTTTTAAGTTTTCTTTCTTTTAGAAGAGTATCAAAACTTAGCAGATCAGTGCTAAGTTTTGATAGTAAAGCTGAAAAAAAAGTTTCATTTTGATATTGATTACAGTCCTCTATTAGCTTTAACACTTGCGTTGTTTCTTTATCAATGATCCTAATATAATGCTTAGATAGAGAACTAACAAACTTCATTGAACATTCTTGTTGAATCAGGGACCATTCTGTAGTTAAACTTTCATCAGGGTCCACAACCAAAGGCTGAATTTTAACCCTCAGACCCCTGGGGCAAATGCCCTTAGTCAAATAGGCTTTAAGTAGTTTGTGGTGCCAAACACAAGACCTAAGTGTTTTCATATTTTTATTAAGTTCAACAAAAAGTTTCTCACATTTTTGTTCAGGCTTCATGGAAATAATATTCCCAGAGCCCTCAGAATCATGACCAATGCCAAAAGCTGCAAGATCATCCTTATCCGATGATAAATCCAAAAATATTTTATTCAAATCCATAATTAGTGTATATTCCTATATTAAATGAGGGTAATGTTATTATAAACAACCACGTCCTGTATATAAATCCAATGGTAAACAGACAGTAATGGTCATATAATGGTAAGTACAAAAATTGTACACCATATAACCACGTCTTTCACAGGACAATAATGGTAAAGTACCTTCAGTAATAGTCAACAAGACTAGAGTCAAGTGTTGGCACCCAAATTTTTAAGATTATATAAATAGAGATAATAAAGTGTTTGTTAATTGTAATTATTTAGGTGGTCCAAGAGAAAAAGACAAACCCTGGCATACAGACCCTGTATCGTTCAATGAAATTCAAGTATTAATTAGGTCATATATTTCTTAATGTATACTAACTAGTATGTTTTCCAAAAGAGTATATAACAGTAGGAGTCATCCACTGATAATAATAATATGTAAATTCACAAGTAGAATGGGAACATAGTAGAAACTAAAAATAAGTCTTATAGTAATAGATATGTTGCTAAATTAACTCAAATGAAACACTTATAGATTATCCAGTGTATATCATAGAGAGAAAAAATTATTTGTATTTCCCAGAAGAATCCTATATGATATATAGAAACAATCTCCTGGGACCTATAGTTCATTTCAGTTTGAAAGAACCTTTATAAGTGTTTAAAGCAACATACTAAATGGTGTTTGCCAAATTGGGAAAAAGATTATTATGTCCATGGAACAACCACTAGTAATCTCCCATATTGATGAGCTGTGTTGGCGTTATCGTCGATATCTTCATGGTTGACGAGTTTGCTGTGTCAACTTCAAATTCCCACGTAGTTTGGATGATTTTTTTCTCAAATACATCTTATATTGCTAGACGACCAGCTATACCATTCTGTTATGCTATATGAACAAGGATTCATGTGTTAGCTATCCACGTCAAGCTTATCTGTATTGATGTGAACCACAGACGGGTCGGCACATGTACTTTGGTGAGTCGCTATCTACTATTGCGGTTTGGCCTACTTTCCGTTCCTTTGGGAACTTATACCATCCATTTTTGTGCAAGGACCTACAATCAAAGGGCTATAGTTATAGCTGATGCTTTATCTCCAGAATTAACGCTTGTGGCAGACGTTGTATTATTATCATTTTTGGGCTACTACGCACATTGCCAAGCGGCTATAAAGGGCCAGATACGATCCGTTTTTTCACGTTGTTTATAACTGAAATCTATATCACAAGTTCTTTATATATACGACTGTGGCTGTGTTTCAAGGTCGTGGTTCTATATTTTTATATGGTTAACTAGTTTGCTGTGTTAACCCCATAGGTTTCCATCTCGTTTGGATGTCTTTTTTCTTCACAATATATTTATGTGGCTAGACGACCAGCCATAGCCTCTACTCTTTATACCATTTTGATTATATGAATGAGGATTCATGTTCAAGTTATCCACGCCAAGTTTATTTTCATTGATGTCAATTACAGATGGGTCTGCACATTCATTTCGGTGAGTCGCTATTTACTAAATGTGGCTTGGCTTATTTTTCGTTCCGTGTGGAACCTATACTATTTATTTTGGTCTAAAGACTCACTAATAAGGTGTCATAGCTGAAGCCTTATCTTTAGAACTAATGTTTGGGGCAGACGCGACATTATTATAACTCTTGGCTACTACGTACCTTGATAAGCGACTTTAAAGGGACAGATATTACTTGTTGCCTATAACTGAAATCTTCTTCACAGTTCTATATATATGACTGTGGCTGCGCTCAAGGTCGTGGTTTTATTAAAGACTGTTTTTTCACCTGGAAATATTTGGGAACAAATCCATGCTTCTTTTAAGCTAACTGTTGGTGGACTCAGTTATATTCTACCGTGTTGGCATTCAAGAACGTAATCAACAATATATGCATATAACGGATTGAGTTCATTATTGGACTATTTACTATTTTACTTTGGGAACTGTCTATGACTTTTTGTAACACCGACGGGTAGATGAGTAGAATATTTATAGAATTGATGAAAGACAATGAATATGTATATATTCATGAGTGATATTATGAATATTTAGTGAAATAATTCTCTTTCACTATTACTATTGTTCATTATATTAAGAATAATGGCAACATTAGCTGTGTTGAATATTTTATGTGATCATTGTGCTTGTGTAACAACTATTATCAGGATAATACAACTTTAACAATACATAGTAGCAAGATTTATCTTCCTATCTTGGTACAAATATTGCTGTACTTCTCCTTTGTGGTTAACTGCTACACCTTATATAATTATTCTTAAGTTATCTATATGGGAGATTACTAGTGGTTGTTCCATGGACATAATAATCTTTTTCCCAATTTGACAAACACCATTTAGTATGTTGCTTTAAACACTTATACAGGTTCTTTCAAACTGAAATGAACTATAGGTCCCAGGAGATTGTTTCTATATATCATATAGGATTCTTCTGGGAAATACAAATAATTTTTTCTCTCTATGATATACACTGGATAATCTATAAGTGTTTCATTTGAGTTAATTTAGCAACATATCTATTACTATAAGACTTATTTTTAGTTTCTACTATGTTCCCATTCTACTTGTGAATTTACATATTATTATTATCAGTGGATGACTCCTACTGTTATATACTCTTTTGGAAAACATACTAGTTAGTATACATTAAGAAATATATGACCTAATTAATACTTGAATTTCATTGAACGATACAGGGTCTGTATGCCAGGGTTTGTCTTTTTCTCTTGGACCACCTAAATAATTACAATTAACAAACACTTTATTATCTCTATTTATATAATCTTAAAAATTTGGGTGCCAACACTTGACTCTAGTCTTGTTGACTATTACTGAAGGTACTTTACCATTATTGTCCTGTGAAAGACGTGGTTATATGGTGTACAATTTTTGTACTTACCATTATATGACCATTATTGTCTGTTTACCATTGGATTTATATACAGGACGTGGTTGTTTATAATAACATTACCCTCATTTAATATAGGAATATACACTAATTATGGATTTGAATAAAATATTTTTGGATTTATCATCGGATAAGGATGATCTTGCAGCTTTTGGCATTGGTCATGATTCTGAGGGCTCTGGGAATATTATTTCCATGAAGCCTGAACAAAAATGTGAGAAACTTTTTGTTGAACTTAATAAAAATATGAAAACACTTAGGTCTTGTGTTTGGCACCACAAACTGCTTAAAGCCTATTTGACTAAGGGCATTTGCCCCAGGGGTCTGAGGGTTAAAATTCAGCCTTTGGTTGTGGACCCTGATGAAAGTTTAACTACAGAATGGTCCCTGATTCAACAAGAATGTTCAATGAAGTTTGTTAGTTCTCTATCTAAGTATTATATTAGGATCATTGATAAAGAAACAACGCAAGTGTTAAAGCTAATAGAGGACTGTAATCAATATCAAAATGAAACTTTTTTTTCAGCTTTACTATCAAAACTTAGCACTGATCTGCTAAGTTTTGATACTCTTCTAAAAGAAAGAAAACTTAAAAAATTTTCTCGTGATCTTTCTGACTACGAGAAAGGACAGCCTTTTAAGAATACTAGACATGTTAGATTCCAAGATGGGTATAATAAAAATAAAAATTCATCAGGTTCTAAAAGGAAACGTCCACGTTCGATTCTTAAGGGACGTAGTAATAATACTGAATCCACTGATTATGATACTTCATCAGGGACAGATACAGAAACACAGCTCACCATGGACTCCCCAACTCCCAAACGAAAAAACTATAGTCCCCCTTTAGGGAACATAGAGGGAGGAGGGGTGGCAGGAAACACAGGAAAAGTTACAAGTCTACAAAATTTGATGGAGATACTAACGAACAAATAAACAATGTATGTAACATCTCTGATACTGTACTTACATCTGAACAAATATCTTTATTAAATAAAGGATTATCTTTCATTCCGGTTTTTTTTTGTTTCTGAGGATATTTTTACACAAGATTTATTTTCTTTTTGTAGACTCATTAATCTCAAATTATTTTTTCAGGACAAGGGGGATGATGAACAGGTACAAATGAATACCTTTAAATTTCATGCCTCATCATTTACACCCCCGATGCATCCTACTGTTAATTTATTTTTACGTAGTGTACTTAATGAGTTACACTTTCAGTTTAATCATTGTCTACTTATGTCTAATAACATGTCTGATGGAGAGATATCCTGTTTGGAAGAACTTGTACGGAACAAAGATTTGGTCATTATCAATGCAGACAAAGGGGGAGCAGTTGTGGTGTTAAACTGGAGCTACTATGATATCGAAGCTCATAAACAATTGGGCGATGCTCGTTATTACACTAAAATGCCACTTGATCCCACCCCTGTATTTAAAAAAGAAATTGATGCTTTTTTATACTCTGCAGTTGATAATGGGATTATAACTACCAAAACATTGAATCATCTAACAATCACTGACCCTGCTAGACAGTTCATTTATTTTCTGCCAAAAATACATAAGGATCTTTTACATCCACCAGGCAGGCCCATTGTGTCGGGTATGGGCTCACTTACTGAGCCACTATCTGAATTTCTGACCATGTATTTGAAACCTTTGCTATCATTTGTCAGATCTAGAATTCAGGACAGTACTCAATTTTTGGGTATTGTCAATGATATGCAATTAGAACAGGATTGGTGGCTTTGTACATTAGATGTAAGCTCATTATATACAAATATCCCACACTGGGCCGGACTTGAGGCTATTGAATTTTGGCTCTATAAATCGAATATGTACCAACCAGGATTTAATACTTTTTTGTTAAATCTGACTGAGCATGTGCTTACTAAAAATGTTTTTTTCTACAATCAGGAATGTTTTTTACAGATCAGAGGAACAGCGATGGGGGCTTCTTTTGCCCCCATATATGCTGATCTGTTCATGGCTTATATTGAACAGATTATGATTTATGATGACACTCATAATTTGTACTTACCTGAAATCGATATTTGGCAAAGATATTTGGATGACTGCGGGATGGTGTGGAGATCAGATATTTCATATCTTCAGGAATTTATGGAATACTTAAATGATAATAAATGGGGAATACAGTTCACCATCACCTATGATCAAAAATCGATAAAATTTTTGGATGTTTTGGTTACTAGAAATAGGGATAATACCCTTAAAACTGAAACTTACAGTAAGTTTCCCCAATATAACACCTTACTCCATGCCTCCAGCTTTCATCCAAAGCATATCGCCAAAAACATTCCAAAATCTCAATTCATTAGAATTAGACGTAATTGTTCTGATGATATCAGCTTTGCTCATCATGCTCAAGATTTACATAATAGATTTATTGATAGGGGCTATAACTCAGGGTATGTTACAATGGCTAAAAATTTTGCCTCGGGTTTACATAGATCAAACCTTTTGATGTATAAAAAGAAACCTATGACTAAAAACACTCTACGTTTCACAACCACATTTGGCAGAAATACTAATAAATTGATGAGGATCATTAATGATAATTGGAATATATTGGAAGCAGATGTCAAAATCCAAAAAATTATTCCTAACAAATGTTCTTTTTCTTTCCGTAAAGGAAAGAATCTAGCAGGATATTTTAATCATTACAAACATCACTCTGAATCTACCTTGCCCCAGGTGTACCAAACAACTGTTTTGGGGGATAAACTCATTGGCTGTTTTCCATGTGGCCATTGTGTCAATTGTAAATTTATCCTGAAATCAAAGGAATTTACTAGTAGAAATAGTAATAGAGTTTTTGATATTCAATTCTTTGCCAACTGCAATACTGATTGGGCCATTTATATGGCCTGTTGTACTTGTCATTCATTTTATATTGGGCAAACCTCCCGACCCTTTAGGCTACGTGTATCCGAACATCTGAGTGACATTAGATGTAATAGAACATCCAATGCTTTATATAAACATACACTTATACATAACACAGCTCAATTTCACTTTGTAATCATTGATAAACTTATTGGTGATAGAACCAACAAATGTGGCTGGCATAAAAAACTTGATGCTAAAGAAAAGAAATGGATCACCAAACTTGGTGCTCTCTTTAGCCCAGGGCTTAATGAATATTTATGAAAAATTTTGTTAGTATATATTTAATGAATATTCATGAATACAGCAAATCCTGTCAACCAATCAACTATTTTTGATGAATGTATAAAATCACATGATTATTGGCTTTTTTGTTTAACACTGAAGAAGGCCAGGTTAAATCCGGGCCGAAACCGGTTTGTTTAAAGAGCTTTTCATGTTGTTATAGTAGTTTTTAAATAAACTACTTATTATTTGACGGCTCACTTGTTGCTGGCTTGTGTTTCTTCTTTTTATCCTGTTTTAAGCCGTGCAACTCCCTACGTGCAGGGAAACTTTGTATATGACATCTGTGGAACACAGCCTTGAGCTACCAAGTGCACCTACAAACTCAGTTCCTACCAGGCAAGTTAAATTCACTGGCAGACGATCTAAGCAGAAAGCTCATGGACCCACACGATTGGAAACTGGAACCAAAAATATTCAACCTCTTGAGGAACAAATGGGGGACCCCAGAGATGGACCTGTTTGCCTCCCCTCAGAACTACCAATTGGACAAATTCTGCACAAGGACTTCCCACAGTCAAGCTTGGAAAGTGGATGCCCTGTCCTTTACCTGGGAAAGCCTCTCAGTTTATGCCTTTCCCCCTCTGCCTCTCCTCTCGATGGTTTTGCTAAAGATCAAACAGGACAAACCAAGGACTATACTGATTGCACCAGACTGGCCACGCCAGCACTGGTACCCCCCTTGTGCAATATGACACTGCTGGAACCATGGCACCTGCCTTAGACTCTTTCCCTGCTGTTCCAGCAGGCGGGCCAGATTCTGCACCCTCAGCTTCAAACCCTGAACCTTGCAGCCTGGCTAATTCCTTGAGCTGTCCAATAGCATCCCTGAGTAAGCAGATGCTAGATGTCATTCTGGAGGCAAGGAGGCCTACTACTAGAAAATCCTATGCTGAAAAGTGGAAAAGATACTGTTCCTGGAGCCAGACTCGGGGGGGGGGGGGGGGAGATGGCCACAACAATGCTCCACAAGGGTCTATCCTTCTCGTCTGTTAAAATTCATGCCTCTGCCATTTCAGCACATTGTAATTCTGAACCACCCCTCTTCTCTCACCCCCTGCTAAAGCAATTCCTCAGAGGAGCCAAAAATTTAAGAACCCCCAGGAGAGCCCCTACCCCAGCCTGGGACCTTAACTTTGTATTGGAAAAGCTCAATCTCCCTCCTTTTGACCCAGCTGCAACTGCAGAGTTGAAATTCCTTTCCTGGAAAACAGCCTTCCTTCTAGCCATCACTTCAGCAAGAAGAGTGAATTACAGGCCCTCATGGCAGTGGAGCTCTTCATTATCTTCCATGCAGACAGGGTTTCCCTCAGGAGCAATCCTTCTTTTATGCCCAAGGTGGTGTCTAGTGTTGCCCTTAATCAGTCCATTCATTTGCCTACCTTTTTTTCCAAATCCACAAAACAAAGAAAAATGAATACTGCACTCTTTGGACATGCACAGACAACTAAGATTTTATTTGGACAGGACTAAGCCTCTCAGAAAATCTTAACAGCTGCTAGTTGGCTTTGCTGCAGGGACAGAGGAGAAGGCCATTTCAAAGCAGACCATTTCTAAATGGATAACCCATCGCATTCATTTCTGCTATAAGCACCATAGAAACCTACCCGACAGGGGATAAGATCACATTCCGCCAGGGCTGCATCTACCTCTACAGCCTTTCTCAGAGGTGTCCCCACCAGGGACGTGCTAGAAGCTGCTACCTGGAGCTCTGTACATACCTTCACCAAGCATTACCACATGCCTATTTTTTCAAAATCCAGAGTTGGTTTTGCCACTGCAGTCCTGCAGGGCTTAATAGCTGGCCCTAATGCTGTCTAACTTCCTCCTCCCTTCCTTAGCTTTGGGAATCAACCCAAATGTGATGACTGCAACAGTGAAACACGAAGAACATAGTACAGTCCTCGTTACCTTCCCTTCAGCCCCCTGACTTCTCTTGGCTCTAACTTTCCTTCTTGTTTGGTGTATTTAAGCTTTCTGGTGTATTTGCTTTTTGTTGGAGGGGTACCATAACATATAATTGCTTCCCATTGTGGGGGTACCTGATATCTGAGGCAAGAAAAACTGATGTAATGGCGTCTGCTGCATGTTTTATACCCCTGATGACCTGACTTCATGGAAGAAGAGACAGCATCCGATGCAGGAATCCAAGACTCTGGTATTTAGGCTGGCTGAGGGCTACCTACAGGCAGATAACCCAAATGTGATGACTGCAACAGTGAATACACTTGAACATCTACATTTATGGTAAGTGTCCACAACTGTACTTTTCAGAATCTCAAGAGTTGTGCTTTTTCCCAACATGTAGCAACCTTGAAGCTTCAGATGTAAAGAGACGAAGTAGTGTTGTGTTGTATGTGCATGATTGGGTTAAGCTGATAGTGTCCAGGGATATCCAATTTTTTTTCTTTAGTAAAGTATCACATGACAGTAAGGGACTGTACTGTACTTATACGTGTTGCTTAAGTGATATGCAAGTGTGTGAACTTTTATAGAGTCACTTAGGTTCATAGGTTCATACTAGGCTATCTGCCCTAGGGCATTTATAAGCCTAGCCAGAGTGTGTTTGGCTTTCGCCACCCATTTTAAATGAATTTTGCTATGCCCTTTTCCGAGGTTAGTATACTGTGCCTCTGTCTAACAGTGACACAGAAGTGATACCTGGGGTAAACCTACTATCTCCCATCCACTCATTAAGATTCCTCTTGAAGAGAGTCAATGAGGGACTCTGCCTAACCTGGACTGGGATTTTATTCCAGAGTGAAGGGAGCCTCTGGGTTATGAATCTGTCCCTCCAACATGTCCTATTTATTTCAGTGCTGAGGTTCAAGTCTCTCGAGCACGTAGCTCTATGGGATTTGGATTTTCTGAGGTGCAGCATGTCCATTAATTCCTGGTTGGGCATGGCTTTATACGTCAGGCACAGATCGCCTCTGAGCAGGCGGTATGCCACTGAGTAGAGCTGGAGTTTCTTTAACCGGGCAGCATATGGCATCTGTTTGAGCCCTTTGATCCTCTTGGTGAGATACTTTTGGGGTCTTTCCAGTTGCTGCAGGTGTCTGGTAAGGTACATCCCAAAAGGGGCATTGTACTCAATTATGGGCCTGATGAGGGATGAGTAAAAAGGCACGATGACCTCCCCTGATCTAGATGTGAATCCCTTCATGATTAGGTGGGCTATATAAAATGTTTTTCTAACCACTTTGGCCACGTGGTTGTCAAATGAGAGATTGCTATCAACTTGGGTCCCCAGGTCCCTAATTACTTCTTCCGTACTTAATGGATTACCACCTGTGTGGTAATTTGTGGCACTGTTTTTGCCAAAGGGGGTGACTATACACTTTTTGGCGTTTAACTTGAGGCCATGGCTCTGGCACCAGTTGTCTGTTTCTATGAGGCCCTTTTGTAGGATGCTTGTGTCGGCTGGAGAGTCTATTATGGCACCCAGTTTGCAGTCATCTGCGAACTTGGTCAGCCACAGTCCTTCCGTGTTAGCCTGTACCTCCGAGAAATATATACCGAACAAGAGAGGTCCCAGGACTGAGCCTTGTGGGACGCCACTTGTAACTGATTTGGAGTCTGACATGGCTCCAGCAATTCTAACCATGTGGGTTCTGTCCTTGAGCCAGTTTGCAACCCATCTAGTGACATAGGGGTTTATATTTAAGCTGGTGAGCTTATCTATAATGCCCGAGTGGGGTATTATATCGAAGGCTTTTGCAAGGTCCAGGTAGGCTGTGTGGACCACCTTCCCCTCGTCAATGGCCTTGGTGACTGTTTCAAAGAAATCAACCAGGTTTAAGAGGCAGGATCTGCCCTTAACAAAGCCGAACTGGGTAGGATCCAGTGTCTGTAGGTCCCCAATATCTTTATTTATGAGGTCCATGATGATCCTTTCCATAGCTTTGCAGACCAAGCTAGTCAGGCTTATGGGGCGATAGTTTCCAGGATCCGCTGAGGCACCACTTTTGTGGAGGGGGACCACTGTTGCTGTACGCCACTCTTTGGGTACATATCCTGTAGTAAGGCTGAGATTGAATAGTAGTTTTATGTTTGGGTTTAGTTCTTCTTGGAGTTCATGTAGGACGCAGCCCGGGACACCGTCTGGTCCAATTGATGCTGTGTTTTTTGCTTTGGAGAGGGTGGCTCTTACCTGAGCATCTGAGATGTCAGGGGGGCAGCACTCTGCTGGGATAGATATTTGCCCTTTTGGTGGGGAAGGGGGGGAGAAGTTTGCGCTGAACCTGTCAGCTAGGATGTTGGCAATGTCTGTGGGTTCGGTGTATTTTTTGTCATTTTGGACTAATTTTGAGCATATCTGGGAATTCCCACCCAGGTTCCTAACATAACTAAAGAAAGCCTTGTGATTATCCTTAGTGTCCTGTGCAACTTTTCTTTCGAGACTTAAGATGTTTGTAGATGACATTGATAAACTTTGACATATTTACAATATACCGGTTCATTTTTCTGTTTGTGTGTGTATGTTTTTGAATATTTTGAATATAAATCTCATGCTATAGAATGTTTGAATTATATGTCCCACTAGCCCCGTTTCTTTCCAAGCATTACCACCCCCCCCATTCACTTGCATACACGTATGTGTATATTGAATTTTACACTGCAAGCTTGGTGGAATGTCTAGTCTGCCAGTATGTTACAGGAAGCACTTTATAGCTGCTACTCTTTTTACCCTGGCATTTCTTTATTTTTTTGCTATATTTTCTGTCCTTAACACCTGTTGACCTTTAGACCACTGTACTGCTTTATTCCCATTCTGGGGTATGTGCACGGCTGTGGTATGGCCATTGTCTAAATTACCATCAGGGATATTTCTATTTATGCCCTACAGTTCCTTAAGCATGCACATATGGTCCTATATGTTTTTTGTGTAATGTACTGCATAGGTGTATTACTTGCTCAGGGAACAATTGCAAACAGGAGTCCAGACCAGAAGAAACTTTAATGATTCATTAAAAAATAAATATAAAATATATTTTCTTTTTAATTAGTGTAATATTTGCCGCACTGTTCAGGGAAATTACAGATTACTGAGTATTTGCATTTAGTCTGGTTATTTATGTACATTCTGTATATAGTTTCATTTTTTATATCACTACCTCTTCTACTTATAAAAATATTTTGAACACCTCTAAAGAGAAAGTAGTGGTGCTCTGAAGTTTCAGAGACATGTCACAAATTTGTCACAAATTTTCACCAGGTAACTTAATGCTGAGATGCAATCTTTAGTTCTTTATTTGTTTTGCCTTTATGTAAGGTGAGACACATTACATAGGTAGCTAAATTAAGTTATTACAGGTTGTATAATGTTAAAAACAAACTTTGTATTTGCTAACGGATGCTCAAAAGAGGGTTCAGTGCATTTATACTCTGACAAGACGAGGGCAAATTCCTGTTTGAGTAACGGCTATAGTGTTAATTTGAAAGTTAACAATCTTTATCACACAGCTGCTGCTTCAAATTAGGGCATAGTTTTTACAGAAATGATAATCCTACATTATTAATTGTATTTAATGATAAAGATATAAAAAATATTCCAGTGGCTCTTTTCGTTTTTTCTTTGCTCCCTACACCATCTACATGGCACTGCCACCCAGTGTACCAAGTCCACGCAGGGTCTATCAGCAACTTCATACCTCACCCTTCTGGACTTCCTCCACTTACTGCTTGGGCCGGTCATGAAACCAAAGGGTGATCTGGGGATCTTGGCAAGCTGCACCCTTTGGGGGATTATGCCCTATCCATTATTTTCCCCTTCACCTTGCATTTTCTGTTGATGCTTGAGAGATGGGTAAGCAATGGAGGTGTATGGTATGTCATCCCATCTGCACAGCAACTCAGCTGTGCCCACTATCCTACCCCTTCCGAGCTATGCCCCCTTGTGCAACATCCTCCACTTCTCATTGTAGCTGAGAACACCCACATAACTGCCATCCTTCCCCTGATGCTCTGTCAATTCCAGTTTTACTGGGATACAGCCAGAACATTATCACTGCACGCCAGTGGAGTGGCCATAGCCCAGTTATTCTGAACAGGATCAAGTTTTCTTTTTGGGACAGAATTCAAACCCTTGCTATGACAGCCTTTCCTCTTCCTTCCAAGATTCTATATTTTGTAACCTTGAACCTTCCTCCTTTGCAAGAGACTAGAGAGGAAGAGAGTTTCTAAAAGCCTTGTGGTTCGTGGCATCCTTTATTCCCATGGTTCCCTTTACTGCTCTCCATTTGAGGAAATTCCATTGGTATCTGAAGACAGTTGGTCTGCAGCATTTTCATCTCTGGACTTCAGCATTCCTCTATTTCCTAAGGAGAGATTTTCTGTGGTGGATCAACCAGGTCCTTTCCCTTTCAGGTACCCTCCCCTACTCTGGAGCTGTTTATAGATCTTTCAGACCTCACTTGGGGGTTTGTTTCAACAACATCAGGTTTCTTGGGGTCTGGTCTCATCAGGAGGTAAAATAAGATGTCAGTATCAAGAAAGTAAAAGCCTTGATCCTGGCTCTTCAGTCTGTGCATTACCTTTGGTCATCAGGTTCTCACAGGGCTTTCACAGACACCACCACTGTCATGTAGTATATAAAAAAGCAAGAGGACTTAAAGTGTTATCACCTTTGCAGACTAGCTGTTATAGCATGGGATTTTGCCATCTGCCATCATTTAATTCTTTAGGCAGTATATTTTCCTTTAGAGCACAGTGTAATAGACAGCCCGAGCAGATCCAGGACAGATCCTTGTGAATGGATGTTACAAAGAGAGGTTTTCCTGGACATTGTCCATTGGTTGGGTACTCCTGAAGTAGATCTTTTTGCCTTCCCTCTGAACAAACAGTATACAAGCTGTGTTTCAGAATGACCTATCCGTAAGTTTGGAAATCGGATGCCATGTCTTTTCCTTGGAAAGGGTTATTCCTGTATGCATTTCCCACTCTATCTGTTGCCAGAAGTCCTACAATGGATCCTGTGGTACAGCTCCAAAGTCTTGTTGGTGACTCTCTTTTGGCCTAGACAGGATTGGTTTCCTCCTCTTTTTCAGTTGGCTAGGGTCAGTCATCAGAAGTTACTCCACAGAGTGGGTCTACTCACACTGGACAAAGGTTGTCTGACCTTCATATTATCATCATACAATTGACTCGCTGGGTGATAGCATTTTGATTCCTATTTGGTACCAATTTTATGAGTATGTGCTTCAGTATGTCCTTCCATATCCCTGCTGCAGTGCCAGAAAAAGACTAGGCTTGATCCATTTGCTGTCTAGCCTCCCATGGATGTCTGTCTAGAAGCTAGTAAAAGCCCTAAAGACTGTCCATTGTTTGCCTCCGATTCCTCTACCGCAAGCCTGGCTGGCATAGATCTGAATCCTCACACTTCCTCAGACTTTTCCAGTGTCTGTTCCGGATGTTGAGGGGAAACTTTGGCTGATTATTTCTGAGGGACCAATGAGGATTCCTCATATTTTTTGTGAGGGATTATCAAATCTTGCCTAGGGTCTGGACCACCAGGAGTACCTCAGGCAGATATCCTGTCAAGAAAAAACAAAAACTAAACATACTACTCTTGCTAAAGATCCACAACATAATTGTCAGGATTTTACTCAGAATGCTTTAATGGCCTTGAAGTCTCCACAAAGGTTGTCCGTCCCTGCTCCTTCTAGGTCTTTCCTGCCTATTAAGAGGCATAGGGAATAAGTACCTCAGATGAGGAGTTGGACGTTGGAGGGGAATCTCTAGCTTAGTCCTTTCAGATTCTTTCCGCTCTCCCACTTGGAAGAATTATCCTTTGGGGATACTATTGCTCATATGGTGGAGTACTTTAAATGGGATTGCTCCCAGGACTATGACATTCAAAAAAGGTGTTATGAGCCTTTACAAATGGAGTCTCCTAAGCCGTCTGCTGTTCATACTGTTTTCATAGCACTTTTGTGGACACTTTTTCTGCTGCTTCTTTGTCTCCTGATTCTCATCCCCAAGCCCCTAATAAACCTGACAGGTTCTACAAGGTGCCTGAGGATTGCACATATTTGTAGGGGTATTTTTGCTTATCCTTGGTTTGTTTCCTTTGAAAAGCCTTCTAAGCTGTAGCAATCTACTAAGCTTCTTCCCTCAAATAAGGACAGTCAAGCTATGGAAAGGCTAGTCAAAAAAGTATATACCGCTGCCAACCTTGCCTTGTAGGGCTATTATTTACCAAACCGACATGACCAAGTATGTTTTGGCCTTTCTTTTTTTGGTAGCTTCGGTGGTCTCTCACATTCCTGATTCTGATAGGAAGACTTCAGCTCTTTCCCTGGTTGGATCCACTTCCCAGGTTGCCCATCACTTCATAAAATGCAGCTGTGATACAGCTGGTGTATCTTTCAAGTCTGTTGCTTTTGCTTCTGTGATGAGGCGTTATTGTTGGCTACATCTGCTGACTTTACCTGATGAAATTGAATCAAAACTTTTGGATGCCCATCTGGGTAATAAAAATCTTTGTGGAACAGGTGCCGCTGACCTATTCACATCTGAAAAGGATAATGATAAGGGCTTGCAAGAACTCAAACATATTTGTCTCCCCATCCTAAATTCCAGCAGAATTAACTAAGTCCCCGTCTGTCAGTAGGCAGACTCGCCCACCTCCTAAGGATAAGAAGGAGGTCTAGCCGTATTCCGTCTGCTAAATACGCTCAGACTCATTTGTGTCTCAGAAGTCGCCTTTGCAAGACGAGCCTGTCTTTATTTGACATTTGGCCTCCTCTTCCTCTCAGTCAGATTTCCCTGTCTCCCCTCCTTTCTCTCTTCCAAATTGGTATCCGATCACATCACTTTCCTGGGTGCTGTCTATCATTTGTCATGGTTAAGTCATGATTTATAAATCCCCCCCTTCAGGCATTCTACAACCTCCTGTGGAACAGCGTCTTCATTTTCCATAGGTTTTACAGTCCCTTTTGTATTCAAACACTATTCAGCCAGTTCCACCCTCCCAAGTGAGAAAGGGTTTTATTCCAGAATGCTTTTTGGTTCCTTGGAAGGAGGGTACCTGGAGAACCAATTCTGCATCTTTCTGTGCTTAATACATTATCAAGGTCCCTTCTTTCTGGATGCTTTCTCTTCAGACCTTGTTTCTTCTTTTTCTTCCCCAGGTCTTGGTTTCTCTGCACCTCAAGAATGCATACCTTTATATCCCCATTCACCCTCTTATCAGGAAATTGTTTCTCTGTTTCTACCTCTCATTTTCATATGTTCATCGTGTTTCACTGTTGCAGTCATCACTGTAGGGTTCTTCCTGCCAGCAGGCAGTCCTCGGTCGGCCAGAATCCCAAAGTCTGGGTCCGGCGTCGGCTGTTCAGTCATGCTCCCTGACGTCAGAACGCTAGGAGTACAAAGCTGCCAGCCGACGCCATGTTCTCCAGTCTTTCTTGCCATGCGGTGAAAGCAGTTCGCAAGTGCCAGTCAGCTGACTCCTGATATTTTTGCGTGCTTCAGTCCGAAGACTGACTTCTTCTTCTCAAAGCTAAGTACCCCGTTGGGGAAACTTTTTTCTTGCTCCAGTCCGATGTCAGAAAAAGTTAATAATTGCATTTCTTGTGGGAAGCAAATACCTCATAAGGATTTTCATTCATACTGTATTCCTTGTTTAGGCCCTGACCACGACGTAGCTAGTTGGTTTTGTGCTAGATTTAACCAACGTACGATTAAGCGAAGGTACGATTTTGCTTTTCGCTACTTTGGTAGGCAATTTAATTATAAAATGTCGTCGGACACGCTTCCGACTACCGGAGTTCACAAACGACGCAAGGATAAGGACAGGCCTCCGAGGTCCAAACCAGACGACATTTTACTAGCAGAGCCAGCTACAGGTTTGGCTGTCGTCAGTGAGGCGCTTTTGCAGCCCCTGTCGTCGGCCATTTCAGAACCAATTGCCGAAACGGACTCCCACGAGGAGCCAGCTAGGCCTTTGAGCACTTCAGCTGCAGGACCTTCGGACAATGCTCCCTCGGATGGGTCCGGAGCCGCTGTGCAGGTACTGGCTTCCGAGGGGGTTTTTAGGCCTACACAGCTTCTGATAAAGGCAAAGCCAAAGACAAAGGCAAAGACTCCTTCTAAATCTAAGACACCAGCCCAGGCCTCTTCTGATCCGGGACCTAAATCTCAGAAACAGCTACTTAAAATGGCGGAGGACTTACTAACCATGATTAGGGGTTCACATCCCCCTCCAGACAAAAGGCCAAGGCAAGAATTGGATTATGAATGTTCTGATCAGGCATCTATTTCTTCAGTGTCTTCCTCTGAACAGGAATATACTTTCCCTCCTTATGAGGATTCTGATGCTGAGGAATCCATTCCTTCAGCTTCTCCCCCTGAGGATGTTTTCTTTTGGGGAAACTTTACATGACATGAGGGAACATTTTCACTGGGAAGGACAGGAGTACTTGGAATCTAAGAGAAGGCTTAGGGATTTCCTTCTTCTTCCCCAACATAGACCCCTGGCTATTCCTCCTATTTTGGATATTGTGGATGATGCCTTTTCAGAGGCTAATTTAACTCCTGACTCCTTCCCTCCAGCCCCTGCTAAGCCTGATAGATATTACAGGGTCCCTGACTCCCACCAGTTCCTTTACAAAAATCCTACTGCTGATCCAGAAACCATTTCTCAGGGTCCTAAGGGGGTTAAGGCCGCTTCTGCTAAAACCCCAATTCTGACAGATAAGGATTCTAGAACTTTGGAGAGATAGGGCAAAAAAGTGTACACTTCTGCTACTTTATCTATTAGAGCTTTAAATTGTCAATTTCATATGCTAAAATATCAGCAGTTTCTACTGTCTGTTATGAAACAAAAGCTAGGTACCATTTCTGCATGTGCAGATAATAAGGAATTGCACAATTTGATGCATGCCACTTAACAAGTGGAGAAGCATGGTTTACACTGTGGTTTTGATGCCTTGGAGGCCTCTTGCAGGGCGGCTGCCTCTGGTACAGTCATTAGAAGGCATGCTTGGTTAAAGGAACAAAACTTACCTGATCAAGTGAAAGCAAAGTTACTGGATGCTCCTGTTCAGCATAATGTTTTGTTTTATCCTAAGTCTGAAGAGGTGATAAAGAAAATGGAGGATAAGGCAAAATCCATGCAAACGGTTAAGGATTTCTTACAAGTTCAGCCCCCAAGATTTAGCAGAAATTGGCCAACAAAAAATTGGTCCTTTCCCAGCTCGGACAGGCCTCAGAGGAGTAGATATAGGCGCTCCAGAGGGAGGGCCCAAGCACAGACCTCTTACAGACCTTGACAGTGGAGTGCTTCCACCCCCAGGGGTGGAGAGGACAGACCTCAATCTTCTAGAAAACAGGCTCAATGACTCCCCCTGCATGGCTCCAGGAACTTCTCTCCTGGAAGCCCCTCTAGGAGGAAAACTCTCTTTTTCAACAAAATTGGACTTGCATAACCCAAGACAAGTGGGTTTTGGATGTAGTTTCAAGGGGTTACAAATTCCATTTTCATACCTTGTCAAGACCAAACGGATGGCCAGACCTACCAAAACACCAATGGTCAGAGGCATTAAACCAGGTGGGATCATGGCTATGAGGGCCATAGAACTGGTTCCACAATCAGAGACGGGGCAAGGCTTTTACTCCAGGCTCTTTCTAGTTCCCAGAAAGCAAAATTCATGGAGACCCATCCTGGATCTGTCAGTCTTTAACACTTTCCTGGAGATACCAAAGTTCAAGATGCTTACTCTGCAGCAGCTCCTGCCAATGTTGAGCAAAAATGCATGGATGGTAACATTGGATTTAAAGGAGGCTTATCTACACATCCCTATCAGACAGGAGTGCAGAAAATACCTCAGGTTCAAGGCTGGCTCGAAACATTACCAATTCTCTGCGCTACCCTTTGGCTTGTCTACTTTGCCCAGGGTCTTCACCAAGTGCCTGGCACCAGTTTAGTAGCTTATTGCAGACTCAAGGGAATTCAAATTTACCCTTATCTGGACGACTGCCTTATTCAAGCAGACAGCAAGGATGTCTTACTCCAGCATCTGGAATTTGTTCAAAATCTTTTCAAGTACCTGGGATTCACTGTGAACATAAAAAAGTCAAATTTGACACCCACGCAACAGATAACTTTTCTGGGTGCTCTTCTAAACACAACAAGCCAGATGGCATTCCTGACATCCGAAAAACAACTACAACTGGCTTCAACTTTCAAAACCTTGGCGTCAATAACTCAGCTAACTGCAAGGAAATTCCTGCAGGCTTTGAGTTACATGGCCTCCTGCATCCTTCTCATACCAAATGCAAGACTACATATGAGAAAAATACAATGATACCTAAAAAGTGTATGGTCCCAGCAATGCCACAGTCTAGACACACAGATTGCTGTCTTGCCTTGCCTACAAAAGGAATTCCATTGGTGGACCATGGCATGTCTTCACAACAAAGGGAAAGTCTTCAGTCTGCCTCAAGCCAGCCAAGTGTTAACCACGGATGCCTCGGATTACGCATGGGGAGCCCACTTGCAGGTAAAAGGTCTGCAAGGTTTTTGGACAGAGGATCAGAAGCTCCTACACACCAATTTGAAAGAGATGTTAGCTGTACAAAAATGCCCTCTTGGCTTTCAGGGATCTTCTACAACCAGGACAACTACTGATATGGACAGACAACAACACCACAGTTATGTGGTACATAAAAAAGCAAGGGGGTTCACACTCCTACCCCCTTTGCAGAGTAGCCATGACTCTATAGGTTCATTGGTTCATACTAGGCAATCTGCCCAAGGGCATTTATAAGCCTAGCCCATAGTTATGTGACTTTCGCCACCCCTTTAGTTTGAAGAAAACTATGCCTATTATTTTGCTGTGCCTCTGTCAAGCAGTGACACTGAAGTAATCCCTGGGGTATATCTGCGATCTCCCATCCTTTGGTCAAGATTCCTCTTGAACAAGGCCAGCGAGGTGCTCTGCCTCACATGTACCGGGATTTTGTTCCACAGCATAGGGAGTCTCTGGGTGATGAATCTGTCCCTCCAGCACGTTCTATTAATAACCGTGTCAAGGTTTAAGTCTCCGCCCTTGTGGTTCTGAGGGATCTAGATTTTTGAGGTGAAGCATATTCATCAAATCTGGGTTTGACATGGCCTTATATGTCAGGCACAGGTCACCTCTGAGCAAGCGGTATGCGACTGAATAGAGCTGGAGTTCTTTCAGTCGGGCAGCATAAGACATATTTGAGGCCCTTTATCCTTTTGGTGAGGAACTTTTGGGGCCTTTCCAGCTGCTGCAGGTGTCGGGTCAGATACATTCCGAATGGGGCATTGTACTCAATCATAGGTCTAATGAGTGATGAGTACAGGGGGATGGTGACCTCCCTTGATCTAGATGTGAATCCCTTCATGATCAGGTGGGCAATGTAGAAGGTTTTCCTAACTACTTTGGCAACATGAGTGTCAAATGAAAGGTTACTGTCAACCTGGGTCCCCAGATCCCTGATGACTTCTTCTGTGCTCAGTGGATTGCCACCTATATGGTAGCTAGGGGTAACTTTGTTTTTCCCGAAGGGTATGACTGTGCATTTCTTGGCGTTTAACTTTAGGCCGTAGCTCTGGCACCAGTTATCCGTTTCTGTGAGGCCCTTCTGAAGGATATCTGTGTCAGATGTGTTTTCGACTATGGCACCCAGTTTGCAGTCATCTGCAAACTTTGTTAGCCATAACCCTCCTGTGTTTGCTTGTACTTCAGAAAAGTAGATGCCGAACAAGAGTGGTCCCAGGACTGAGCCCTGTGGGACACCACTTGTGACAGGCTTTGAGTCTGACATGGCGCCAGCAACTCTGACCCTGTGGGTTCTGTCACTTAGCCAGTTTGCAACCCATCTTGTGATGTATGGGTTTACATTCAAGCTGATGAGTTTTTCGATGATACCTGAGTGGGGTATTGTGTCGAAGGCCTTTGCCAGGTCGAGGTAGGCTGTATGGACTGCCTTACCCTCATCAATGAGCTCTTGTTTGCAAAGTGAATCTACAAGCTCAGTTCCTGCCAGGGAAACAAAATATTCTGGCAGACAGCCTGAGCAGGAACCTGTCAGACCCACACAATGGATGCTAGACACCCAAATATTCAAGATGATTACAGAGGCCTGGGGCTGCCCAGACATAGATCTATTTGCATCACCCCTCAACCACCAGTTACAGATTTTTTGCACAAGGACATTCCGCAAACTAGCATGGAAAGTGGATGTGCACTATCATTCAGTTGGAGTAACCTCTCGGGGTATGCCTTTCCGCCACTACCTCTTCTTCCACGGGTGTTATTAAAGATCAAGCAGGACAAGCCCAAGATGATTATTTTACTGGCCCCAAATTGGCCTCGTCAATTTTGGTACTCAACACTGATGAATCTATCCCAGGAGCCACCTTGGATTTTACCTCAGATTCCAAATCTTTTGTCCCACACGAGGGCCAGGTTCTGTACTCTCATGTCAAAACTCTCAGCTTGGCAGCCTGGCGAATACAGGGTCTATGATTAATCCTTTCCTTCCCAAACAGGTCATGGATGTCATCTTAGAAGCCTGATGGCCTAGCACTAGAAAATCTTATGCAGGTAAATGGAAGAGATTTTGCACCTGGATGCATGCTCAGGATTCGGATCCCCTTATTCCTAATATCCCACTGATTTTACTTTACCTGACAGACATGCTTCATAAGAGTTTATCCTTCTCCTCCATAAAAATACATGCCTCCGCTATCTCTGCACATTACAATACAGATCCTCCAATCTTTTCACATTCACTTCTGAAACAATATCTCAGAGGAGCAAAGAATGTAAGGACCCCTAGGACACCACCCATACCTGCCTGGGACCTCAACTATTTGGGAGGTGGGGGTTGGGAGGGTGGCCTAAGGGTTGGGAGGGTGGCCTAATGGTTAAGGTGTTTGCCTTACAAACACAAGGTACAGGGTTTGAATCTCACAGGGGGATAATTGGCTAGGCTTAAAATGGCTCGCAAGGGCAGTTAGCCTAGTACTAATCTATGAATCTATGAACCTATGAACCTATGTTCTGAAAAAACTCACTCTGCCTCCTTTTGAGCCTGCTGCCACATCTGATATTAAGTATTTATCATGGAAGACAGCTATCCTGCTGGCTTTGACTTCAGCCAGGAGAGTCTCGGAGTTACAAGCACTCATGGCTGTGGAGCCTTATATTATTTTTCACCAAATAGGGTGTCTTTAAGGACTAATCTTACTTTCATGCCTAAAGTGGTTTCCAAAGTGACTTTAAATGAAACTATTCACCTGCCAACTTTTTTCACTAATCCACAAAATAAGGGGGAAAGGATATTGCATTCCTTGGATGTACACAGACAACTTGGTTTTTACCTGGACAGAACCAAGGATATCACGAAAACAGAGCAACTGCTTGTTTCTTATGCAACAAATTCCCAAGGCAAAGCTATTTAAAAACAGACCATTTCTAAATGGATTGCTCATGGAATCAGATTTTGTTACTCTCATCATGGAAAGCAAATCCCAGGAAAGATTAGGACTAACTCTACCAGAGCTGCTGCTACTTCAGCTGCCTTTCTCAGGGGAGTACCTACCAAAGTTATTTTGGAAGCTGCAACTTGGAGTTCAGTGCATACTTTCTCTAAGCACTATAATCTCCCTCTTTACTCTAAGTCTAGGGTAGGCTTTGCTTCTGCAGTCTTGCAGGGCCTTCTAGTCGCCCCTTCTACTCTATAACCACCACCCTTTACCTCAGCTATGGGATTCAACCCTACAGTGATGACTGCAGCAGTGAAACACGATGAACATAGTACAGCTGTGTACACTTACCATAAATGTAGATGTTCAAGTGTCTTCACTGTTGCAGTCTGGGTTACCCTCCCTCCTGTCCCCCTCTTATACTTTCATTAGTGTGGTTTCCTACTTCACCCTTCTTCTGAGGTGTATTTGCTTCAGGGTATGGAGTTTGTTGTATGTTACTTTTTTATTTTACTATTGGCCTTCATTTTGGGCACCTGACATCTGGGGCAAGGAAAAACTGGAGAACATGGCGTCAGCTGGCAGCTTTGTACTCCTAGCGCTCTGACGTCAGGGAGCATGGCTGAACAGCCGACGCCGGACCCAGACTTTGGGATTCTGGCCGACCGAGGACTGCCTGCCGGCAGGAAGAACCCTACAGTGATGACTGCAACAGTGAAGACACTCAAACATCTACATTTATGGTAAGTGTACACAACTGTACTTTCTGTGCTCTACCCATTGGCCTTTCTACTGCCCCAAGGGTGTACACCAAATGCCTCACTCCTGTCATTGCCTTTTGCAGACTTCAGTGGGTAAGATATTCCCCTATGTGGATAACCTGTTCATTCAGGCTCCTCCTCCCTGCAGTCCGTTGTGGAATCTCCAGAATCTGCACTGTATCACTTGTCTTTTGCAAAGTCTTGTGTTCACCATAAATCTGTTCCGTCACCCACTCAGAGTCATCTTTTCCTAGGGTGCAGGCTTCAGACTCTTGCTATGTTGGTTTTTGTTTCCGCGCCAAAGGTTTTGTCTCTGACAGCTTTTTTCCAGTCTGTTCTTCCTCTGTCCTCTCTTAACGGTCAGGGAATTTCTCAGGGTTTTAGGGTTTATGGCCTCCACTATTCCAATGCTTCCTTTTGTCAGGCTCCACATGTGGAAGCTACAGTGGTGTCTCATATTATTGTGGCTTCAACATTTCCATACTTTGGAGTACTCTGTTACTTTACTTCCTTTTCTCAAACTTGAGCTTCAGTGGTGGATTCAACAACTCTGTCACTCCAGGGCTTCATTTTCAGGCTTCACTTCCTTCTCAGGAACTGTTCATGGACACCCCAAACTTGGGATGGGGTCTTCTTGTGGCCCTCTAAAGGTCCAACATCTCTATTCTCCTTATCAGAGGTTAAATCATACCATTGAAAAAGGGATGAGAGCTGTGCTTCTTATTCTGCAAACTTTTCATTCTCTCTTCCCCCCTGGCCCCCCTCAAAGTCTTTACAGCAATACCACTGTGATCTATTACATCATCAGGTAGTGGGGTACGAGGTCCTTTCTTTTTTGCAGATTTTGCAGATGAGTTCTTCAGGCATGGGATCTAGCTGTCAAATATCAAGTGACTTTTCAGGTGATTTACATTTCTTCAGAGCACAGTCAGGTGGGAGACTCATGGAGCAGGTCCAGAACACAGGCTCAGAAATGGATGCTTTACAGAGCCATGTTTCAGAACATAGTCCATCGGTGGGGTATTTTTCATGTAGATCTTTTTGTCTCTCCTCTGAGCAGACAACTTTCCCCTATTCTGTTCAAGATTACCAAGTCATCTGACTTGGAAAGTGGACACCTTGTATTTTCCTTGGAGGGGAAAGTTCTTGTTATGCATTCCTCCTTCTCTGTTGCCATGAGTTCTGCGCAGAATCAGGCAAGACTCTCTCAAAATCATGCTGGAAACTCCATTTTGGCCCAGACTGCATTGGTTCCCCCTTTATTTGGCCAGGGGTAATCAGCGCAAGTTACCTGAATGGGTGGATGTTGTCACACAAGACAAGGAGTGTCTTATTGTTCCTCACCAGTCATCTCTTCAAATGACACTGTGGCTGATAGGGTTTTGATTCCTTTTAGACACCTCTCTTCTGAGGATGTGCTCTAGGTTCTGTAGAAGGCCAGAAAAACCCACTACCAGCAAATCATACATGTCCAAATGAAAAAAAAAATTCTGTCTGTTGCCTCTGTCACCATCAGGATCCCATATCGGTAGGGGTTCATCTTGTTCCTCTTAATTGTGTGATCTGCTCAATACTAGGTTGGCATATTCTTCAGTTAAAGCTCACCTTTCAGCAGTTACTGCTTGTCTGCTGTTTAATCCTCATTTGGCCTCTCAGTTTAAGGTCAACCTATTCCTTAAAGGCATACTTCATATCAAGCCTCCCAGAAAACCTGTCCCACCTTCCTGGGACTTCAGTTTTGTACTTGAAAAATTGACTCAAGCTCCATTTAATCTACTAGTTCAGCTTCCTTGCAACATTGTACTTGGAAGGCTGTTCTACTGTTAGCCCTCACTTCAGCCAAGAGAGTTTCTGAACTTTAAGCTTTCATGGTGATTCCTCCTTTATTGTTTTTTCACAGGGACAGGTTGTCTCCTGAAGTAATCCTTCTTTTATGTTAAAGGTGGTTAGAGTTGTCCCTTAATCAGTCTATTCGTTTTCCTTCCTTTTTTCCACTGTCTTACAGTGTTAAGATTTCTCATACCTTGGATCTGCATAGACAACTCAGGCATAATTAGGATAAAACAAAGGCAGTTAGCAAGTCTGAGCAGCTTTTTGTTTCTTTTCATCCCAGGACTGTGGATTTGTCTGTTTCTAAGCAAACTGTCTCATCTTTGATATCTAAGCCCATTTCCTTTTGTTATTCCTTTCATGGCAAATGTCTTTCTTCATCTGTAAAGGCACATTGTACTAAAGTGGTTGCCTCCTTTGGTGCTTTTTTCAGTGGTTTGGACACCAGTTCCATCATCGAGGCTGCTACTTGGTCCTCTGTTCATATTTTCACTAAACATTATAAATTTGAGGTAATTTCTTAGGACAGGTTTTGCCAGGGCTATACTGCTGGAGTTTGTAGAGAACTCTTCTGTGCCTTTCTTCTCCCAGCCTTCTTCGCTTTTGGACTGATGTGGAAGGATGTAGTAGAGTTGTGTAAAATCTTACCAGAACAGGAGATGTCCTTCTCTTCACTGTTGCAGTATTCGGTCCCTCCCTCCCATCCCACTCTTTCCTTGCTCTTGTTGCTGTGCTTTTCGTGCCCTCCTGGCTGAGGGGTCCTTGCTTCCTCTTTCTTTCTCTCTTGTCTTCTGGGGCAAATCAGTTTTGTGTCATTTGCATCTGTGCTTCACCTTTTTCCCCTTTACCTTACGTGGGCAGCGTACATGTGATGCACGGCACCTATAAAATCTAAAGAGTTTGGTATATTGATCAGATGCTAGACTATCCTTTGCAGAATGTCCCTTATGTTAGAAATACTGCAGCAGTGAAGAGAAGAGCATCAGTTGTTATGGTAAGATTTTACTCAACCCTACTTTTTTGCAGGAGGCCAGAAGACCTACTGCTAAAAAATCTTATTTTGCTAAGTGGAAAAGATTTTCTTCGTGGTGTCGGCAGTAACAGGACCCTCTCTCTTTTTTGTATTCTTCGCTTTAAATGTGTTTCTCTCAATTCTGGTCTGACGTACTCTTTAGTTAAAGCTCATTAGTCTGCCATTTCTTCCTGAATGTTGCTGGATCCAGTTCTTTCCTCTGGTTTGAGGTCAAACAGTTTCTCAAAGGTGTCCTTCATATGAGGCCTCCAAGAAATCACATTTCCTCTTTCTTGGGACCTGAACTTTGTTTTTGAAAAATAACCACTATATGAACAAGCAGTTTCTTCCTCTCTAAAACTGGGTACCAGATCTCAATACAAATCAGAGGCTTGGAATAGACTGGCCAAGGCTGTCTCCAGTGCGTCTGGCATTCCATGCACAGGACAGCAATGCATGCACCACTATAACAACCTAAAAAGGCATTAGCAGGAACAATTCAACCAGTGGCTGGATGAGTTTAGGACTGCTGACATCCCACAGTTGTATAAATAAACAGATAAAGAATCTTTAAATTAGATAGAAAGCTGGTTATAACCAAGACTGGTATTCATAATGCTCTTCTCTTTTTCCTCTTCTTTTTCTTTTACATCCACCCAGGAGATACCAACTAACAGTAATGCCCATGCTGAGCATTTGGAAAGACTTAGAGAAGCGAGGGGTATGCTTGTAGCACAAAAGAATATTATTTTATCTAAAGTATTGCTCTTGCATATATTATTAGCAAATTAAGAATGCATATCTTAACTGTAAAATGCCACATGCGTGATTCAGTCTGTAGCTCAAGCCAACTGTAGGAGTCAATTATTATAGTGTATTCCAATGTGTGTTCAAATCCCACAGGTAATAAATATGTAGTAAAATAATTAACAACTGTTGCATAATAATTTCAACAAAATTTGGCATACATGCCATGCTGTTAACTTAATCTGTATTATTTGATCAAGCATATGTACGATATATGTATATTGCAAGGATTACTTGGAACAATCATCAGTCATAGTTTGCTGCTTTTAAAAAGTATACTTAATGTAAAAGTAAAATTATTATTTGTTATTGTATATCACATGTGATGATACTAATTATTTTTTGTCTCTTACCCAACCCTCAATTTCTGTCAACTCATAAAATAATTTACAGCACAGGGAAGTAGGCCAGCCAGTGTGGTTCAGCCTGCCCCCCAAAAGCTGCTGCACCAATGTCCATCCCATCTGGGACCCAATCACTCAGTACTGCCTCTGTAGCCCCTGCACAACCTGGACCCTCAACATCAGGTAGCATTACTCCAGCAACTGGTCCAGTGGTACCCTCTGGTAGTATTGGCAGAAGTGGTGATTTTGTCACCTGCCAGAAGATGCCAGGCATGGTGTGTGAGGTCGTGGAAAGTACAATTGGTGCATGCTGTAGCTGGATGGAAAAGATGCTCACCAGAATACTGGCAAAATAAAAAGTCAAGGACTCCAAAAGCAAGCTGAGGAGGGGGAAGGTGATGACAGTTGTGAGGGTGATGACTCGATGCTCACTCTCCCCATGTTTGACAGGCATGGCTATCCAATGTCCCTTCCCTCTCCCCAATCATGGTGTCTCCCAACTTGTTTTGTGCATCACAATCCCTATTTCTTGTTTTGTTTGTCTGCAGCTGTTTCCTTACCTATCCTACTTACCTGCCCCTGACATGCCTACATCCCTTACCCAACATTCTTCTCTTACAGAAAGAAAAGCACACAAATGGGCACCTGTCCCAAAAATATTGTTCCATCCATACATAGTTCTCCACTTCTCACATGTGTCTTCTTGACACACTTGATTCAGTCCAGTTGGCTATACAACATGATTGCTTTGTTGTCACCCATCTTCATTGAGGTGACAGTCCAAATTCAACCAATCCTCTGTACATGTTCATTTTACACAGTTGTAGAAGTGTATAGCTATGGTTCTTTCCTAATTCACTCCTGCAAATTCCTATATTGTTTCCCCTTTGTTCTTCTCCTTGCTTGGCCCCCATTTCACCACTTTCCTATCTACTCTATTTTCACAACTTTAATTTGGTCAAAAAATAGAATCACACACCGCACACATAAATAAATCCCATGAAGCTCTTCCCTTTTTGGCCTCTGCATTTGCATTTGGCATCGTGCACCAATACCGAGCAATGGTGAATTTCTCTTCACATTCTATGGCATGGTATGGTTACCTCCTCGCAATGCTGCTTAAACCTGATGCACTAAGGAAACACAATTAAAGTAGAATAAAGGCATTCATATTAAAAATTTCATATATTTATTTAGACTGATGACTGTATAAATATGTAACTCATTATGTGTATTGTTGACATAAATCACTTGTGTGCTGTTTATTTTGATACAGTACTTCACTGTAGTCATTCCCTCTCACATTTGTAATAGTTATCACATGTAATAATTTAATTACATCATGAATACAATGTAAAAAATAGCTAGAGCTGGATTCGAACTCGGTATCATCTGTGCTCAAAATAAGAGCTCACTGCTGTTACACATGCTGCCACAGTTAGCTAGGAAATACTGTCCTAAGTGCTGACTGCCACACCTCTCCATAAGCCTGTGTTCACAGAGGAAAGTAAACCAATTGAACTCTCATAAGTTTTTCAATGAAACAAAGACCCATTGCTTGTCACTTAACTATGCACAAACAGGGAAAGCAATATAAATAATTTTTGTTTACGTTATGCAATTTGTGACACATTTCTGATATGAACTAGTTATGAACACCATAGTACCTATTAACTGTGTCTGCCATACTCAATGTGGATAAGTACTGATCAAGTTCACATAGAAGACCTTGAATGAGTCCTGCACATGTGTAAACACTTTACCATTGATTGCACAAACCAGATTCTTGGCAGTGTGCTATGGAAAGTGCTTAGTAGCATATATTACTCATGTTTACTGCCCAGTTAGTCTTCATCCCATTAAAATCCATGTAAAAAACAACAACCAAAGGGAAGGTATTTTGTAGTGACCGAACACTTAATTATACTCAGTCATGTGTCACCTGCACTCATTCACTTGAAACTTGATGTGTCAGTACTGGTTCCCAAATGTCAACTACACTACAGAAATAAATAGCAAAACTGCATTTTTACATACCATGTACACATTTATAATGACAATAGACATTCTGATTGTCTTATACATGTATTAATGTGGACAGCAATTCTTCACAAATATGAACACATGTACATAAACAGTTGCATCCATGCTAGTCACAAAACAAAAATGTGTGCGTCTGTATGTGACCTTAAGTGTGTAATGTTCACAACATACCGGGAAACAGCTGCATATGTCTCATTTGTGCTACACGCATTCCTGACAGCTTTTTCCATCTAGTTTGACAAGCTGTCATTTAAAATAATCCTGCACATTGAAAATACAACAGGAAATAGTACATCCATCCTTTGCACATCACTCTCATAACAGGATACATTAACCACATCATATAATGATGATGACATCATCTATAAGACCGGTATAACAAGGCAAAAACATACTTCAAGGGTGTTGCAGTCATTAAATACTGTGTTTTGCAGATAGGAACAAAATACTTTCATGTGTGTTAAATTAGCACAACAGCCACATTATGTGTGTGTCTCTATGTATGAGTAAGTGTGTGTGCTTAGTCAGAGGACTATCAGTCTGCATCTTACTACCATCAATCCGCTCCCATGGACAACTAATATCTTGACAGTTGTACAAGCCATGTCATGCAGGCTTCACATCATTATCTTGCAAACATCTGGTGAGGATGTCATCCAGTAGAAACTGTCCAGCAGCAGTAGAAATGTCAGACTTGTGCTGTGGCACCTGCGTTAAGTTCTCTAGCTAGTGTCCCTAATTAGGCCAGGGTTCTAATCTCACTGCAGTTGCTGTGTGCGAGTCTACTCAAAAAAGCATAAGTGTGTTTCCTACTGTAAGAAATACAGATTCATGACGTACACATACTTTGACAATTGTACATGTCTACACATCCATGTCATATAGGCTTCCCAGCATCTTCTCTCCACATCCAATGATGATGTCATACACACTAAATTGTTCAGCAGCTTTGCAAAAAGCAGACTTGTGCTGTAGTGCTTATGTTAAGTGCTGAGTTCTCTAGCTGGTGAACCTAGTCAGGTAGGGGTTCCAATCTCATTGCAGTCACCTCATGTGTGTTTGTGTTCAGTTAGTTCACAATGAAGGACCATTTTAGAACAGCATGTTAAACACTTCTACTACCCTCTTCTTCTCACCAGGCACTGCTGATGTCATTAGCTATAAAGTGTTGTCTGACACTATGCATGTCAAAATTGTGCTGTGACACATGCATTAACTACTGTACTTTGTAAATAGTTAAGTAGAGGTTCTACTCTCACTGCAGTGTGTGTTTGTGTGCAGTTGTCTCATACTCCAGAGACAACTTTTAGAACAGCATGCGAGACACTCCTGCTACTATTTTCAGTCATCTCACCAAACACTACTTGTGCTTGTATTAAGTAATGTGCTCTCTAGATACCTAGATAGGGGCTCTACTCTCACTGTGATCAACTGATGTGCATGTTGTGTTCTGTTGGCTCACATTCAAGAGACCATCTTAAAACAGCATGTGGAAAACTCTTACTACCATCCTTTTCTCACCAGTTACTGCTGATGCCATAAAGGTATAAAAGGTCGTCTGGCATTACAGAAGAAAAACTTGTGCTGTGGAGCTTGCATTAAGAGCTGTGCTCTATAGCTAGCTAGGTAGAGGTTTTACTCTGGCTTGTATGTGCATTCAACAATCAGTATGATAAATTTAGAATGACATGCGAGTCTACAGCTTTGTCAGACACTCTTCAGGGCATCTTTTTGTAAAATACACTTATGATGTCACCCGGTATAGCATGCACTCTGACAGCATTTATGGCAAACTTGTGCTGTGGTAGTAAAATTAAGTACTCTGTTCTCAAGCTTTTTTACCTAGGTATATAGGGTTCTAATCTGACAGCAGCCAACTTGAATGTGTATACATCTATACAGTAATATATCTGTATTACTTCTGAGACAGTTTTACACAGAGATGTGACTTCACATCCATGTCAGACACTCCTCCCAACATTTTCTTCTCAGTATACCATGATGCTATTATACTTCATAAAGTGCAATGTGACACTGTTAAAATCAGACGTGGTGGTGCTAGTGTTGCACTGCATGGCATTCATCTTCTGTACCTGCACAGGTGTAATCTTCAAATCAGACCCAGTGTACTGTTGTGTGTGTGGTTCCTGGTACAATTGTA
Source organism: Protopterus annectens (assembly GCF_019279795.1). Taxonomy (NCBI): domain Eukaryota; kingdom Metazoa; phylum Chordata; order Ceratodontiformes; family Protopteridae; genus Protopterus; species Protopterus annectens. The sequence continues at coordinate 416,081,307 of NC_056751.1, forward strand.
TAATTTTAGACTCATTCTTCATTTCTCTACTCCTTAGGAGAACCTTTAACACAGCTCCATGCATCTACCATCCTCTTTTTAACTCTGACCACATTATATCCTTCCTACAGAGGAGTGAAGGATGTCCTCATGTCAAAGATGCATACACACATCATGAAGCAGAGTCCTTCCATGAGCATCTGCAAGCTATCTTCAGACCACTGAATGTGTGTTTGCTAATTCTGTTATGGTGTGGTGTACGTCTCATATGGACAATGACAGTATGTAATACAATCCATCAAATACAGACATACACACAATACTCTTACTATCTTCCATCATATAGATATAGGGAGTTTGTTTTAAATGGTATAATAATGGCTAGGATCTTATGTTATGTTGGCAATTAGCTTAATAATTCCCTATGATTCTATGAACATTTGACATGTCAATGTTGCCGTCATTGACATGTGCTATGTTAAGGTGTGGATGTACCGTATGCCTACAAGAGGGTCATACAATTTGTCATACAAGTTAATCTATTAATGGCCACTGCTGCAATTTCCTTACACGTTCCTTCTATAACAATGTAGTAATATGTCTCCTGAGAACTGTTGACATGGAATGATAAACTTTCATGTATATTTTTGTTTTAGTAAGACGTGTTGTAGTGGAGCAGATCAACATTCCATACAGTTCTCATTCCACTATCACATAGTCACTTGCAGTATGGCACAAGTGTGCATGTGTCTACCTTCCATCATTAAATGCTCTGTGACAAACATCAATATAAATAACCAAAACAAAAACGGTGGTACAAAACTCCAAAACCAGAATTAAAAGTCAGACAGAGGAGCGGAGAGCGAAATCCAAGTATTTAAGCCACTGTTTATTCAAACAACGTTCCACGAAATAAATATATGACACACTGTATAACACTCTGTATTCGGATGCAAATTATTGGAAAGATATTTATTTATTTATTTTTTAAATATGAAAGATTGTTTTTTATGTGGTAGGGAAGTATATTCATTCAAGTATGGTATTAAATGTATTTATAACATTGTTAATTGTTTAATTTATGTTCAGTAATTGATTTCATTGGTCAGGTTATAAAAGGAGTGTAGTCAAACTTATGGTTCATCTGATGAAGTTTGATTTTTTAGACGAAAACGCGTGTGTTCAATAGCATTTATGTTCGAATGCAGAGTGTTATACAGAGTGTCATATATTTATTTCTTGGAACGTTGTTTGAATAAACAGTGGCTTAAACATCAATATAAATCCATACTGATTATATGGGCACATGCATCTTGTTTCATTCACATTTTGTAATGCTATGATATAAACAGAAATATCATATTTTTTGATTCGATTGCAACTTTGTGGAATGCATTGTATGTGCAGTTGTGTTGCTACTCAAGGATTATTGATGTGGTCGGCACCACCATTGTGTAACTGTTAGCATTTGTGTCAAGAAATGCTCTGCATGAGCCACAAACAACTGATCTGTAATGTGCTCTAAATGGCATCAGGCCACTCAAACACAGATTTCCCATGAAACATATATAAGCATATGTTGTACAATTGATGTAAGTACATGATATTGGTACAGCTGTATGACTGTGTGAACAGTACTAGTGTGTGGCATGTGATGCATGACCAAGGCTGTAATTGGAGTTGCTTTCACAATTCATGTACTTCAATAAATGTGACATGTTACGGGAAATACACAGCTAAGCACAGAGCTGTTTGCAGATAGCATCAGCCATACTCATCCGCAGAAAATAGACAATCTGCTAGCTGACAGTTTTATCTCACACTTTACACCCCCCACTGTCACCACTTGCAGTCAGCCAAAGTATAAATGTGAACACTGCTCAGTTTTAATTCTCAGGAAGGCAACCCATCTGTGTGTTCTCTTCAGCTAATAACACAGAATCAATGGGCCCTGACAACATCCCAGATTGCCTATAGCATGACTTGAAACCTGACCTACCAGACTCAGTTGGATCCTTACTTCAACACAGCCTCCAGATGGCCTATGTACAGAATCAGTCACCCATCTGACTGGGGGGGGGGGATCACCTAATGCCTTGAGTTATAGATCCATACAACTGATTTTCCGCATCTGTAAGACAGACCAATGGGTCATCATGGAATTTATCAAAAAAACACAGGTTATCTCCCGACTGTGTACCACACCTATGTTTGATTTGTTAAGGCTACATCATGTCGGTTACTTCTGTTTGATGTCTTCAAGAAGGTCACCATGGGCATGCATGAGGAAAACACTCTCAACCTGCTTAACTTGACCTGGCCAAGGCATTTGACACAAATCCACACTCTGATATTACACAGAAACTGTCTCAAGTGGGAATAAACACCTACTTCACCAAGTGGGTAGATGAATGGATCACATATAGGACAGACAATGTCAAAGTGTGTGAAGTCACCTCTATCTAGAGTCCATTGACTAGGTCCGTACTTCAAGATTCTGTACTAGGCCCTTTCCTAAGCATTAGTTAAGACTCAGAAGCCAAGTCTAATTTGCACATCCTTTCTCTAACCAGCTTTGTGAAGGACTGCAAATTATGGACAATCATTGAATTGGTATAATGCAGACAGTATTAACACATACAAAGGATTGTTGCCATAATCATGGAGACACAGTAGATGAACAATAATCAAGGGGGGATTAGTTCCATTATGACAGCAAATACACAGTCTAATTGCAATACAGACAGCACACCCTTACGAGCAGACCACTTGTTACGTGACCTTTGTACTCAGGTAGACGGTATGCAGAACGTCCACCAGCATGTGATGACGAATCCCTTGTATATAGTTCAACTCCTGAGTATGTGCAGGATATCCACATTAAAGGGCATTATGGTCCCATTGCTCTTAGCCCACATCACACCAGTAATTGAGTACAATGCACCATTTTGCATCTACCTCCCAATACATCTTCCAAGGATGATTTACTCAAGTGCATCACTTTTGCCACAGTGAGCTCCCACATATCTTCTCGGACATACTAAAGCATTCTTTTTACTGCATAAACATTAGGGTTTTACAGTTCAGAACTTCCTTGAAGGTGTTATACAAGATGCATATATGATACGTGTTCCTGGGATGCACTCAGTAAATACATAGCTCATTGACAGCATTGTTGGCATGGGTTACATTGTGCAAGTGTAGATTGTGGAATATATATACCATGCAAACCTGTCAACTAGCCAGGGTGGGTTGTAATTTAAATTACAGGTGTACCAGTGTCCCTCTTAACACCTCCAAAAGCTGTTATTTTTCTCAGGAAAGAGCGCTTGAGTCCCCTTTTAGATTACTGACAAATAATTATGGTTGTACAACTGTGTTCATGCAGAACATGTATACTAACTCTCAATCACATATTTAATGTCAATGACACAGATGAGTGTTGTTATTATTCTGATATTGCCCTTGACTGTGCATGCTTCTGTCTACTGTTGTCCATGAGCCTGTGGCTATGTGTGCCATTTGGTGGAGACCTGTGCTGACATTACATTCATATTCAAGCAGATCGTTTTGCACATCTTCAAAATATGCACATACACCATTGTGTATCTACCGTCCTTGATAAATGTTCTCTCCAGGGATCATGTCAAGATGCTTATATCATGACAAATCTTCTCCACTGATATGCCACCTTGTGTGACAGTCACATAATATACAATAATTGGGTGATGGTATGACTATACGCACACAGGAGGTGTAAACAGCAGTATATACTGAATCATGTAGATATGTGATTACTGTTCAGGCTGCAACTTGTCTGTCTTTGTGGTGTACAATATTGACATGCCCTCATCTGCTGTACATTACCATGTTTCACTTGTCCTCTTCCTCTGTGTTAATTCCTACAGTTCATGTGTGCGGCCATTTTCATTACACACACTTCCCCCAGAATAATATGTAGTTTATGCACGCTTGCTGATCACCACCAAAACTTTAATTTTGTATGCCTAAAACAGGTTTGCACAGTACTCTGCATTGACTACCCTTTCCTATAATGTGTTAGAACTTAATGCAATCCCTTATATTAAGACAGTCTTCCAGGCTTCTGCCAAGAGTTCCTGAACTTCAGGCCCTGATGGCAGTTCTCCTTTTTAGTTTTTCCTAGAGACAGTCTTTGAATCAGACAATCCTTTTTTACCCAACTCCTAAAAATAGTAGCTAGAGACTTCTCCATTCTTTGAATTTGCATAGGCAGCTCCGATATTATGTAGATAAGACTAAAGATATTAGAAAATCTGAGCAACTTTTTATTTCTTTTGTGGATAAAAGTTAGGTTTTAGATTCTCTAAGCAAACCACTTTTCCTGAATTTCTAAATCCATTTCTTTTTGTTATTCTTTTCATGGCAACTGGCTTCCTACTTCTGTTTGTGCTAATTCTGATAGGGCAGTTGCATCTTCTGGAACTTTTTTAGGGGGTCTCGATGCTAGATCCATTTTGGAAGCTGCTACGTGGTCTTTTTGTGCATACCTTCACTAAGCACTAAAAGTAGCTTGTGATTTCAAGGGCTAGAACAGGTTTTGCAACATCTATCCTCAGTGTTTTTTAGGGATTCCTCATTTCTTTCCTCCTCCTCCCATTCTTTACTGTAGCTCTAGTACTTTCCCTATTATAAGTAGTAGTGCATCTGTGATGAAGTGAGGATGCAGTACAGTTGTGTAAGAACTTACCATAGCAGCAGATGCCCTGCTTGGCATTCTTGCAGTATTCTGTCCCTGCCTTCTTCCCCCATGGGGGCTTTCTCTTTTTCCCTGTGGCTGAGGGGATTTCTGTTCTTTTTTCTGGATGTACTTGTTCAATATTTCCTTTCATTCTCATTTACTGTTCCTGTTGTTCTGTGGCAATTCAGTTATGAGGATTTGAAGCTTGTATGTCACTTGATGTACCTTATGATTCTAAAGTTGGACATATGTCTGATGTACAGGCATGGAAGGACCCAGGCTTCAGTAGGATGGCTGGAGATACAGCTATCCTTGGTAGAATATCTTTACTGTAAAGAGTACTGCAACAATGACAAGTGGGACTTCTGTTGTTATAGTGAGTTCTTACACAGCTGTAATTTCTACCAGGTGATGGGAAACATCCTCATGATCCAGTGTCTCAGAGCCATTTCAATTCTGAATCATGACTGCAAAGTGTTTGTTACAATTTTGGCAAATAAGAATGGCACTGATATTGCCAAGAATAATAGACCTGGATCAGTGTGGCTTTACAGTAGGTAGGTAAGCAAATTTGAAATTATTCACAGAAATCTTATAATTCAAAAGGGTATATTATAAAATAGTAGTATAGTTGTGTTAATAGGTTTGGATACCAGAAAACTTTTAACATAGTGAGTTGGGAATTTATGAAGAGACCTTTTGAGGCATTTGGGTTTCCACAAAAAAAGGACAACATTAATATTTAATGTCTACAAAGGAGCTTAACTAGGGTGAGACATGGTAATGAGCTGTCTAAAGCATTTAACCTTGCAAGAGGAGCTAGACAGAGGTGTCCACTTTCACTATTACTCTTTGCTTTGCATTCAGAGCCATTAGCCAGGGACATAAGATAGTCAAACAGAATTGGATGTAATTGGAGCAATGCTAATAAGAAAACAGACTTTATGCAGATCCCATAAGTTACCAGTTTGGAACATGATTTTAAAGTTGTATTGGATAAATTAAGTATTTTAAGGAGAGTAGGATATAGCATAAATGGCACAAACAGAAGCTGTAGTGCTGAGATATGCCTGTGCATGACTTGGCACAGAACTTCCTCTTTTTCTGGAGTCATGTCAACATGAAATATTTGGGAAGTTGGTTGAAACAGTAGCATAAGAAAGCAGTTAAAAAATGTGAGACAGAATTACTCAAAAGATTGTAGGCAAGATAATGCTATGAAAATTATTTTGGACATCAGTAGTAAGGCACAAGCTACTAAGATGTTTTTGGTCCCACTGGTTCTTGTGACACTCTTGCATAATGTTGTGTCTTTCGGCTTTTCCTGGTTAGGGGTTGCCACAGCGGAACTCCGGACCGCTAATGATTGGCAGTTGATTTTTACGTGCTGAGTTGCCGGCCCTAACGCACAACCTTCAATGAAGGTACGCCCATTCACGCATGTCTCCACAGTAGACGCTCTAGCTGAGAATCGAATGGGACAACGTCTTGCTGTGAGGCGACAACGCTACCGCACCACCACCACCGCGGATACACTCTTGCATAATAAAATACTTAAAAGTGTTCTAATTGAAAGTCACTGGCCACTGGACTGGATGGAACAGGAATTTCTAATGTCCCTTACATGTTCTTTTATTCTCTTCCTCACTTGGTTACTTGTCTGCCCTATATAATACATTTAGTATTTAGTTCATGAACAACTATTTCTCGTCAGCAGTTAAAATGATTTAAAGGTTTAATATGATGATCAGTACTGACATGCACTTCAGTGTGATCTGCATATCTACAAATGGAACAGCTCTTGTATTTTCTTCATTCATTTCACCACTAACATTTTGAACAAACTAGCAGATCCTTAGGACACAGAGTTAATTGACTTTTCTTCAGAGTGTAGAGTGGCATGCTGTAAGATTTCATAGAATTAATTTAATTAATAGCAAATAAAAAATAACTGAATGGTCAGATAACAGAATTATATTTTGTTACTTGATATGCCGTTTTGTAGAAGAGGTGCATCAGATATTGTGAAAATATTGAAATATTGGCAGCAGTTGTGAAATTTTGGCTGGGGTGAAGTTGAAGCTTTCATTTTAATAACTTTTGAGTCTTATGGACAGGGTAGTTCACTCGAATGTCAGTATGAAAGAATGGGCATCTGTGGTGATACATGAAGGTTTGAAGAAGTTTGTATTAGTCACCCTAGAAGGGGAACTGAATTTTTGGACCATAGTGTGCTTTATTTATTCTGAGGTGCATGTATTGTTTATATTATTCATTAATAATTTCCATAAAACATCCCACTGTAATAGCCTCATTCAGTACACTGATGATCTACAATAATCACATCAGCTAACAACCTGCTTGATCTCCAAAACGTAACACAAAAAGCTTTCACATTTATCGAATCCTGGTTGAGTAGTGCACAGCTTCTTTAGAATCTAAAGAAATCAAAACTCTTAATATTCGTATCCAAACCTCTAACACAGGACTATTTTCTCACAAAATAATACTAAAATTGAACTTGTAAAAACATCAAAACTTCAAGTTGTCAGAATTGATGACAAGCTCTCCTTTGAAAGTCACATTAACAACACAATAAAAAAAAAAAAAACATTTCAAACTTGGTAAACTCTCTAGACGTAAACTTTATTTGGATATGCCCTTCAAGTTAAAACTGGCCAGCAGTCGTCTACTCCCTTCCCTCCTCTGTGGTAGCCATATTTTCACTAACCTACATGCATCTCTCAGAAATAAGTTACAATCTTATTACAAAATAGAAAAATTTGCTGCCAACATGCCATCTCGGACCCATCATTGCCAAGCCATAAAACCTTTAAACTGGCTAGATTTCTCCCACTATATACAGTACTCACAACTAACTCTCACTCTCAAATTGCTATACAACTCCAAATACTGCCCTTCTCTTCAGCCTATGCTACAAACATATATTCTAAACAGGAACCTTAGGTCTTCAAACAAACATCTCCTAAGCATATCTAAATCCAACAGTCGAGCTGGAGAAAGCCTTTATTCCTTCTCCATTGCCAAACTTTGGAATGCTCTTCCCTCCTCTATTACCCAATTAGATTCCATAAAAGTATTCAAAATTGCACTTAAGTCTCATTACCTCAATACGCAGATATGTTCCTGTAACCACCTGCCTAAGCTATCTTAAGTAAAGTACTCTCGCTTGTATTTAGCATGTAGTCCTTCTTACCATCTTTGCATCTCTTTTTTCTACACCTATGTTTTTGTTCTTGCTCTAGAGTATATTAGCCCACGTCCAGTCATCTGACTGCAGTATTAGCCTCAGAAAAACTGTAACTACTTTTATAATGTGTTTTACTTCATGATGAAGTCCAACTGGAAATGACTTTGTTTAATGCTGTTTATATGATGTTATTCATGTTATTGTAACTGTATATGGAGCTGTCTTTTTTTGCATTGTTTGATTCCTGCTCTGTACTTTCTTAATACTGTTTGTACATTGGAGCATGGCATAATGGGTAAGGCGTTTACCTTACAAATACAAGGTGCAAAGTTTGATTCTCACATGGGGTTACTGGCTAGGCTTAAAATGGCCCGCAATGGCAGTTAGCCTAGTACTAATCTGTGAACCTATATGTTATATATACTTAACTGTTTTCGGAGCTTTTCTCTCTGGGCCTCCATTGAAAATGGGTCTCTCACCCAGTGGACTTTCCAGTTACCAAATGTCAATAAATAAATATTTTGCCATCATTAAATATAGTAAGTTATGTACAACTATTGCTTATGTGCAAACACTGTCCTAATTTTAAACAGAATTTGTTGCAAAGCCTGTAACTTTCAAATTGACAGTGCCATCGCCACATCATGCTAAGCGAAGTTGAACATTGAGTGGAGATGAGTAGGGTACATGCAATTCGAGAAACACTCGTAACATTTCAAGGCTGATTGGAAAACAAGGCACAGTCGAGACATATGCTAATACTGCGTAATGAACTGTGATGTACACTAATGATGTGCATAAACACAGCAGAGCAGTTCATAAACATATAAATGATGCTAAGCTACATTGCACACACATTACTAATGAACATGGCCATATGCTCATGTTCAGGCAGAGAAAGACCCAAAAATATGTAAGGGGTTGCCATAGCAATTGCAAACTTGTACCTGCAAGAAGCTGTTACAGCAGCTGCATCTGCTGATGGTGCACAACATAGCCAGCATAGGTGCTGGGTCTTCTGACCACACTGAAATTCTGTCCTCCATGATGCCAACATAATGGACCCTTACCAAGTGGACAGGTACACCATATGACAATTAGTGGATGTGTGTTTCCCTCATCTGCAGCCCTGTGAGTGTCGTCAGGTACTTATTGCTGTAGAAACTAAGGTATGTGTGACTTTATGTACAATAGCTGCAAGACTTTTCAGAGACCAAATGGGGTTTTGCAGCCATCTGCCTGGAGAATAATCCACCAGTTCCTTAATGCCTTGCTTTAGCATGTGGAAGAGCATTTGTTTCCCATATACCCCAGAGGAGAGCAAACCGCATGCAGGACTTTGCCTGTTTCCTTGAGGTACTGTGGGCCATAAAGAGTGTTCCCACATTAAAATAAAGGCCTCACTGGTGAACTGAGGAGGAGGCACATGAAACACAAAGGATGTCACTTTGTCAGCTGCTAGGTGATCATTAATGCACATGTTGTCAGAAAGTTTCCTCAACTTTCACGTATGGTGTACATGTATAACCCGTCAGTGGTTTATTAGGGATGATTTTCCCATGGGAACATTTAGTGAAGGTTGCTGGATGTGCCCCTAGAACCTTGGCTTATGGCCCCATTAAGAAATCTACACAACCACCAGAAAAAGGTTACATCAGAAATTCTAACTTTGTGCCATTCTACATGATGTAATGCTGAGTGAGCAGGTAGAACAGGGTGATGGTGGCCAGGGACTGTAGTTCTCTGCACTACAGACTGTGGCTTCAAAAAGGTAAATGAAGATTCAGAGGAGGAGCCAGCAGTAGGGAATGACCATGTCAGATGGAGGCAGGCAGAACATGGAACAAGAACTACCTAAGAGGAAGTGCATTGCCCATGGCTTTAATATATAAATGTATAAGAGCTAGGCAGAAACGGACAGCAAAAATGATGCATGCAAAACCATCAGACTGTGCTTGCTTATGCATGCGTCAGACATAGGCAGCCCAAGTCACAAAGTAGACCACATAGTTTTGCAGGTAGCAAAATATTTAGCAACAAGTGTTCTCTGTGTGTTAACTGAAGTAAGGCACTAATTTCTAAGAACATGTGGGCACGTGGAACAGTTCCCACAGGGGAACCGCCAGTGACCTCCTCCCTCGAAAAGGCAATCTGGTAATTCTGTTTATTCATTTCTTAAAGTTTGAAAAATGTTCTGCTAAAGTAATTTTGGTGTAATAACTAAAAGAACATGAATGAAGAACCAAAGAGCCTAGAATGTTGTCAACTTTAAGAATCTGCCAAAACGTATTAATAGTGTCTCTGATGATGGCATTAGTTCTTTGGGGAGTTACAAACTAAACAACTTCTGGGTTTGGGCAGCTAATGTATCCTGAATTGATAGCCAATGTGAATGCTTCATATTTTTAGCCCCCTTAACTAGGTGGTTTATATCCTCCTGTAAAATTCTGTTTTCAATTGATTGAACAGAATTTCTGAAATCAGTTTCATCACTACAGATCCCTCTTACCCACAAGTGGGAAGTTGGCATAACAGTTAGGGTATTGCCTTGCAGAGACGAAGTGCAGGGGTTGATTCTCACATGAGGTAATTGCCTAGGCTTAAAATGGAAAAAAAAAGTGTGTGATCATGCAGCTAAAAAATAAACCGATAATTATAAAATAAGCCCATGTAGAGCAACTCCAAAATGTTATTGTGAACAAAGATATCTGTTAAGTGCTTTCATCCCTGCAAGTCGGGACTTCTTCAGAATCTTGTGAAAATGAACTGGCAAACATTTAAGTAGTAAAACAAGATCATTTGATTTAAAACAGTAAATTAATGAAGCCATTATTGTAATATGTTAATAAATATGACATTTGAACAATTCATGTAACCTTAATAAACTGTTAAAATCAGTTTCAACATATTAGTTTATATAAAATACAATGCTAAAAAAATGTGAAGTTTAGCAGCTCTGAATTTTAAAACGAGTAAAATCAAGATGTGTTAATTTAAACCAGGGGGAGCTGAAGCATTAAGTCTAAGTTGCCAGATTAATTCTCTGAGTTCAATACATTTTCCCAAGACCCTCTTTGGTTAGAAACTGGGATAGCAAATAAAAACTTCTGATAATTAGAACATGCAAGTGTGCACTTAAAGTGCATTGTTAATATTAGACTGGCATAAACATGTTCATATATTCTCTTGCGAAAAGATCTTTGTTTTGCCAATGTAAAAGCTCACATCCAGAGCAGAGTGCGATTTAAACCACCCCTTTTGTTGCACAATTGCCATCAGTTGAAAGTACTATATAATCTGATGTGTTGCCCAAGCTGATAGTGTTGTTTAAGGATGCACCCCCCCCCCCCCCCCACACACACACACACACACACACTTGCGTGTACCTCTGGTGGGTTTAATAATAATCGTGATTCTCAGACATATTTAAAATTCTTACACATTTTATAAACAAATTTCGGGGAATCCCCTAACTAAACTTAATTATCAACTCTAAAAATATTCCATTGCCAACAAATGATTTATTTTATAGCTTTTGAGTAACAGTTGTACACAATCACTAAAGAATTAGTGAAGTTGTCATCAGTTTTAATGTTACAGTCCTGCACTCTTACAACTAATGCCTCTCTTCCAAGTAATGAGATAAATTTGGAACCCCAACCTTGACATACTTCATTACATATTTCCACTAGATTGCTTTCTGGGTAACCCCTCTCTAAAAACATGTGCAGAATTTGTTTTCTGTTTCTTGGCAAAGCGTCAAATTCTGAACACATCCTGGTTGGCCTTACTAACTGACCCTTAAAAATATTCTGTTTACAGTGTTCTGGGTGACAACTTTTAAAATGTAAATAACTGTTTCAAAAAGTGGTCTTCCTAACCAGTATTGAAGAGAAGTGTTTAACTTTCAGTGATGTAAGTATAACTAAAGATGAGATTAACTGTTTTCATAGCTTGCTGAGGTGTAAATTTGAGGAAAGTGGTGGTTGAATTAATATATTCAATAAATTTTCCCACTTCTTGAGCCGAACATTTCCAAACGATACAAATATCATCTAGGTAACTTAAATAAATAAATCAATGATGTCCTTCCATTTCACTGTTGCAGTATTCTTTACATTATAGGATCCCTACCATGGGCGGCCTGATGTCCGGCCAGTACACCAAAGCCATTAGGTTGCCTTAAGGTATGCCATATGTCACAAGTATGCTCCTTGCATAGTGTATGGCATAAAGGTGATGTCTGGACATACCATCTTTTGAACATCTTTGCTGCCAGTTCGAATGCCATTGAGTGATTGCCGGTCTGAAAGCCTGTTCTGCTGCTGGTTCACCAAGCTCTTTCAGATAGCTGCCCCACTGAGTTTTTTTTTACTTATACTTTTTATTGTTGCTTGCGGGGTTTCATGTCATCCAAGAAGGGTCAATGCTAGTGTAGGAGATAGATTTCCCATAAAGACTTCACAAGCTTGCATCCTGTTCCGTTTGTCAGGCTTTTGTACTGAAAACCCTTTGCAGCAGCCTGTCTTCTTTGGCACTTTATCTTGAAAATCAGCCTCTTAAGCTTTTGCAAAAAGCACAGTGGAGGGTACTTCCCATTACGAGGGGCATCTGTCAGTGAAGAAGAAGGCCAAGAAGCCTAGGCTGGAATATTCTGCTGTTTATCCTCCACTGGGCGTTTCTCCTGAGGTGAATGTATGCTTGGATGTTCACTTGGCTTTGTTGTTGTATTCTTCTGCCATGACTGGGTTGGAGGCCTGCAGGGGATCTGATTTTCAGCATGTCAGAGGAGGCTTTGCAAACATCCATTTTGGATGTTCAGAAGGAACCATGGCTGATTATTTCAGAGGGGCTTAGTCGTGTTCCTCAGATTAGTCAGGGAAGAAGTCCCTACTACCATCATTGAATGCATCTTGGGTCAGACCCTTATAAGGCAGATATCCTATTAAAGAAAAAGCAAGTGATTAAACATTTCTATTGCTCGTAAAGATCCACAGAGCGAATGGCAGGCCTGCACTTAGGGTTTGTTTAATGCTTTCATGGCATTGAAACCTCCTCAGGTAGTTTTTGTTCCAGTGCCCCCCCTTGGTCTTCCACTCCCATAAAAAGACCCAGTAAATAGGATTCCTCTGCAGAGGAGCTGGACTCGAATGAGGAATCCCATGCTTATTCTTTTCATATTCATTCTTCTTTGGAATGTGGGTCAGAGGAAGAGAAATCTACCAGGCTTTATACTCCATCTGAAGAGATTTCTTTAGGGGGACAATCTCCAGGATGATGGAGTTCTTTAAATGGGATTGTGCTCAGGTCTCTGGGGTACATAAAAGATTCTATGAGTTGCTGCAGATGGATTCTGCTAAACCTTCTGCTATTCCTCTTGTTTTGACTGCCTTGTTGGATGCATTTTTCAGTGCTTCTAAGGCTCCAGACTCTTAGCCCCCCTGCTCCCAAGAAATCTGATAGATTCTATAGGGTGCCTGAGGACTGTAAATTTTTGTACAAGAGTTTTGCTGTTGACCCCTCTGTGCTCTCTGTAGCCTCTGACAATCTGTCTCAATTGCTTCCTTCTCCCAAGTTACTGCCCTCTGAGAAAGATAGCAGTACCATGGAAAGGCTAGGCAAAATGTTTGCACCTTTGCTACCTTGGCTTTTAGGGCTGTTAATTATCAGACTCATATGTCCAGGTTACTTGTTGGTTCTCCTATCGCAGGCTTATCAGGTTATTTCTGATCTTTCCAGTCTCAGAGGGTAAAACATCTGCTCTTTTCCCATTAGAGACTTAACCCCAGGTGGCTCGTCATTCCATCAAGTGTAATTGTGATACAGCAGATGCTTCTTCTAGGGCTGCTGCTTTTGAGCCAGTGTTGAGGAGATATTCTTGACTTTCGCTTCAACCTTTGCCTGATGATGTTAAGGCTAAGTTGATGGATGCCTCTGATAATAAACAATTGTATGTTGTCCTATCTCACCTTCATTCTTAACTGGTTGACTCGGTCTTTTACAAAAGCTTGAGGTCTTTCACTGGCTTGTGGCTGAATATCCTATCCCATTTTGCCCTAGGAAAGCTCCCCAGATCTCGTTTGCCGCTAAACAAGAGCAGGTGCTTACTACTGGCTCTGGCTAAGTGAAATCATTTCTTTATTCTGCTTTTTGGATAATTAGTCTTTAATTACTTCTTTTGTATTTAACTACTGTTTGAGTGTCCGTTTCTTCTCTTTGTGCTGTTGGCCGTTGTGTTTTCCTCAAGGCCTTTTCTCTCACTATATCCTAGCTTAAATTTTACTCCTAAGCCCATTTTTAGTTAGACGGTTTCTTTTTCTTTAACTTCTAGGCTCGTTTAAGTTAGAGAGCCCGTTTAACTTATCCCGTTGTAGCCATTTGCTGTTTAAAAAAAAAAAGTTGTAGTAAAACTGTTGTAGTTGTTAGCTTCCTGTCGTTAATCCTGTTTTAGTTAGAGGGCTTTGTTTCTTTACCTTTTAGGCTCATTTAAGTTAGAGAGCCATTTGACTTTCTATCTCTCTCTAAATTGCCAGTCAAGCTCATTTGAATTAGAGGGTTTTTTCCCCATTTAAGTTAGAGGGTATTTTTTTCTCTGGTTGTTAAAAAAAAATGGTATTTTGTTGTTTCTTTTTTCTGACATGTCTGTTAAGCAGTCTGAAGATAGTAAACCCTCTGGCTTTAAAAAATGTGTGAGATGTAGCCAAAAATGTCTGTGTCTGACTGGCATACAGTTTGTGTGTACTGCCTCGGAGCGGTACACCTTCAGGAGTTGTGTGCCATATATCACGCCTTTAGCCATGGGGTGCTTTGGAGAGGAAGAATAAATTAATATTAAGAGGATTGTTGAAGACCCCTTTTTCAGAGGCTATCGAAGGTCAGGGTCCTTCAAAATTGGGCCATTCCCCCTCTTCCAAATCAGATAAATCTGGAAAGAAATCCTGTTCTTCAGAGGCTCAGTCAGAGCCGACAAAAAAATTGCAAATAATGTCAACTTCAGACCTGAGAAACCTTCCCCCTGACTCCTTTAGTTTCGGAGCAGTTGGGTTTTCAGGTACAGAGCCGGTCCCTGGAATTGGAACCGATATCTACAACCTTAAGCTCTCCATTACTACAGGTATCAAGATCTCCCGCTCTTTCCTCAAACCTCCAGGAGCCTTTCAGATGATGTGGATTGCGTGGTGCGGAGGCTGTTGAAGACACCGGCGCTTGCCAAATTGTTGTTGGATCCAACCCAGAGCGCTACGGAACCAACTCACCTTACCCTTTCACCATCGTTTCCTCCTCTGAGCCGATCTCGGACCCAGAATGTCAGGAACTGGTCGTAGTGAAACCAAGCCGAGAGCTGTCCCAAGATCTTCTGGCCCGACTACTACTCCGATGTCCTTGGTTCTGTCTGAAATCGAGGAGTCTAGGAGCTGACGCTCTCCGGTCGGGTCTGGGGAGGGGAGTCAGATCAGACAGTTGTCGGATCCGAACTTGCCTCTTGGGGCCTTGGCGCAGGTGAGCTTGGCTCCTACCTCAGCCTCGGAGCCGACCCCTTTGGTTCCAGGGATTACCTCTTGTTCGACTTTTGAGGTAATGAGGATAGTGCTGTCTCCACAGACAGGTCCACTCTCAGTTGCGGGCATTCTTCCCCCAAAGGCACTGGCGTCTGTCTCGGCCCCATTGCATCCACAGAAACGCCTCAGGACGCCCCATTGGGTGAACCCCTCTCTTCCAAAAGCTCACCAGAATACCCGTCTGAAGAGGTCCCTTGAAAGAAGACTATGCAAGAGGAAGCATTTAGACTCCCCAGAGGAGTTCATTACTTCTGATACAGACCTCGATGAGTTGGAAAGGTCCCCACAGTCACCCTCTGAGGATGTCTCCTTCGCAGACATCCTGGAAGTACTTAAGCAGAGAGGTTGCTGGAAGCCCATCATCCCTTCAGAGGAGGAGTCTGTATACCTGAAGGCTTTTGGGTTTCCCCTTCCACCACTTGGGTGTCTCTGCCCTTCAAGCTCATGGAAGTAGTTAGTCGAAAGGTATGGGAGTCTCCAGACTCAGTGGAACCTGTTCCTTGGAGTCCAAACAAATGTACTACTGCACTTACAGACAAGGAGTTTCTTACCAAGGGTGTCCCAATAGATGCTGTGGTGGTGGCGATTGCCACCAAAAAGGAACTTTCAGAGACCTCCTCATCTGTCCATCTGCCAGACAGAGAGTCTCATACAATGGACAGATATGGAAAGCGCATGTTCTCTTCAACGACTTTTGCACTCAGATTTCTGAATGATCTGACTCACTTTACTAGGCTTCAGAGAGATCTCCTGAAAGAGCTAGGAGATGCCCTTCAAGGTTCAGTAGCTGCAAGAGTATCAGACAAGGTTTCCTCTCACCTCTCCACCTTAACCTCATTGGTCATCTTTTCCATGAAACTCATTTCTTATGCAGCAGATGGAGTGAGCAGAGCAGCGGGTTCAGGAATTTCCCGAAGGAGACATTCCTAGATGCGCTTGTGTGACTTTCTGGAACCTTTTACATGTTCTTTTGTTAATGCCCCTTTCGATGGCTCATCCTTGTTCAGGCCCAAAGTCAAAGGCACACTAACCAAGTGTGGACACGAAGGAAAGACTCTGTCATCAGAGTCAGTTTCTTCCTACCTACCAGACCTTACCCTAAAGGTCAGAAGGGGGAGAAATGTGGTTTTGAAAATTCCAGAGAGCTTTCCAGGATGCATGTGGTGATTCTTCCCCCAGGGGAAGAAGGGGAAGTGCCAATGGAAGATGCCGACCACATGACAGAGGGGGTCCACAAAACCAAGGTGGCAGGGAATCCGTTCTTGGTAAGCCCTTTCAGCACTCCGGAAAGGAGGCCCGTCTGTCTATCTCTGGAGGCAGTCGCGGGGGTCACTTATCTTTGTACCCAGAAGCCCGGCTAAAGATTACAAAAGACAAGTGGGTACAAAGCATCATATCCAGAGGCTACTCCATACCCTTTTCTCTCCCTGTCCCATTCATGAAAAACATCCCGGACATTCCACCAATTCAGAGGGAACAGGCAACACTGGAAATACAAAAGTTGCTAGAAAAAAAGTCATCCAGTCAGTCCTCGCAGACCAAATAGGATACAGAACTTACTCAAGGTTCTTTTTAGTTCCAAAGAAAACAGGGGACTGGAGACACATTGTGGATCTCAGCAAATTAAACAAGTCAGTAAAAAAAAAAAAAAAAAAAAAAAAAAAATCAAAGTTCCGGATGTTAACACTGCAGTCAATACTCCCATTCCAGGGAAAAGACGATTGGATGTGTTCCATAGACCTCCAGGACGCGTACTACCATGTAAAAATGGACAGACGATCCAGGAGTCATTTGCACTTTCAACTGGGAGCCAGTCACTAGCAGTTTTGAGCTGGTCTCACTACAGCCTCCAGAGTGTTCACCAGATGTATGGCAGTAGTCACAGCTCACTTGAGACGCTTAGGATTCAGAGTGTTTCCATATATGGGCGACTGGCTCCTAACCGCCACCACTGAGCATCTGCTAACAAAAGCAAGAGGCACCACCTTGCAGATCTGCTCTCACCTAGGAATCACAATAAACTACGAAAAGTCTGCCTTGCTGCCATCTCAGCGTACCGTTTTTATAGGAGCAGATTTAGATAAAATGATGACAAAGCTACCTTCCGAAAGGGTTCAGGTTCTACAAAGTCAGGTTCTTCTACTACTTTCCAAGAAAAAAGTACAAGCAAAAACAGTTCTGAAAGTATTGGGAACCATGGCAACAGCAGTAACCCTAATTCCATTAGCATGTTTGCACATGAGAATTCTACAGTGATTACTGTTCATTCAATGGTCCATGCAAGAACTACCCATGTCCCACCTAATTATAATAATGGAGTCCTGCAAGAAAGATCTTCGTTGGTGGCTTCACTTCACTTATGTGACATTAGGTCGACCCACACCCTTTAGCCACAGTGACCACGGACGTTTCCCAGATTGGGGGGGGGGGGTATTACCTGCGAAGCACAGTCCAAGGCACTTGGCAGAATCATGAGGCACACTTGCACATCAGTGTCCTAGAGATGAGTGCGATGCTTATTGCATTGCAAGCATTCCAAGACTGTCTTCCACTAGGAACTGTTGCAGTACAAACAGACAACATGGCAGTTGTATGGTACATAAACAAGGAGGAACCAGGTCATACCCCCTTTGTCGAGAGAATGGCAGTGGGCGACATTCTCCCAATGCTTTCTGATAGCGCACTTCCTGGGGATATCCAACATGATAGCAGACAAACTCAGCAGAGCTATTCTGATGCCTCACGAGTGTCCCTAAAACAAGAAGTAGAGGAAGTGATTTTCCGCAAATGGGACCAGCCTTGCTGCAACCTTTTTGCCACATCCATGAATGCCAAATGCAGCAGCTATCTTGCCCAAATCCCCCTCCACAGGGGAGTCACCAAGGGATGCACTTGTACACAATTGGCCCTCCGGTCTCCTCTATATCTTTCCTCCCTTTCTGTTGATACCCAAAGTTCTTCAGAAAGCAAGTTTACTGGAAGGAATTTGATACTTGTCGCACCATACTGACCTTGTCAAATCTGGTTCCCCATTCTTTGGCCTCATCTTCTGGAGGAGCCATGGATTCTGCACCCAGTTCCGGACCTTTTGACTCGTGCATCAGGGATGCTCCACCCCTCTTTTCAAACTGTCACATTTTAACAGCTTACCTGTTCCGATTGCAAACATAGCCAGGCTCCCTAACCTTTCTCCATCAGTGAAACCTGTTCTGATCTTATTTCATAAGGCTTCAATGAGGAAGTTGTATATGAGCAAATGGAAGAGATTTTCTTCTTGGGCCTTGAATAATCTCATTGACCCCTTCTCTGCCCCAATAGCGTCTAGTCTTGAATTCTTATCAAAGCTATTTAATGAAGGCACAGCTGCAGCTACTATTGGAGTTCAGTTAGCAGCGATATCTAATTTCCATTTAGGTGAATCAGGGATGAATGTGATGTCCCACAAACTTTGCAAGGCGTTTCTCAAAGGCATTATTTTATTAAGACCACCCATTAAAACTCCCCCAGTACCATGGGACCTGAATTTTGTTTTATCCCATTTGATTCTTCCCCCATTTGAACTTGTATCAACTTGTGAGCTAAAGTATTTGACTTGAAGCCACTTCTGTTGTTAGCCATCACTTCTGCTAGAAGAGTTTCAGAACTACAAGTATTGTCTATAAAGCCCCCTTACATGCTTTTCCACAATGACAGTGTATCGCTGCAAACAAACCCATCCTTTCTACCCAAGGTATGCTCAGAATTTAATTTGAACCAATTCATAGAACTACCAGTTTTTTCCCCAACTGTGGCAAAAAGCAGAATATATGCTATGCCAACTAGATTTGCATAGACAGTTACATTTGTTTACACAGGACAAAGGACTTCAGAAAATCTGACCAATTATTCGTATCATTTTCAGACTCTAAGAAAGGTGTTCCTGTGTCTAAAGTCACACTTTCAAAATGGTTATCGGATTGTATTACTTTTACTTACAAATCTCAAAACAAAGAACTCCCTGACAAAGTAAAAGGTCATTCTACAAGAGCCATAGCTACCTCTTCTGTTTTTCAAGCGAGACTACCAATTGATACAATTTGTGCTGCAGCAACATGGGCAAGACCTCATACCTTTATCACTCATTACAAAGTGAATTTGGCCTCCAGGAACAGGGCCTCTTTTGGGTCTACTATTCTGAACAATTTCCCTTGAGCCACCCAAGAAAGATGGTGCTAGGGACGCTGTTCCAACCAGTTAAGAATGAGGGTGAGATAGGACAACAACACACAAAGAATCTGTGTACTCACCATAACATTCCATGTGTGTTGTCCATCTCGCCTTCAGTCTTCTCCCCCCCCCAGTCTTTGGCTCCTGGAGAACCAAACAGTTACAGCTGGCATTAATGCTCTCTGATCTTTTTCACTACTCTATAAGGTATTAAAATAGTTCATTTTGGTACCTGTTATATCAGCAAACAAGATCTGAGGAGCTTTCCTAGAGCATGATGGGATAGCATTTTCAGCCATGAGCTTGTGAAAGACCTCGAGCTTTTGTAAAAGGTCCTGGGTTCCGAACCCAACCAGTTAAGAATGAAAGTGAGATGGACAACACATGCGGAACATTATGATGAGTACATAACTTCTTTTTCATGAAGTTGCTACTGATATGTTTAAGTCCCTTCATGATAAGGACAAAGCTTTACAGGATCCTAAACATGTGCTAGTTTCTTCTATGCCTAAATTTCAGAGAAACTATCCCAGTAAGCTAGCTTTTGTCTGCAGGCAGTTTCACCCTCCTCCTGAGGGCAAAAAGGGTGGCAACTGGGCTCTTCCTGCTAAGGCTTCTCTGATTTCAGTGTCTCAGAAGTCTGCTTTTCCAGATAAACTGGATGCTGTCTGATTATCCTATTCTTCCCAGCCACTTTCCTTTTTTTGTTGGCCTCTCTGTGTCTCTCTATTCCTGTTTGGCTGTAGATTACTCAGGATTCCTGGGTCCTGTCCATTATTCTCCAGGGGTATTTAATGGTGTGGAAATCTCTTCTTCCTTTTAGTATTCCTCAGCCCCCTCAGGAATAACTGTCCTCTTTTTCTTTCCAGAAATTCTTTGGGACCTTTTGACATTGGGTACTATTCAAGAGGTGCCTGTGTCCAAAACGGGGAGGAGATTTTACTCCAGTACCCAGAAAAGAAGGTACTTGGGGACATATTGTAGACCTCTCTCATCTAAGCACTTTACTGAAGGTGCCCTCCTTTCGAATGTTGTCCTTCCAGACTTTGTTCCCTCTTTTGCTTCCTCAGGCTTATATGGTGTCTCTGGATCTCAAGGATGCTTATCTCCATATTCTGATCCATCCCTTTTCAGGAAGTTTTTACATTTCTGTGTTGCTTCTTGGCATTTTCAGTTCTCTGCTTTGCTCTTTGGCCTTTCTGCTGCCCCAAGGGTATTCAAGAAATGCCTCGCTCCTGCAATTGCTTTTTGCAGGCTTCAGGATATCCAAGTATTTCCTTACTTGTACAACATCCTGTTTCAGGCATCCTTTCCAGAGATCTTGTTGCGAAGTCTTCATTTTGCATTTCCCTTCTGCAAAGCCAAGGGTTCACAGTAAACTTTAAAAGTCTTTTCTAATTCCTGCTCAGGGCCATGTTTTTCCTGGAGTGCAGGATCCAGATAGTGCCTATGCTGGCATCCTTGCCTCTTTTGAAGGCCTTGACTTTCATTTCCTTCTTTCAAACTGTTCTTTCTCTGGCCTCCATGACAGCCAGGGAATTTGAGAGCTCTGGATTTCATGGCATTCACCATCCCCTATGCTCCCTCTGGCCAAACTCCACATGGGAAAGTTTCAGTGGTTCCTGAAATTAGTTTGGCTTCAACATGTGCATCCCCCTAGAATTTCTAATTCCTCTTCTACTTTGTCTCAAGAACGTCACTGGTGGATTCAACAGTGGTCTGTAAATCCAGGGCTTCCTTTTCATTCACCTCCTCCCTCTCAGGAGCTGTTCACAGATGCTTCAGACATTCGATGGGGAGCAGCTTTTGGCTCCCCAAAGGTGCAGGGAGTATGGGTACCTCTTGAATAGAAAGTGCACATCAGTGTCAGAGATTAGCTTTTCTGCTGGCGTTTTGGGCTTTTCAGTCTCTCTTCTCCCCAGGACCTCTCAAGGTATTTACAGACAATACCACAGTGATGTGGTATGTAAATAAATAGAGGGGAACAAGATCTTATTTTCTTTGCCAGTTGGCACTCCTGGTGTGGGATCTTGCTGTCCAGTATTAAGTGACTCTTAAGGCAGTTTACATTCCCTTGGGTCAAAAGATTGTGGCAGACTTTTTGAGCAGGTCCTTGCCTCAATCCACCACTTGGATGCTTCACAGGGATGTGTTTCTGGACATTGTCCACCAGTGGGGTACTCCTCAAGTAGCTCCGTCTCCCCTATGAACAGACAACTTCCTCTATTTTGTAACACAAAATATAAAACAAACTAACGAATCCAAACACTGGGTAGAGTGAAAGAAGGCACACACTGAGACCAAAAAGTATAAATAAAGCGCTTTTCGTTTATGTTAATTCATAAACTTCTTCAGACAATACAAAACATTTTAACACTCCTTTAAATACATGGAAGTTAAAATAATCAACCAATCCACGAACAGGTGCATTGAGTGAAAGAACAAAGTCACCACCCCCTAAAACATGTATAAGGACAAGCCATTAAAATTTAAAAAGGTCCATAAAGACTTTACTAATACAACAATATTGTATATAAACTGTAAAAATAGAAATAAAAATAAAAATAAAATGTAAATGAGTTATATCACAAGAAAATAGATGTTTCTGTTTCCATTAATGTAAGATTAAATACTTGTAATCTAACATTAACGTTTTAAACTTTTAAGTTTCAGTATGCTACTTAAAACACAGCCTTCATTTAAACCAGGCTGGTTATATGCATTCAGCCTAATTTGCCAGGAAAGTTCTAGTTCTTCCAATTTTAAGGAATCTGGACTGCCTCTTAGATTTTTGTTTACCTGGTCCACAATAATGAATTTAAATGTGTGGTCAGGGAATAAATCAACATGTTTCGCTATGCTCTCTAATTTATGTTTTCTTATTGCATAAAGGTGTTCAGAACACGTTCACGAAGCTTTCTTTCTGTTTTGCCCACATAAAAGGCTGGGCAAAACTGACACAAAGCGAGGTAGACCACCATCTTGGAGTTACAGTTGTTTCTCAATTTCAAATTATGTGAGAAGTCATTTACAAAAATTCTGTTAGATTCCAAGATATACCCACAATAATTGCAGGCTTGGCATTTATACATGCCTGGAGTTCTAACAGAGTTGACTTTGATACTCTCACAGTAGTTTTTAAGATTCCTGCCTTTTTTATAAATCACGACAGGATGGTCACCCACACAAGCGAAAACATTCGTGTCACCTTTAAGAATATCCCAGTTTTTCCTCAAAATTTTGAAACAGGAATTACTATTTAAATTGTAAGTGGTTATGAAAGACATATCAAACCTTCTTACTTTAGACTGTTGCTCTACAGGTAGAACAAAATCAATATTAAAGGACCCATTTAACATGGAAGAGTCATTTAACATATTGTTCAGCAATGGAACATAAAAAGAAGACTGGCGTTTCAATGCGACTTCATCAATTAAGTCATTAATAAGAAAAGGTGGATAACCACGAGCCAAAAACATTTCCCTAATAAAGACACATTCCTGATCAAAGACATCATCCAGTGTAATAATACGTGCTGCCTGGACCAATTGGCCTTTTACAATGGCACGTTTTTGGTGGTACGGATGGCAACTCGTGTAATGTAACATTGAATTACAATATGTATTCTTCCTGTGAATTGAAGAAACAAATCTATTCAACACAGTGTCCTTCGTAAGTGTGATATCTAAGTAATCAATGGAGGTGTCCCCAAAATTATGTGTAAATTTTAAGAACAATGTTGTTGAATTTAAATAATTCACCAAAGATTCACCAACATCTACATTACCATCAAGTAAAATAAAGATGTCGTCAAGGAACCGAGTATAGAAAACTATATTGTCTTTAAACTCGCTGTTATTTAGTACAAACATAGCTTCCCAAAAAGCCATGACCATATTGGCCACACTGGCGCCACAGGGTGAACCCATGGCGACACCAATTTTTTGAAGGTAAAAATCCCCTTCAAAGACAAAGAAATTGTTATTTAATATTAAATCCATCAATTCCTCTACAAGTGAAATTTCATCACTAGGACACTCCAACTGTCTCAACATTTCACTAACCCATTCCATCGCTATCGTGTGGGGGATACATGTATATAAATCCTTTACATCGATGGTCAAAAAGTTGTAAGAAGATTTATATTCAAGTAAGTCAATGTTCCTTAAAAAGGTCCATGAATCCTTACAAATCTGTTTTATATTGACCAAGTATTTTTGCAGAATTGAATCAACAACCTTTGCGATTGAATAAGTAGGAGAACCCCGACTGTCAACCAAAGGCCGCATGGGTGGATTCTCTATGTTTTTATGTATTTTGGGAATCCCAAATAAACAAGGGAACCTAGGGTAACTTGTAGTCATGTAACTGTACATATCTCAATTAATCCTGTCCTCAATATATAAATCTTCCAGCACGTTCTTTATAATATTATATGCCCTATTAGTCTCTGAAAGAGAGCTTGAAACATAGGATTGGGAATTCAATAAACTCACCATCCTAGTAACATAATCCGAATGGTCAAAAATTACAACCCCGCCACCTTTATCGGGTTTACAAATTCTAATGTTATTGAATTTTATAAAGTTTAAACTATCCCTTTCCTTCTGTAATTCACCATGTTTCTGTACCTTGTTAAACTCAAGGTGAGCATACTGTGCCAAGTTCCGTATGTCAAGTTCACAGAACTGTTCAAAAACTTTTATCAATGGGTTAAGTGGTGGGTTAAAGGTACTAGGAATATAGAACTGGTTAGGTTCATTGTTTGTGCATTCCCCAAACAGTACTTTAAAGTTCAATTTCCTAGTATATAACTTTAAGTCGATGATGGTCTTAACTACATCCATTGTTTTAGGTGGAACATAAGTGTTCCCTTTAGAAAGCAAATTCACAACCTCCGGTGGTATATCCACCTGGGAAAAGTTGTAGACTGTAAAGTCCCCTCTTTCATTAACAAGTAACACTGGTCCCTTATGGACCAAGTCACCCCCCATAGTAGCTGTAGTAACATCTGAATTGACTAAACAGTCCATAGGTGCACCACTAACCTCAGTTGTTAACATGCCTTCATCTACATAAGGTGGATTACTAAAAACAACAGTATCAGAAACAATAATAATGTTATTCAAGGTGTCATTATGCAAAATAGATGGAAAAATGTCCACATCGATGCTCAATTGCTCTTCTGTTTCCTTTTCTGGTTCCCTTGTACTGGTTGTTGCTGCTTCTGCCTTGCCCCTAAAAAATTAGGGTTGTTAGATCTTAGATTGTAGTGGCCAGATTGGTTGCCCTCCTGACCAGACACAATGTTACTATAACTTGGTTCAATTAGACCGTTTTGTGATGCTCCATTGACTGGTAACTGAACTCCTTCATTTGAGTTGTTCCCTGTGGCACGGTCATTGGAATTCACTGTTCCAATAAGGCTAGGCTTGTTAGCCTTTTGCCAAGTCTGAGACAAAGAAGGTTTAGGATAAGCTGAACCTTCATGATAGGCTTTAAGATCCCTATCCAACTTCCTGGCCTTGTTTAGTTTCAGTTTGTTCAAGTACGAGTCTATACTAGAAAATATACGACTGTACTCGTATTTGTACCGAATGAACTCATTGTCCAACCTAATTCTATTGTCCAGTTCGCACACAGCTTCAGTCAATGATTCAACAGCGATCCCGTAATGTTTACACATAAGCTCAATGAGCTCAAGACCTTGACGGTCGAACAACGCTATGATTTCCAAGTGAAAAGGTGAATTGGCTTCTAACCCGGTAGGGTACTGCCAACGCCGAAGCCCTTTTGGAACTATTTTGTTTTTCATGCATTCCTTAAAATAGGAAACCTCCAATTGGGTTTTCCTTAATTTTACCAATAATTTATCCAACTCTTTTAAGTCGGATGCAATACAAGAAGCCTCAGTGCCAGCATCATCATTCGTTTGCGCGAAGTTGTTATTAGAGCCAAAAAATGAAGTGTCAGCAAGCCATGTATTTAAATTAAAGTTATTACCTGTTGGAAAATTATTTTGCTGCAGAGGCTCGCTGTTACAGGATCTGGCGTTCACACCGACTCCAAGTTGCTGGTAACAAGTCACAGAGGGTCTTCCATTATTGTTACAACCGGAGATACCATTATGGTTATCAAAACCTGGAAGCATAAGACCCGGTGGTGAAACCGCTGCTGGAGTATTACGGTTAAACCCTGTGCGACATACTTGCCCACAGGGAAGACTCACAGAGGTGTCAACGTTATTGCTGATATCACGGCACCCGTCGTGGATGGCTGAATTAGAAACATTCTCTCTCTCTACATTAAGGGATGCCGGAAGTGTCACTTTTCCAGCATCGAGTCTGCGTTCAAGCACATCCATACGGGAAAGTAAGCTGTCCAAACGCGAAATAACGGACTCAAAGTTGGTGTTGTTTCCTCCTAAGGCATTAGGCGGTGGTAACTGTGTAACATCCAAACAGTCTTTAAGAATAACTGGTGTTAATTCAAAGGGTGTGCCAATATCTTCACGCTCCACTCCAGAAGCCATGACAAACAGTTGAAACACAAAATATAAAACAAACTAACGAATCCAAACACTGGGTAGAGTGAAAGAAGGCACACACTGAGACCAAAAAGTATAAATAAAGCGCTTTTCGTTTATGTTAATTCATAAACTTCTTCAGACAATACAAAACATTTCAACACTCCTTTAAATACATGGAAGTTAAAATAATCAACCAATCCACGAACAGGTGCATTGAGTGAAAGAACAAAGTCACCACCCCCTAAAACATGTATAAGGACAAGCCATTAAAATTTAAAAAGGTCCATAAAGACTTTACTAATACAACAATATTGTATATAAACTGTAAAAATAGAAATAAAAATAAAAATAAAATGTAAATGAGTTATATCACAAGAAAATAGATGTTTCTGTTTCCATTAATGTAAGATTAAATACTTGTAATCTAACATTAACGTTTTAAACTTTTAAGTTTCAGTATGCTACTTAAAACACAGCCTTCATTTAAACCAGGCTGGTTATATGCATTCAGCCTAATTTGCCAGGAAAGTTCTAGTTCTTCCAATTTTAAGGAATCTGGACTGCCTCTTAGATTTTTGTTTACCTGGTCCACAATAATGAATTTAAATGTGTGGTCAGGGAATAAATCAACATGTTTCGCTAAGGCGTTCTCTAATTTATGTTTTCTTATTGCATAAAGGTGTTCGTAAACACGTTCACGAAGCTTTCTTTCTGTTTTGCCCACATAAAAGGCTGGGCAAAACTGACACAAAGCGAGGTAGACCACCATCTTGGAGTTACAGTTATTTCTCAATTTCAAATTATGTGAGAAGTCATTTACAAAAATTCTGTTAGATTCCAAGATATACCCACAATAATTGCAGGCTTGGCATTTATACATGCCTGGAGTTCTAACAGGTCTCAGTGTGTGCCTTCTTTCACTCTACCCAGTGTTTGGATTCGTTCCTCTATTTTGTGCCAGAATCCCAAGTTCTCTGGTTTAGAAGGTGGAGTCTCTCCTCTTAACGTCATTCCAAAAGTCCTGTTCAGAATTCAACACGATGCTCCCAAAATCTTGTTGGCGACTTCCTTTTGGCCAAGACAGCATTGGTTCTCTTTTCTGCATTTAGCCATGGGAAATAATCAGAAGTTACCTCAAAGGGTGTACCTACTCACACAAGACAAGGGATCTCTCATCCCTCCCCACCTGTCCACTCTTCAACTGACACTGTGGGCGATAGGATTCTGATTCCACATAGACACTTTTTGAGGACGTGCTTGGGGTCCTGCAGGTCAGGAAACCCAACACTAGGAAATCCTTCATATCCAAATGGAAGAGGTTTTCTGTTTGGCTTTCTTATAACCTGAATCCACTTTCAGTGCATGTTTCTTTGGTTTATTCTTTTTTGTGTGAATTGCTCAGTGCTGATGTTGGCTTATTCTTCTGTTAAGGCCCACTTATCTGCATCTCTGTTTGTCTGCCTTTATCTCCTCCTTTAGCTTCTTGATTTGAGGCTAAACAGTTCCTAAAAGGCATCCTTCATACTAGACCCCCCCCCCCAAAAGCTTGTTCTTCCTCCCTGGGATCTTAATTTTGTTTTGGAAAAATTGACCCAGGCTTCTTTTGAGCCTGCAGTTACAGCTTCCTTGCAGCATTGCTCTTGGAAGACTGTTCTATTGTTAGCCCTTACTTCTGCCAGACAGGTGCCTGATTTTATGCCCTTATGGCTTGTCCTTTTTTTTGGTGTTTCATAAGGAC
Organism: Protopterus annectens; assembly: GCF_019279795.1. Lineage (NCBI taxonomy): Eukaryota > Metazoa > Chordata > Ceratodontiformes > Protopteridae > Protopterus > Protopterus annectens. The sequence continues at coordinate 416,109,249 of NC_056751.1, forward strand.
AGGGTGTCTTTGCATACTAATCCTTCTTTTATGCCCAAGGTGAAAAATTTGTCCCTTAATCAGTATATTCATTTGCCCACTTTTTTCCCTTCTCCACAATCTGCCAGTGAGAGGGTGCTGCACACATTGGATGTGCATAGGCAACTCATTTTATTTGGATAAGACTAAGACTATTAGGAAATTTGATCAGCTCTTTGTTTTCTTTCATCCCAGGTCCTTAGGATTAGATGTATCCAAGCAAACTATTTATTTCTTCTTAGATTTCAAAAGCTATTTCTTTTTGTTATTCCTTTCATGGTAAAATCATCCCTTGTTCTGTTAAGGCTCATTCTACTAGGGCTGTGGCTTTTTCTGGTGCTTTTTTCAAGGGTTTGGACATTAGCTGTATTTTTGAGGCATCTACTTGGACTTCTCTGCATACATTTACCAAGCACTACAAGTTGGATGGAATCTCCAGAGCTAAAGCTGGTTTTGCTAGGACTTCCTAGTGGGCTGTGCTGGTCCTTCCTCCTCCCAAGTCTCTTCTTGAGCTTTGGCGCTCTCCCTAATGTAAAATACTGCAACAGTGAAGTGGAAGGATGTAGTACTGTTTTGTAATATCTTACCATAATTGTAGATGTCCTTCTCTTCGCTGTTGCAGTATTCACTCCTTCCCTTCACCCCCTGGTCCATTTCTCTTCTGGATGTACTGATTACCTCTTTTTTCCCTTGGATTGGCATTCCTACTGGGGCTCTCAGTTCTGAGGATGGTACATTCAGATGTCACCTTTATGTCCTATGCTACACAAGGAGCATATATGTAAGGTACAGTGTACCTTAAGGCAACCTAAAGGCTTTGGTATACTGGCCGGACATTGGGCTGCCCTTTGCAGGGAATCCCTAAGGTATAGAATACCGCAACAGTGAAGAGAAGGACATCTTCCGTTATGGTAAGCTTTTGCACAACTGTACGTTCAGTGAAAACAGACTTTAAAATAAAGTTCTTTTCCCATGTATACATAACTAAATTAGCATATATTGGGGCACAAGATGCACCCATAGCAATTCCCCTTACTTGTCTAAAATATTTATCCTCGATGTATAAAAAATTATAACATAAAATGAATTCCATTAAAACCATAATAAAATAAATTATAGTCTAAAGTAGTTAGCTCAATTGTAGCTGTATGAACATATTCTAACCCTATTCATTGAGGTATGCATGTAAAAAGGTCTATAACATCTACAGTAAGGAAAACTACAAGAATCACTATAGTTGTCTGAATTAATTTTGGTTAAAAAAATCCCAGGAATTTTTTAAGATGTGACTAACCATACACAAAACATTTTTTAGGATGTGATACACATATACAGTTAAAGGGTATATTTTTGACCCCTGCCACTCTATGAGACGGTATGAGGGTTGCGGGACGTCTTTGTGTATTTTAGGTATATCAAAATCTGCTGAGATTCAGTGGTGTGTTATTACATAAAAAAATTGCATAGTTTTCTGGGAATAATGTTCTGCAGAAGAGTATCCTCAAGGAATAAGTCAATCTTTTTGTAACCTACAAAGATTTCATTCTTAGAAATATTTTCATACTTAGTGTTATCCTGTAAGATGTTAAAAATCTGACAAGTGTAGTCCATCTTTTCAGCTATGACAATACCCCCTCCTTTGTCTGGTTTCATTATTTGTAGAGAAGAATCTTTGCAGAGGGTGTGTAATAATTTTATCCTGATAAATTGTAATAACTGGGATTGAACACTTTTGATAACCTCTACAATTCTTTTTCACAACATTTTTCAAATTTCCCACAATACAGTTAAGTGGTGGATTGAAAGTAATTTTTTCTTAAAGAAATTTTTACTATTACTATTTGTATAATTATCTGATCATTTTAATGAATTAACCTGAAAATTCAGCTTTCTAGTGAACAATTTGAGTTGTATTAGTGAGTCAAAAGCTAACTTAGGATGAGGCACACATTTGAATCATTTGCTAAGTAGGTTAAAATGCACCTCATTTGCAGCCATCTGAGTATAATTAAAATAATAAAACCTTGAAAGGAGTGCATAATACCATCATAATCTTATGAGACTTAGAGAATGAGTAGAATTAACAGATGCCTTATTTAATTGTGAAAATTGTTCCTGTTTGTATTTGTGTGTGTGTGTGTGTGTGTGTGTGTGTGTGTGTGTTGTTGATGATCCTTGCACCCTTCCCAGGACCCCTTCCTCTTCTCCTTGGAGAAACATGTCTGAAATAAAAAAAAATATCTCTTTATTATCACCGTGTCTGTTTCAAATAATCTCAGATCTACGTGGGTGGAAACGTAGTGTTATAATCCTCTATAGTAGCTTGTGTGGCATTAGGGGCTTTGTTAAAAGGTGCAGGTGGTTGGGTGAGAGCATCTTGCACTTGTTCAGCTTCCTGTAAATGGTCATTGTGGCTAGTGTGTGTGAAAGAATTAAATTGTTTATGAGTAGGGTAAGCTTTGTGGTTAATGTACTCGTTTTGGTCTCTCTAAGGAGTTTCTTTTGTTTCCTCCTAATGTTCACTGTAACATATTGTTCAGCTCTGGAAAAAATATTGTCCTATTTATTTTTATTGTCCTCTAATAATAGGTCTTTCATAATACAGTTGTTTAATGTTAGTTCATCGAATATTTTTTTGAGATGTCTACCGTTCATTTTAATAATGAATTCAACTAATTCTAGGTCATACCTGTCAAATGTTGCAGGCAGTTCAACATATTCAGGGATGCCAAAAGTCAATCTATTAGGATATTTAAAAAGTCTAAATCCTTTAGGTACCCTTTTTTGTTTTAAACATTCAGGTAACTGTAAATTATCAACCTGTAAATTACGCACCTTATTGATTTTCTTCTCAAAAGTGACTAACATAAAGTTGAAGCTACTAAAGTTGTTAGCATTTAGTAGCTTCGCTTGTTGTAAAACATATGTCCTGGTTAACCTTTCCCCTCTAGTACAGCTCTTTTGAGTGTGTACCTTTAACTCCCAGTGGATGTGGCTTGAGCCTTTAAAAAAATGAAGTCATCACCTTACAGTTCTAACAAATACTCATTGACCGAGGCCAAATACCAATACAGTTGTGTTTAATATCATGTATTCTGCAAGATGAAATATTATGATACCTTGTATGTGGCATGGTTCTGGAATTGTTAATGTAAATATGAAAAAGCAATATTTGACGCCTAGAGGCGCAGTAGTAGTAGTTAACTGCAGAAATGCCTGGAAGTACACTCGGCTATAATGAGTTAAACCATGATTTAAAATCCAAAGAAGTAGACATTCCCAGCGTGTTAAAAATTCCAGAAGTGTCACCAGAAGCACCTAGTACTTGCTTTGTGTTTGTGGAATCACCCAGGTTGTTTACTCCTTGTGTGAAGATAGTTTCAACGTGTAGCTGGGTGGAGACTGAAGAAGATTGAGGAATGTCACACATGTTGGAGTTTAAAACTCTCTTGTCCAAAGTAGAATTCATATACTGGTATTGAGAAAACATTAAAATCAGTTTTGTTAACTCACCCTTGTGACACTGTCCTTGATGAGTATCGTTCTCATTGTCAGAGTTTAGTGATGTTATTGGAATTCCAATTGAAAGTACCCATTATAACTACCATGATGGTATTGCCCAAATCACTGCCATGGTGTCCAGAAGAACCAGTAATAGGAAAAACTAAGCTTGTGACCATGCAACAAATGTATTGAATATATTAATTCAAAACCACTTTCCTCAAATTTACACATCAATATTCTAGGAAAACGGTTAACTACCTTGATGTAACTACAACTAAAGATGAGATTAACCAACGTTTTTCTTCAACATTATTTAGGATGACCATTTTTTAAATAGTTTTTACATTTTAAAAGTTGTCACCCACAATATTACAAAAAGAATGTTTTTAAGGGTCAATTAGTGTTCAGAATTTGACACTTTTTGCTAAGAAATGGAAAAAATTCTGCACATGTTCTTAGAGAGGGGCTACCCAGAAAGTTTTCTAGTGCGAATATGTAATGAAGTAGGTCAAGGCTGGGTTTCCAAATTTATCCTATTACTTGGAACAGGGACATCAGTTGTAAGTGTGCAGGATTGCAACATTAAAACTAATGGCAACTTCACTAATTCTTTAGTGATTGCATACAACTTTTATTCAAAAGCTATACAAAAAATCATTTGTAGTAACTGGAATATTTTTAAAGTTGTTTATAAAATGGGTAAGCATTTTAAATGTATGTTGGAGGATCAGATTATTATTAAATCCACTAGACATACACGCAAGTGTGGGGTGTGTAGTCAGTGTGGATACATCCTTGAACAACACTGTCAGCTTGGGCAACAAATCAGATTATACAGTACTTTTAGCTTATGTTAATTGTAAAACAAAAGGGGTGTTTTATATCACAGTTTGCTCTGGACGTTCGTTTTTACGATGGCAAAATGGAAAGATCTTTTCACGAGAATATATGAACGTGTTTATGACATTTCTAAATCCAACATTAACAATGCACTTTTTAAGCACACACTTACATGTTCTAATTATTACAAGTTTTTATTTGGAATACTGGAAGGTATCCCAATTTCTAACCGAGGAGGGTCTTGGGAAACGCACATTGAACTCAGAGAGTCAGTTTGGCAATCAAGACTTAATGCATCAGTTCCCCCTGGTTTAAATGAACACATCTCGATTTTACCTTTTAAAATTCAGAGCTGATCAACTTTAAAAAAAAAAAAAACATGAACATTGTATTTTATATAAAATATGTTGAATTCAACATTTTATTATGAATCATTTATTGTTATGAAGTAGTATATACACTTGGTCATGAAGATTTTTATTACTAAAATGGTTTTATTTCCTTTCACTTAACATACTACAGTAATAGTTTAATTTATTGTTTTAAGTCGCATGATCTTGTTTTACTATTTAAATGTTTATGGGTTTGTTTTCACAAAGTTTTGAAGAAGTTCCGACTTGCAGGGACGAATGTGCTTAACCAATATTTTTGTTCACAATAAAATTTTGGAGTTATTCATGCTGGTGATACGTTTTACTTTTCCTAGTGGTAGCTTGACACTATGGGTTTTATTTTATGATTATAGGCTTAAAGTGACCCGTAAGGGTAGTTAGCATAGTGTTAACTTATGAACTCACCTATGGACTATGAATAAGAATTGTGAGTAAGGAATATTGGAGGTAATGGAAAATGGGGTAGCAACTGTCTGGTTTAAGAAAAGTGATTTTAGTTTGAGTGCACATCCAACAAATCCATTGATGTCACAACTTTCTTTCTGTCAATTTTGGAAGAGTGTGTGTGTGTGTGTGTGTGTGTGTGTGTGTGTGTGTGTGTGTGTGTGTGTGTGTGTGTGTGTGTGTGTGTGTGTGCTGTAATTTTCCAGATAGTGTGCTGCTCATAAAAAGACAGAATGTGTAAAGTTCCTGTCTTTAAGTTTTTATACACTCTTCCCAAACTTGATCCAGCACCTGTAACTTTAGATCTGAAGTAGGAACTTCATTTGTCAGCAACCTTTGGGATACGGATCCGATCTCGGATCCGAGCCGGCAACTTCTTATCATAGCATAGATCCGAGCTCCTCCCCTTACCCATAATCCCCTGCCTACCCTAACTGATCCCAGATCTAGTTTGCCGCTCTTCAAGCAACAGCTAGATTCCAGAGCTCTTAGCGTTTTGTGAGAAAAAAAGGTTTTTCTTCCTTCTTTCTGAGTGAGTGATTGTGTGTGCGTGGTAGGTTTACCCTTAACACTAATCTTATTATTTTAGCTTTCAGCTTAAATTTAATTTAAAGTATTTCTCCCTCCCCCGCTGGTCATAGCGTGTGTGTGTGACTTGAGTGTTAGGGGCCTAGTGAGTGTGCTTTACTGTAGTAATGTCGGAGGCCCCTAAAGCCATTTTTTCGAAATGCTCCGAGTGTGGTTACAAGCTTTCACTGGCTGATGGCCACACTCAGTGCGTTAGGTGCCTTGGGGTTGAACACCTCTCTTCGGGGTGCGCGATTTGCGTGGCGTTCAACCCCAGGGCACTCAAGGATCGTAGGTCCAAGCTAGTCCTGGCGGGCCTTCTACCTCCAGATTCTGCTTCGGCCTCCGGTACTTCGGTGCCCGCTTCCCCTCCGGTAGCGGTCACTCCTGCCTCCCTTCCTCCGACCGGGACTCAACCTCCCGCTCCGGCTCCGGAGGATAGGGAGGCCAGGAAAGAGAAGTGGCGGGAGAAGCACCTTAAGCAGCGGACCAATGACTCCTCATCGGCCCCGCCCGCCAAAAGGGCTTCTCCGTCCAAGTCTTCTCGATCTACTCCTCCTCAGATCCGATCCCCTTGTTTCTCCCCAGGACCCGAGTAGGAGGTGATCCGGTCCCCGTCGAGGTCATCGAGGCGACACTCCAGGTCTGCCTCGGTGGCCTCTTCGAGGTCCACTTTTAGCATGTCTCATGCGGACATGGACCGAACCACAAAAGGGAAGGGGGAGTATCCATATTCATAAAGGATACCCACACCTCCAGGTTAGTGGCAACGCACGAAGCATTGGAGACCATCCAGGTGCAATTAACCATAGGTAAAACTGCCCTACAGTTTGTAGCATGCTACAGACCACCTTCTCAAACTCAGGAAACCCACACAGCCTTCCTGAAGACACTGGAGAGTATGAATGTCTCTCCAAACACCACCATATTGGGTGACTTGGTTCCTGGAGTTCATAAACTCAAATACTATGGAATAACTAGTCACCATTCCCACAAGAGGAGAAAATATACTAGACCTGATCATCACAAACATGGGGACAAAATGCTCCACACCGGAAGTATATCCCTCATTGGTGAGATCAGACCATAAATTAATCTCATTGGAGATCCACATCCCGCCCCCACCCCCTGCAAAAAAGACCACAGTGAAGAACTTCTCAAAAGCAAACTTCACACTTCTTAAGACTGGAGTGGTATCCTTCAAGGCCCCTGAGCCCGTGGAAACCACAACCCACGCTGCTGAAACCCTTACAAATGCCTTCTACGAGCACCTCCAGGAATGTATGGATCAAGCAATCCCTAATAAAATCAAGACCCTTTCCACCAAAGGCAGGCGCCCGGTCTGGTGGACCTCAGCCATAAACAAACTCTACAGCAAGAGGAGAAAGCTACTACATGACCGAGCAAAATCCCTAAAAGGGAAGGCATCTCTGATCAATACTAGCAAAAAACTACGATCACTCATAAAATCATCCAAGGCCAACTTTGAGAGAAAAATCGCTAATGGCACAAAAGACAATCATAAGGCCTTCTTTAGCTATGTTAGAAACCTGGGTGGAAACTCCCAGATATGCTCAGAATTAGTCCAAAATGATAAAAAAATCACTGAACCCACAGACATTGCCAACATACTGGCAGACAGGTTCAGTGCAAATTTCTCCCCTCCCAAAAGGCGAAATATCTATCCCACCAGAGTCTAGCCTCCCAAACATCTCAGATGCCCAGGTGAGAGCTGCTCTCTCTAAAGCAAAAAACACAGCATCAATGGGACCGGACGGTGTCCCTGGCTGTGTGCTACACGAACTCAGTGAGGAACTAAACCCACACATAAGGCTGCTGTTTAATCTTAGCCTTACTACAGGATACGTACCCAAAGAATGGCGTACGGCAACTGTGGTCCCACTCCACAAAGGCGGTGCTTCTACGGACCCTGGAAATTACCGCCCCATAAGCTTGACGAGCCTGGTCTGCAAAGCTATGGAGAGGATCATAATGGAACTCATAAATAAAGACATTGGGGACCTACAGACACTGGATCCTACCCAATTTGGCTTTGTCAAGGGCAGATCCTGCCTCTTGAACTTGGTCGACTTTTTCAAAACAGTCACTAAGGCCATTGATGAGGGTAAGGCAGTTCACACAGCCTACCTTGACCTAGCAAAAGCGTTCGACACAATACCCCACTCGGGCATCATAGAAAAGCTCACCAGCTTAGATGTAAACCCATATGTCACAAAATGGGTTGCAAACTGACTCAAGGACAGAACACACAGGGTTAGAGTTGCTGGTGCCATGTCAGACTCTAAGCCGGTCACGAACGGTGTCCCACAGGGCTCAGTCCTGGGCCCCCTCTTGTTCGGCATTTATATTTCTGAAGTGCAGGCAAACATAGAGGGATTGTGGCTGACAAAATTTGCAGATGACTGCAAACTGGGCACCATAATTGACGCTCCATCAGACACAGACATCCTCCAGAGAGGTCTCATAGAAATGGATAACTGGTGCCAGAGCCATGGCCTTAAGCTAAATGCCAAAAAATGTATAGTCATACCCTTTGGGAAAAACAAGGTAACCCCTAATTACCACATAGGTGGTAATCCATTAAACACGGAAGACGTTATCAGGGACCTGGGGACCCAAGTTGACAGTAACCTCTCCTTTGACACTCGCATTGCCAAAGTGGTTAGGAAGACCTTCTACATTGCCCACCTGATCATGAAGGGATTCACATCCAGATCAGGAGAGGTCATTGTACCCCTGTACTCTTCACTTATCAGACCAATGATTGAGTACAACGCCACATTCGGAATGTACCTTACCCGACACCTGCAGCAGTTGGAAAGACCCCAAAAGTCCCTCACCAAAAGGATAAAGGGGCTCAAACATATGTCATACGATGCCCGACTGAAGAAACTCCAGCTCTATTCAGTCGCATACCGTCTGCTCAGAGGTGATCTGTGCCTGACATACAAGGCCATGTCCAACCCAGAATTAATGGACATGCTCCACCTCAAAAAATCCAAATCCACCAGAGCCACGAGAGCAAGAGACTTACACCTCAACACGGATATAAATAGGACGTGCTGGAGGGACAGATTCATCACCCAGAGACTCCCTACACTATGGAACAGAATCCCAGTCCATGTGAGGCAGAGCCCCTCACTGACTCTGTTCAAGAGAAATCTTGACGAGTGGATGGGAGATCGTAGGTTTACCCAGGGAATCATCTCTGTGTCACTGCTGGACAGAGGCGCACAGCAAACTAATGGGTATAGTATTCTCATCCTAAGGGGTGGTGAAAGCCACACACACTCTGGCTAGGCTTATAAATGCCCTAGGGTAGATAGCCTAGTATGAACCTATGAACCTATGAGGAGATTCATCCAGGCCCAGATGCAGATGGGAGTGCTCTTGCCTCCCCCCCCCTTTTTTCACTCCTACAGCTCCTTCTCCAACCTGCATTCTGGGTTTGGAGCGCTCGGAGCCGAGCCACGTTGGATCCGGGGGTAGGTCGGAGCCGACCGTGCTGGGCACTTCGGCTCCGACAGCTCCCTCGAGTTTGTCGGATCCCACCTCTCGGAGCCGTGGGCCGAGCTTCGGATCCGAGGGATTCGGTGTGCTTTCGGCTCCGTCCCGGTCGGAGCACACTGGTCCTTCGGATCCGACGTTCTCGGCGCCGGGTCCGATCCCCTCTTCGGATCCGAGTGGGAGTCTGATCTCGGATCCGTCAGAGAGCGGCTCCCCCTCTGCTTTTGCTGCGGTGGAGAGGGCACTGTCGAGTGCTTCCAGGCTTCCGGTCCTGGCTTCGGCTCCCTCCCGCACTCCTTCTCATCTGGTCCTGGCTCCCCTCATCTGGCCCTCGGGGCAGCCTGCCTCAGCGACTCTAGGAGTTCCAGTTGAACAGGATACAGCCCGTGAGGACTCCTCGGACAGCCCCGCCGAGGAGATTCCTCACAAGGCAAAGTGCAAAAGGAGGCACATAGATTCCCCTGAGAGTCTCACTGAAGATACGGACTTGGATGAAGGGGAAGGCCAACCTAGATCACCCCCCGAGGATGTCTCCTTTGGAGACATCATGGAAATGCCCAAAATCAGGGGTGGGTGGTCTGCCCCTAAGACTTCCTCTGATGTGTCTGTATTCCCTGAGGCATTTGAGGCAGGACCATCTACCTCTTGGGTGTCCCCTCCACCCGACCTCCTGGTGGATCTCATATCCTCTAGGGCTTGAAAGGAACCGGACACCGTAGAGCCGATCCCCCAAGCGCCCGGACAAAATTTTGAGCCCCCCTGCAGAGAGATCACATTGGAGCAGAGGTCCCCCTGTGGATGCCATGTTGGTGGCTGCAGCCATCAAGAAAGAGTTGGCTCAGGAGAGCCCCACGGTTCATCCTCCGAGCAAGGAGTCTCACGTGATGGACCGTCTTGGGAAGCGGGCCTTCAGTTCAGCGACCTTCTCTATGAGGGCCTTGAACTACATGGTGCACGTTATTCGGATGCAGCGGGATCTAATTAAGGAATACGCTGCTTCCCCCCCAGGGTCCACGTCGGAGGGAGACAAGGATCTGTACTCCTCCTGAATGGCCACCCTCCACTCTATCTCTAACACCTCTATGCGGCTGTTGTCTCATGCTACGGAGGGAGCCGCTAGAGCAGGCAGAGTTGGGCTTGTCATGAGGAGACAGGCCTGGCTCCGTCACTGTGACTTCTCGGAACCCTTTAAGGCGTCATTCGCGAATGCCCCTTTTGATGGTTCTGCACTGTTCGGCAAAACCGTTCGCGACACTCTTGTCCAGAGCGAGAAAGACTGGAAGACCTTGTCTGCCATCTTAGTCCGCTTCTCTGCACCCCAGAGGTCCTTTTCCAAGAACCAAAAGGGTCAGAAGAAGATGTGGTTCTGAAAATCGCATCAATCTCAGTCTGCTCGGGACAACCAGTCCTCTCGTGGCAGAGGGGGTCCCAGGAAGTTTGGGTCCAGAGAACCGTTCTCTGAGGGGCCCACGCAGAACCCCTGAGGGGTTACCTGACTGCTCCACTCTGGAGGCAGTCGGGGGGCGTTTTTCGAGGCACCTAGAAAAATGGGAGTCCATAACAACGGATCGCTGGGTGCTTCGTATTATATCCAGAGGTTACCAAATTCCCTTTATAGTAAACCCCAGAATCATAAGCCTTCCCGATGTTCCAGCCAGTCAGAGGGAGGCGGCTGCTGCAGAAATTCAGCAGCTTCTGCAAAAAAGAGCCATCCAGCCCGTCCCCCCAGATCAAGTCGGATCAGGGTTTTACTCCAGGTTCTTTCTGGTGCCAAAAAAGACGGGGGACTTGAGGTCCATCCTCTACCTCTCTCTCCTAAACCTGGCAGTACCCAAAGAAAAGTTCCGAATGGTCACGTTGCAATCTGTCCTCCCCTTATTGCGGGAGGACGACTGGATGTGCTCCATAGACCTCAAGGATGCGTACTATCACATTCTAGTGGACAGGCGTTCCAGGAGGATGTTCTTCATTCCACATTGCTGCAGTCCTAACCATTGGGGTAGTCCGCTGTCCAGTCGGCCCGAATACCAAAGTATATGGCTGACGTCGGTCAAGGCGCATTAGACTGACGTCAGTACGTCAGGGTACTAATGCGCATGACCGACGCCATATCTTCAGTCTTTTTTGCCGCATGGTCCGATGCAGAAGCAGTTCTTGCGAGTGCAGGTTGGCGTTCTGAAATATTTCCGAAGTCGGAGTTTCAGACCGAATCAAAGTTGGCTAAGTACCCGTTAGAGCATTTTGGTTTTTCTTGCCTCAGTATTTAACCGGATGTCAGAAAAAGTGAATAACTGTATTTCTTGTGGGAAACAGATACCTCATAGGGATTGCCATACTCTGTGTATACCTTGTTTAGGGCCTGAGCACGACGTTGTTGGTTGCCGCTCTTGTGCTAGATTTAATAAACGCACTATTAAGAGAAGGTTAGACTGTGCCAGGTTAGTGTTTGGGAAGCGTTGTAATTACAAAATGCCGCCGGATGCTCCGGCCCGCTTCGCTAAGAAGCGCAAAGACAAAACAGCGAAGCCTAGGGTTGATGAACCGGCAGTCCCGGACGTCGGTTCTTTAGAAGGCTCTGTGGAGCCAGAGGTTTTGCCAGGAGTTTCTTTGGAGTCTCAGGCAGACACTTTATTGTTACAGGATGTGCCCTCTCAGGAAGTAGGCCAGGCTGAGGGGGCTTCTCAGGTAACTGTTCTTCCCTCTGTTCCCAAGTTAGTTAGAGCTTCTCCTACTGTTGCCAAAACTTCTTTCAGAGGTAGGCCAAGTTCAGCTACAGTGGGGGTTTCTCCTAGCACTTCAGGTTCTGTGCCTAAGAAACATATGCTTAAAATGGCAGAAGATTTAATTACTATGATTAGAGGCTCTATGCCCCCTCCTGATAAGAGGCCTAGGGTGGAACCTGAGTTTGAGAGTTTGGAACAGTATTCAGAGGCTTGAGTCTTCTGCGGAAGAATTACAGGACTTTCCTCCTTATTCTGATTCTGATGTGGATGATTCCACACCTACAGCTTCTCCTCCTGAGGATTTCTCATTTTCAGAGACTCTGCATTCCATGAGGGAACACTTTAAATGGGAAGGCCAAGATTACTCTGATTCCAGGAAAAGGCTTAGGCAATTCTTATTTTACCACAACATAGGCCCTTAGCTATACCTCCTGTGTTGAATGTGGTGGAAGATGTTTTTGCAGAGGCTTCCTGAACCCTGACTCTTTGCCTCCTGCTCCTGTTAAACCTGATAGGTACTATAGGGTGCCCAAGCTCATAAGTATTTGTTTAAGAGTCCTAGGGCGGACCCAGACACTGTTTCTCAGGGGCCTAAAGGTGTTAAGGCCTCTGTGGTTAAAAATCCTGTTCCCACTGATAAAGAGGCACGGGCTTTGGATAGGTGGGGAAAGAAAGTGTATACTTCTTCCACTCTAGCCATGAGAGCGTTGAATTGTCAGTTTCACATGCTAAAATATCAAAATTATCTCCTTTCACAATTGAAATCTAAGGTGGATGCTTTGGCGGAAGGTATAGAGTGTAAAGAGTTGCTGGATTTACTTCATGTGTCTGAACAAGTGGGTAAGCATTCTTTGAAATGTGGTTTTGATGCTGTGCAGGCCTCCTCGAGGGTGGCTGCCACTAGTTCTGTTCTTCGCAGGCATGCCTGGTTGAGGGATCAGAATTTAGCTGAGCATGTTAAGACCAGGATTTTGGATGCTCCTTTACAGTCTGATGTGTTGTTTGGTTCGCCTGTGGAAGCAGTCCTGAAGAAAATGGAGGACAAAGCTAAGTCTATGCAAACTGTTAAAGATTTTTTGCAGGTGCAGCCACCGAAGTTTAGTAGAAATTGGCCTACTAAGGGATGGACATATCCTGCTTATGATTCCCAGTCTAGGGGTAGGTCTAGACGTGGTAGGGGCAGAGCTCAAGGTTCTTTTAGGCCTAGATCAGGAGTTCACCTGCTCAGACTTCTGGTGAGGGCAGGGGTCAGTCCTTTCGTAAACAGACCCAATGACGGTGCTTTTCAACTGCCAGTAGATTCTCGCCTGGCAGCTCCTTTGGGAGGAAGACTGTCTCTTTTCAAAGAAAATTGGGATTTAATTACTCAAGACAGATGGGTGTTGGATATCATTCACCACGGTTACAGGTTTTATTTCCATACATTGCCCCTTTCAAAGGCATGCCAGACGTTCCTCCTACACAAAGGAAAGAGGCTCACAAGCAAATTTCTCTGTTACTCCAAATAGGGGCCATTCAGCCAGTCCCTGTATCGGAAAGGGGCCTAGGATTTTATTCTCACCTGTTCCTAGTACCAAAGAAGGGGAACACGTGGAGACCAATTTTGGATTTATCTATCCTCAACACTTATCTGGACATTCCCAAGTTCAAGATGTTGACGTTACAACAGCTTTTACCTCTGCTGGGCAAAGACCACTGGATGGTAACTTTAGATCTCAAGGAAGCTTACCTTCATGTGCCTATAAGACTAAGTTGCAGGAAGTATCTGCGTTTTCGAGCTGGAAATTCTCATTATCAGTTCTCTGCATTGCCCTTTGGCTTATCTACTGCGCCCAGAGTATTCACAAAGGTTCTGGCTCCAGTGATAGCTTACTTCAGACTAAAAGGAATTCAAATCTATCCTTACTTGGACGACTGCCTGATTCTGGCTCAAGAAAAGGAAGACCTTCTACAGCATCTGGAATATGTTATAGCAGTGCTAAGATGCCTAGGGTATTCTGTGAACGAAATAAAGTCCAGTCTAGTACCCTCTCAAGACATGTGCTTTCTGGGTGTGAGACTGAATACAGCAGCCCAGATGGCCTTTTTAACCCCGGACAAACAACAGAGTCTATCCCTTTACTTTCATCAACTATCTCATCAGTCCGTGCTGACTGCAAGGACAGTCCTTCAAGCATTAGGGTTCATGGCATCTTGTATTCTGGTGCTTCCCAATGCCAAACTGCATATGAGGAAGCTGCAATGGTATCTCAAAATGTATGGACACAGCACTGCCAGGATTTGGACACTGTCATTCAAATAATACCTTGCATTCAAAAGGAATTTTTGTGGTGGGCTCAGGAATGTCACCTAAACAAGGGACTCTCTGTGACCCGGCCAGAGGCGAGTCAGATTCTAACGACAGATGCCTCAGACATTGCTTGGGGAGCTCATCTAAATGGAAAGTGGATACAAGACAAGTGGCCTGCCAGACTACAGCATCTACATATCAACATGAAAGAGATGTTAGCAGTCCAGTTTGCATTAATGGCTTTCAAGGAGTTACTTCTTCCAGGGCAGGTGTTGATTCTAACAGACAACACAACTGTCATGTGGTACATCAACAAACAAGGGGGAACACATTCTTACCCATTGTGCAGGCAAGCAATGATTTTATGGGAGACTGCGCTCAGCTTGCAACTAACTCTTCAGGCAAGGTTTCTGCCGGGAGCACAGAACTCCTTAGCAGATGTGTTAAGCAGACAAATCATGGATCCCCACGAGTGGAAACTGGATCTTCATGTATTTCAAAGGTTGACAGTGTCCTGGGGAACTCCAGACATAGATCTGTTCGCTTCTCCACTAAACCACCAGCTGCCAAAGTTTTGCACAAAGAGGTTACATCACACAGCTTGGAAAGTGGATGCTCTTTCTTTCTTTCAGTTGGAAAAATCTTCATGTGTATGCGTTTCCACCTCTGCCTCTTCTTCCAAAGGTGCTTCTAAAGGTCAGACAAGACAAGCCAAGGATGATTTTAATAGCTCCAGATTGGCCTCGGCAGCACTGGTACCCATTACTGAGGAGTCTACTAAAGAAGCCTCCATGGCCTTTACCCTTGATTCCACACCTTTTGTCTCAGAGAGAAGGCCACCTGCTCAATGTCAAGCTTCGTTCTCTTCATCTAACAGCATGGCATATTCTGTTTTGAGAGACAGCCGGTCTCAACTTCCTCAACAAGTTTTAAATGTGATTATGGAAGCTAGAAGACCTAGTACACGGAAAGTGTATGCAGAAAAATGGAAGAGATTTTTATTTTGGAGTGCAGCAAGGAATTTGGAGATTTCTGAGCCTAATTTGAGTGTGGCTCTTCAATATCTTACTGAGTTATTGGACAAAGGTTTGTCCTTCTCTTCCATTAAGATTCATGCTGCAGCAATTTCAGCTCACTATGATTGTGACCCACCATTGTTTTCGCATCCTTTGTTCAAGCAGTTTCTCAGAGGGGCAAAGAATATAAGACCCCCACGTAGAGCTCCTACTCCTGCTTGGGATCTCAATTTTGTGTTGGAAAAACTTACTCTACAACCTTTTGAGCCTCGTGGTACTGCTGATTTAAAATATTTGTCATGGAAGACTGCTTTTTTGTTGGCTATTACTTCTGCAAGAAGGGTTTCTGAGTTGCAGGCCCTTATGGCAGTAGAGCCCTTTCTGATTTTCCATAAGGATAGGGTATCATTACGTACTAATCCTTCCTTTATGCCCAAGGTGGTTTCTAGTGTGGCTTTAAACCAAACTATTCATTTGCCTACTTTCTATGCAGATCCCCAAAATAAAGGGGAAAAGATTTTGCACACTTTAGATGTACATAGGCAGTTGCGTTATTATTTAAGCAGGACTAAGGATTTCAGGCAGTCTCAGCAGTTGTTTGTTTCTTTTGCTTTGAGTTCTCAGGGCAAGCCTGTGTCTAAGCAAACTATTTCTAAGTGGATTGGGTTTTGCATTTCTTTTGTTATTCCCATCATGGCAAGGAGATTCCAGCTGGGATTAGGCCTCATTCCACTAGGGCTACTGCCACTTCAACAGCATTTTTAAGGGGTGGCAACTAAGGATATTTTAGAGGCAGCTACTTGGAGTTCAGTGCATACTTTCTCTAAGCATTACCACCTTCCTCTCTACTCTAAATCTAGGGCTGGTTTTGCCACAGCCATTTTGCAAGGCATGTTGGCAGCTCCTGCTTCTTTATGATTTGCCAGCCTCCCTTACCTCTGCTTTGGGATTCTACCCAATGGTTAGGACTGCAGCAATGTGGAATGAAGAACATAGTACAGTTTTGTACCTACCATAAATGTAGATGTTCGAGGATCCACATTGCTGCAGTCCAATTTACCCTCCCGCCTTCCCCTCTGTGTTTAGGGGTGGTGGTGTGAGTTGCTGTATTTTATTGTACATCTGTATATATATATATATATATATATTGTATATAAGTTTGGTGCAGGGCTTTTTGGTGTTTTGGTTTGGGCCTTGTCTTTTTAGGGTCTTCTGACATCTGGGGCAAGAAAAGACTGAAGATATGGCGTCGGTCATGCGCATTAGTACCCTGACGTACTGACGTCAGTCTAATGCGCCTTGACCGACGTCAGCCATATACTTTGGTATTCGGGCCGACTGGACAGCGGACTACCCCAATGGTTAGGACTGCAGCAATGTGGATCCTCGAACATCTACATTTATGGTAGGTACAAAACTGTACTTTTCTCCGCTTCCGGCTGGGAGCCAGTCACTTTCAATTCAGGGTCCTCCCCTTCGGTCTCACCTCAGCCCCCAGGGTGTTCACCAAGGTCCTAGCGGTAATAGCGGCCCACCTGAGACACCAGGGAATTCAGGACTTTCCATACCTGGACGACTGGCTCCTTACAGCCCCAATAAGGCATCTACTTTGTTCAGGCAGGGATTATTTCCTCAGTCTGGCTCCACTATTAGGATTAACCATCAACATGACCAAATCCTCTCTCATCCCTACACAGGTGTTGGATTTTATAGGGGCGAAACTGGATTCCAGACAGATGCTTGCGTTCTTGACTCCAGATCGGCTTCGGAACCTGATGTTGCACGTGCAGGCCATCCTTCAACTGCAAACTCCTTCTGCGGAATTGATCCTGAGGGCCCTATGGTCTATGGTGGCTGCAATCCCTCTGCTGCCATTGGCCCGGTTGAACATGAGGGTTCTGCAGTGGACCCTCCAGGTACAATGGTCTCTGTCTCTCAACCCCCTGTCTCACCCCATTTCCTTAAGCAAGGTTTGCAGAAAATCACTCCATTGGTGGCTCCAGTCTCCCAACCTCCACACGGGGCGTCCCTTCTCACTGCCTCCGCCAGTCGACACAGTCACCACGAATGCTTCTCGCCTGGGGTGGGGGGGGGGGCATTTTTCAGGCGGGACAGTCCAAGGCACTTGGAACGACATAGAGACCTCTTTGCATATCAACGTCCTAGAGATGAGGGCGGTGCTTTTGACGTTGCAGGCACTACACAACTCTCTTCCAGTAGGGACGATTGCAGTACAGACAGACAACATGTTGGTCATCTGGTACATCAATAAACAGGGGGGAACCAGGTCTTACCCCCTTTGCCACGAGGCCATGAGAGTGTGGGAATGGGCGATTTCCACTAACCGCTTTCTCATAGCAACGCACATTCCGGGACGGTCCAACATTCTAGCGGACAGGCTTAGTTGTACTATCCTGACTCCTTACGAATGGTCTCTCAGCCATCGAGTTGCAGAGCAAGTATTTGCCCGATGGGGGCAACCTTGTTGCGATCTGTTTTGCCTCTCCTTAAAACACCAAATGCAACGATTACTTCGCTCTGATTCCCCCCTCCGGGGGAGTCCCCGAGAGACTCTCTAGTTCATGCTTGGCCTCCCGGTCTGCTTTATGCTTACCCTCCTCTTCCCCTGATGTTGAAATTATTACAGAAAGCCAGGCAGTTGGGGAGCAAGATGATCCTCATTGCTTCATTCTGGCCTCGTCAGACGTGGTTCCCTTACCTATGGTCTCACCTACTGTATCCACCATGGATTCGGGATCCCATTCCGGATCTCATTTCTCACCCTCTCGGTCTTCCGACTCCGAACCTGGTCAACCTCAAGCTGACGGCTTGGTTGCTCCAGTTCCACTCCTCATAAGGACTCCCGGGATCTCATCACCGGTCAAAGCCATTCTTGTAGCAGCTCACAAGCCTTCCACCAGGAAGGTTTATCGGAGTAAGTGGAAACGCTTCATCATTTGGGTAGAACACCATCGTTTAGACCCTTTTACAGCCCCGATAGCGTCGGTTCTAGATTTTCTAACCTCTCTCTTTCACCAGGGGGCTAGTTCTTCCACAGTCATGGTACAACTGGCAGCAATTTCATACTATCACGTGGGGCAAGAGTCTGGCCCTCTTATCACTTCCAAACTGTGTAAGACCTTCCTCAAGGGTACCTTCCTCCTTAGGCCTCCAGTTAAAGAGGTGGTACCTCCATGGGATTTATCCTTAGTCTTGCAGGCCTTGACTGGTCCCCCATTCGAACCGGCGGCCACAGTTGATCTAAAATTTCTCTCTTGGAAGACGGCCGTTTTGGTGGCCATAACTTCAGCCAAAAGTGTGTCAGAATTGCAAGCTCTTTGTGTCAATTGCAAGCTCTTTGTGTCAAACCACCATATCTGGTCTTTCACCCGGATAGGGTTTACCTCAGGATCAATCCGTCCTTTCTACCTAAGGTATCTTCAGAACCAAACATCAATCAATCTATCAGTCTTCCAGTGTTTTTTCCCAACTTTCATAGCAAAGGAGAGTACAAGCTACATTCCTTAGACGTACACAGACAACTATGTTTTTATATCCGTAGAACTGCTGATCATAGGCAATCCGATCAGTTGATTATCTATTTTGCCAAAAGTAATTTCGTAAAGTCAGTTTCTAAAGTTTCTCTCTCGGTGGATCTCGAGTTGTATTCTTTTAGCATATCGGAGCACGGGAAGGCCTGCACCTCAAGGAGTCCATGCTCATTCTACTAGGGCTGTTGCCACATCTGCGGCCTTTCAAGCTAGGGTTCAACTGGATGACATTTGTTCCGCAGCCACTTGGGCTTCATCTCACACCTTTATCAGCCACTATAAAATAGATGTTGTCTCCCGAGGTAGGGCGTCCTTTGGCTCTGCGGTACTCCGGAATATCCTTCCATGAAGGCCACCCAAGATTTAGGTAGCTGGGGACTCTGTCCCAAAGGTTGCTGACAAATGAAGTTCCTACTTCAGATTAAGACGTTATGTACTCACCATAACGTTCCATCTGAGTAGGTATCTTCATTTGTCTGCAACCACCCCCCCCCCCTCCTTCCCCCTGACCAATATGATCGTTCTTGTATTATTAGCATATGTTCCCATTGGGACACTTTTATCTGCTGTGCTATGGGGCAAACTTGATCTGAGGTCATTTAGGGTAGGCAGGGGATTTTGGGTAAGGGGAGGAGCTAGGAGCTCGGATCTATGCTATGATAAGAAGTTGCCGGCTCGGATCCGTATCCCAAAGGTTGCAGACAAATAAAGATACCTACTCAGATGGAATGTTATGGTGAGTACATAACTTCTTATTAATCCTGCTGCTGCTAAACAGCTAGTTAATTCCAATCCTACTCTTTCTAATAAGGATGGGAAGATTGAGAAGTGTGGGAAAATAGTGTATGCTTCTATAGTTTTGATTTTCAGAGTTTTGAATTGTCAGACTTAAATATTACAGTTAATTCTCACTCATTGTGAAAGTATGAGGAATGTTTGGTCTGCAGTTTATCCTTATAAAGAAAAATCTGCTGTAAGTGATTTTCTTCCAATTTACAACTCGTTTCTGTTTGTTTACAATGTGTGTATGACTCAATTGATGCTTCTTCCAGGGCTTTGGCCACTGGTTCTGTTTTGAGGAGGTTTGTCTGCCTGTATTCTCAGAACATTCCAGAGGATGTGAAATATGTGATTTTAAATTCCCCTTTGGATAGAGAATCACATTTTGGGTTCCTATGCTGCAGAGGTTATCAAAAAGTGTGATGAAAGGTGTAAGCCTCGGTAACGGCTTCATCCCAGCTGAGTGGAGGACAGCCACTGTCATCCCATTGCACAAAGGTGGAGCATCCACCAATCTGGGAAATTGTAGACCCATCAGCCTAACTAGCCTGATCTGCAAGGCCATGGAATGGTTTATTATGGGCCTCATTAACAAGAACATTGGCTTCGTCCAAACACTTGATCCCATACTGTTTGGCTTCGTCAAGGGAAGGTCATGTGTGCTAAATTTGGTTGACTTCTTTGAGACCATCACCAAAGCCATGGATGAGGGGAAAATGGTACACACCTCCTACCTTGACCTGGCCAAAGCCTTTGACACTATTCCCCACTCAGGCATAATAGATAAACTCTCTCAAGTAGACATCAATCCATATGTTACCAAATGGGTAGCAAACTGGCTCACTGGTAGAACCCACATAGTCAAGATAGAGGAAGCCACCTCAAGCAGTAGACCTGTAACAAGTGGCGTACCCCAGGGTTCGGTCTTGTGGCCTCTGTTATTTGGGATATACTTTTCTGAGGTGCAGGCCAAAACCAGTGGCTATAGCTGACCAAGTTTGCAGATGACTTCAAGCTGGGTGCTGTCATCAATTCCCCTAGTGGTGTGGACATCCTCCAAGAGGGTCTCACTCAGACAAATGACTGGTGCCAGAAAGATGGCCTCAAGCTGAATACCAAAAAAATGCATCACCATCCCCTTTGGAGAGAGTGACGTCCCCACAAATTATCACATTAATAACAACATCCTAAGCACTCAGTCAGTCGTGAGGGATTTAGGCACCCAGGTTGTTAGCATCCTGACTTTTGACCACCATGTTGCTTCCGTAGTATGGAAAACCTTCTACACGGCCCACTTCATAAGTAAGGGCATCTCTTCCAGGAACAAGGAGGTCATAACATCCCTGTATTCTTCCCTTTGAAGGCCCATTATTGAGTACAACGCACCTTTCGGCATGTACCTCACAAAGCATATGCAGCAGCTGGAGAGACCACAGAGCTTTCCTCAGCAGGAGAATCCAGGGTCTCAAACATCTACCATACACGGATAGGCTAAAAGTCCTATACCTCTACTTAGTTTCATACCAACTCCTCAGAGGTGATCTCTGTCAGGCATACAAGGCGATCATGGGCCCCACCTTGATGGGACCTTTGCATGTCCGCAAGTCAAGCTCCACTTGAGTAAACCGCGTGCTTGACCTCAAACTAGTCTGTGACATCAACAAGACTTGTTGCCGGGACAGATTTGTGTCCCAGAGATTCCCTTATCTATGGAATAGACTCCCTCTCCACATCAAGCAGAGTACCTCTTTACTCCTTTTTAAGCGCAACCTGGATAACTGGATGGAAAACAGAAAATATACCCCTGGGATTCCACCCATGTTCCTGCTGGACAGGGGTTTGGGTGCTGATTTGTCTAAAAACATAGGCTAAACTCTTGGCTAGGGTTATAAGGGCATCATGGTCAGTAAGCCTAGTAACCTCCTATGATCCTATAAGTTAATTCAGGGAATTTCATTATTTTTCATCCTTCCTTTTCCTACTTTTTTAAGGGATTTTCTAACTGTTCATCTAGTTTTGGCAGAATGACAGGGGGCTTGGAAGTTATTTCAGGACCCTCCCCACCCCACAACAAAGAGCAGTCCAACTGACTGATTTAAGGGACCTTATTCCCCCCTCCCACCCTGGTATTTCCTTCTTCCTTCCAGAAAATTTGAATCTCCACTTTTTCTTGGGCAACAGATAGTTTCAGACAAGTAGATTCTGAAGATCTTTCATCAAGGCTACCGATGGCAGTATGAGGAAATTCCTCCTTTCATGGAGATAATTCCTCATCCACCGGACCAGAATCTTTTATTTTCACTTGTTTTTCATCACATGTTGTTCCAGGTGATAGAATCTGTTCCTCCCTCCCAGGTTGGGAGAAGATTTTATTCAAGTATGTCTTCAGTGCCAAAGAAGGAAGGTGCTTGGAGAGCAGTTCTGGATCTTTCTTTCCTAAACCTCTTTGCGTTAGTGCCCAAGTTCAAAATGGTGTCACTTGATAATCTGTTATCTCTTTTTCCTCATTCAAGTTTTCTGGTGACTTCTTTAAAAGATGCTTATCACATCTGTATTCATCGAGATGTCAGGTGCTTCTTAAGGTTTTGTGTCTGAATTACATTATCAGTTCTCTGCCTTAACCTTTAGACTATCCACTGCACAAAAAGTGTTCACTAAGTGTTTAGGTCCAGTTATAGCTCATTGCAGGCTACAGGGTATTCTTTTTTTCCGTATTTATATGACTTTCTTATCCTTGTAGAGTCTTTTTCCAAGTGTCGGGAATCTCTCATTTGAGTTGTAACTCTAGCTGTGTAACAGATTTCTGAGAGAACCTTCAAATGTTTTTCTTGGGTCCTTCACACAGGATTGTCTCCTGGGGTGTTGGACACCTGAGCTCAAAGAGCCCCCCCCCCCCCCCCCCCCCACTGGAACAACTAGATCTACTTCTAAGGTTTTCCATTCAGACTTCAGTCACTGTGAGGGAATACCTCAGGATATTTGGGCTCATGGCACCTATGATTCTCATGATGCCCCTGTCAGATTCCATATGAGAAAGACAACAATGGTATCTGAAGTCTCTCTTGTCCCAGCACCAACACCCTTTGTCTTTTCAAATCCATGTGCTGGAGTTTGTCAGAAGAGAATAGAAATTACTTGAACACAGCAAAGATCCCTAAATCTGTGTTTCCTCTTCTCCCCTCCTCATTCCAAAGCAGTCAGTCACAAGAGACACTTCTGACTCTGTGTGGAGAATAAGTATGGAAAGGATAAAGTGAGTGCAAGGTACAGTATGGTACACCTAGGACAGCTGCAAGAACATAAATATAAGAGATGCCTTCCTGATCAAGACACTCAACTCTCTCAATCATCTTTGGTCCCTGGGACTTTTTCAGATTGTTAGACAATACTGCAATAATTTGGTACAGGTCAAACCCCAGTTTGCATACTAGACATGTTTGCCGGCATTGAAGCTTCACAGAACAATCTCACTGTACAGGCATTCCACATTCAGTCCAAATATTATTGTGTAGTAGGCAATCTGAGCAGGACAAGGGCAGACCCTCACAAAAGGAAACTAGGTCAGTGGTCTTCCAAGATTTGATCTGTGGAGAGTTCAAGTAGACCCATTTGCCTCCTCTCTGAACAGTCAGCTGGCAAGATTCTCCTCCAGAACTCCATGTAGATAGGCCTGGAAGACAAATACCGCATCTTTTCTGTGGACAGGAGTGTTCCTATATACTTTCCATCCTTTTCACGGATATCCAGGGTACTTCTGAAGATGCAGAAGGAATTCCCTCAAGATTATTGTGGTGGCTCCCTTTCTGGCCCAGGTAATAGTGGTTCTCTCCTTATTTTGAAAATGGCCAGGGGCAGTTACCACAAGCTTCCTCTCAGAGTGGATCTGCTCACACAAGATCCGGAGTGTTTGACAGCATCAAATGACTGCCTGGATGATAGGGTCTTGATTCCCTTTAGGTAACTGTTTATGGTGGATGTGTGGCAGGTACTAATGGAGGCCAGAAGCCCGCTACTAGAAAATCGTATATTAGCAAACTGAAAAAGTTTTCTAGTTGGTGCCAACAACAAAACTAGGACCCATTCAAGACCAGCTGTTCTCTGGTTTTACAGTATTTGTGCAAATTACTTTCATGTGGCCTTTTTTTACTCCTCCTTCAAGCTTCATTTATTGGCCATTTCAGCATGTCTGCCCTTGGATCTGCCTCTTTCAATGCATTCTCATATTAAATGCTTTTAAAATGGGTTTTGCATAAGAAACCTCCTAGAAAATAGGTGCCCCTTCTTAGGATCTTAATTTTGTGTTGCAGAAGCTAACACTTTCCTCCATTTGAACAAGCTCATCTGGTTGACTTGAGGGCCTTAACATGAAAAACTTTCTTACTGACAAATCTGACCTCTGCAAGAAGAGTGTCTGAGTTGCAGGCTCTTATGATGAATCAATCCTTTCTCTTTTTCCATAAAGGCAGGGTTTCTTTGAGAAAGTACAGTTGTGTAAAATCTTACCATAACGGTAGAAGTCTTTTCCTTCACTGCTGCAGTATTCCTTACATATGGGATTCCCTGCCATGAAGCCCATCGTCCAGCCAGTTTACCAAGTCTGCTGTTGCTTTAAGGTATGCTGAACGTCACCTGCTCACTCCTTGCGTGTGGGATAGGGTATAAAGGTGACGTTCAGGTGTACCATCTTCAGAACTGAGTGCCCCAGAAGGAACAGCAGTCCAGGGAAAACCAAGGAGAATCTGCACATCCAGGAAGGAAAAAAGACCAGGGGGTGGAGGGAGGGAGTGAATACTGCAGCGGTGAAGGCAAGGACATCTACCATTATGGTAAGATTTTACACAACTGTACTATGTCCTTATATTCACTGCTGCAGTATTCCTTACAAATGGGAGAGCGCCAAAGCTCAAGAAGAAACTTGGGAGGAGGAAGCAGCAGAGCCCTCCAAGAAGTGATGAAGAATGGCAGCAGCAAGCTCTAGCGATACCATCCAGCTGGTAATGTTTAGTAAAGGTATGCACAGAAGTCCATGTAGCAGCTTCAAGAATAGAATTAGTGTTTAAGCCTTTGAAAAAAGCATCAGAAGAATCTACAGCTCTAGTTAATGAGCCCTTACAGAAGAAGGAAGGCTCTAGCCTTGAAAAGTGTAACAAAAGGAAATAGCTTTTGAAATCCAAGTGGAAATAGTTTGCTTGGAAACAGCCAAACCTAAAGACTTAGGATAAAAGGAAACAAATAACTGGTCAGATTTTCTGATAGCTTTAGTTTTATCCAAATAAAATCTGAACTGTCTGTGCACATCTAAGGTATGCAGCACCTTCTCACTGTCAAATTGTGGAGAGGGGAAAAAAGTAGGCAAATTAATAAACTGATTAATGGTTAACTCATTAATCACTTTGAGCATAAAAGAAGGATTAATACGCAAGGACACCCTGTCCTGAAATATCAAAAAAGGTGGACAAGCCATAAGGGATTGCAACTCCGATACCTATCGGGCAGCAGTAAGAGCGAACAAAACCGTTTTCAAGAACAATGTTGCAAGGAAGCTGAAACAGCAGGCTCAAAAGGAGCCTGAGTCAATTTTTCCAGAGTGAAATTAAGATCTCAGGAAGGAGGAACAGGCTTCCTGGAAGGTCTAATATTAAGGACGCCTTTAAGAAACTACTTAGCCTCAAATCTAGAAGCTAATGAGGGAGTTAAAGGTAAACAAGCAGAAAGAGCTAAGTGGCCTTAATAGAAGAATAGGCCAAACCAGCATTGAGCAACTCATACAAATAAGAGAGAACCAAAGGAACATCCACAGAAAGTGGGTCCAGGACACGAGAAAGACACCAAATAGAAAACCTCTTCCATTTAGATAAGTAGGATTTCCTAGTAGTAGGTTTCCTGGCCTCCTGCAAGGACCTGTAGCACGTCCTCAGAAAAAAAGGTGTCTATGAGGAATCAAAACCCTATTGCCCACAGTGTCAAATGAAGCATTGACAAGTGGGGATGAATAAGAGACCCCTTGTCTTGTGTGAGGAGCTCCACCTTGTGGGGTAACTTGTGATTGCCCCGGCAAGATGCAGAAGTAGAAGGAACCAGTGTTGTTGCAGCCAAAAGGGAGTCACCAACAAGATTTTGGGAGCATCCTGGTGAATCTTGAACAGGACTCTCGGAAGGAGAGGAAGGGGAGGGAATGCATAACGAAACATCCTCTAACAAGAAAAGGAGAGGGTGTCCACCTTACATACCAGAGGACCTGGGACTCTGGCACAAAACAGAGGAAGTTGTCTGCTCAGAGACGAGGAAAAGAGGTCTACTTGAGGAGTCCCCCAGTGGTGAACAATGTCCAGAAACACATCCCTGTAAAGCATCCATTCATGGGATTGAGTGAAGGACCTGCTCAGATTGTCTGCCACAATGTTCCGATCTGAAGGAATGTAAATTACCTGAGGAGTCACCTGATATGGGATAGCCAGATCCCATACCAGAAGTGCCAGCTGGCAAAGACGGTAAGATCTCGTACCCCCTCCACCCATTTGTTGATATACCACATGACTGTGATATTGTCTGTGAATACCTTGAGAGGCCCTGGAGAGAAAAAAGGATAAAAGGCCTGAAGAGCCAGCATAAGGGCTCTCATCTCTTTGATGTTGATGTGCTCTTTCCACTGACTAGGTGGCCACACCTCCTGAACCCTCAGAGATCCAAGCATTGCTCCCCATCCCACATCTGAAGCGTTTGTGAACAGGTCCTGAGAGGGAAGAGGAAGCTGAAAAGGGAGCCTTGGATTCGGAGACAACTGCTCAATCCACCACAGAAGTTCCTTCTTGAGAAACTGGAGAAAAGGAACAGGAAAGTCTAGAGGATGTGCATGCTGAAGCCAGACAGACTTCAGAAACCACGGGAACTTCCTCATTTGGAGCTTGGACAGAGGGAGCATTGGAATACTGGAAGCCATGACCCCCAGAGCTCTCAGAAACCCTCCTGGCTATAATAGAGGCTAGGGGGAAGAAGAGTTTGAAAGAAAGAAATGAGAGTTAATGACTTTAGAGGAGGAAGGGGTGCCAGCATTGGCGCCATTTGAAACCTGCAACCCAGAAAGACGTAATCCTGAGGAGGAGTCAGGGAAGACTTTTGGAAGTTTATTGTGAACCCTAGGCTCTGAAGAAGAGAAATGGTAAAATGAAGAGTTTGCAAAAGGACCTCTGGAGAACATGCCTGAATCAGCAGGTTGTCCAAATATGGAAAGATTTGGATCCCTTGAAGCCTGCAAAAGGCAATCACAGGAGTGAGGTGTTTGGTGAACACCCTTGGAGCAGTAGAAAGGCCAAAGGGAAAAGCACAGAACTGAAAATGCCAGGAAGCAACAGAGAAATGCAAAAAATCTCCTGTAAAAAGGATGGATCGGAATATGGAGATGAGCATCCTTGCGGTCCAGAGACACCAGAAAGGCCTGAAGGAGCAAGAGAGGAAAAAGGGACTGAAGGGACAACATCCAAAAGGAAGGCACTTTCAGAAAGGTGTTTAGAAGGGGGAGAGGTTTAGAATAGGTCTCCAAGTAACTTTTCTGGGCACTAGAAACATTCTTGAATAACATTCTTGAATAAAACTCTTTCCCCCTTTGGGACCCAGGCACCTCTTGAATAGTACCCTGATACAAGAGGTCTCGAAGAACCTATGGGGAGAAAAAGGAAGTTGCTCCTGAGGAGGCTGAGGAATGCCCATAAAAGGGGGGGGCAGGAAATCCAGACCATGAAGTACCCTTGCCGAATGATTGACAGAACCCAAGAATCCTGGGTGATTCAGAGCCAAACAGGAAGAGAAAGAGAAAAGTGAACAGAAAGAAGAATACGGCTGAGAACGGGCGGATAGTCAGACAGCACATGGTTTGTCAGGAAATGAAGACTTAAGAAACCCTGCAGTCTGAGTGGCCTTAGCACATTTACTTAATTTTTTACCTTTAGCAGGAGGGCGAAAGAGGGACAGGTAGAGCAAACAGCTAAATAAACCAAATTCCTTGTTTCACAGTTCGCTCTAACTATAAACTCATATTTTTAATTTGTCTTTGGGTGTATGAAGACTTATCTTCGCTCAGTGCTCCACAAATACAACAATGTCCACATTTACTCAAACTATACCACCTTATCCTGAATATTACTGGGCTGACATAACAACCTCTTGAGATTTTTCTTATTTTTATAACAAAAGTCAGGCTTTAGTACCAACAATCCCAGTTATCTCAGGGTCCGATTGTAATATGGACCAATTATTATACACAACCTCTTCTTCTTCTTTCGGCTTTTCCCAGTTAGGGGTCGCCACAGCAGATCACCTGTCTGCTCATGATTGGTAGTGGAGTTTTACACTGTCAAGTTGCCAGCCCGGCGCCCAACCTTCCACAGAAGGCACACACACACTCACACCTAGGGCCATTTTAGAGTGCCAAATCCACCTGCAGCATGTCTTTGGGATGTGGGAGGAAACTGAAGCACCCAGAGGAAACCCAAACGACAACAGGGAGGACATGCAGACTCCGGACAGAAGGCACCCCAGCTATGGATCGAACCTCTTGCTGTGAGGTGACAGTGCTAACCACTGTGGCCGCCCCATTATACACAACCTCTGTACTGTCTTAATATTTCCAGCAAACTCAAGATGAATAGGTACAGTTTCCTTATTGGGTCCTTCCTTACAATGCTGGGAGGGAAGGGAATATGACTATCACCAAGGATATAAGGTCTTGCCCTACCTCTCCTTAATACTCTGGCCTGATTGAAACCTACCTTTATTTCACCCTTCCAATACTTCCGTTGCAACAACTCACTACTAAAGGTTCCCATATCCTTGTCAAACTGTTCCTGACTCGTCCAATCTAGATATATGCATAGCTTGCCCCTTTATGATGTTCCTATAAACATAATTGGGATGCATACTGTCTCTACTTAAGACATTATTTCTTCTACATTCTTTCCTATATAACCTCGTAGTGAATGTCCCATTAACTTCTTTCAATATTGTGACATCCAAAAAAGATAGTTCTGTATAAGAAACTGAATGGGTAAACTTCAAAAGTCAGTAGTGGTATCCAAGAATATAAAAAAACTCTTCTTCTTCTCCCCTTGTACCTCTCCAGACCAACAAGGTCATCTACGAACCTCCTATAAAAAGAGATCTTTACGGCAAACCTCTCTTGAGACCGAACACAATTTTCCTCCCAATAAGCAAGGACCATATTTGCGTAGCTGTTGGCACAAGGTGTGCCCATAGCTACGCCAAATAGTTGAAGATAGTACTTTTGACCAAACAAGATGTTATTTTCTAGTATCAGCTCTAATAACATACATATAAAATCTATTTTCTTTCTATCATAAGTACAGTGTAATCCTAAATATGTCTTTACTGCTTCTAGCCCATAGGTATGGGGTATCACTGTTAAGAGTGAATTTATATCCATGGATACCAGCAAACATTCACCCTCCTGTTTGTGAACTGCCAAAAGTTCTGTTCAACTCAAACAAAAGCTGCCTAGTATCCTTCAGTACATGTAATGAGTTATCAATTATTGGCCTCAAATTCCTTTCAACATATTTAGACGATGAATATGTAACCCAGCCTTGACCAGAAACTATCAGTCTAAAGGGTGGGTTATATCTGTCTTTATGCAATTTAGGTAGGACTTGAATGATAGGAACCACAGGGTTGGTGACAGTCAAATAAAGACTTTGAAATCAAATTACTCAGATAGCAGTCATATAGTTCATAGGTTCATACTAGGCTATCTGCCCTAGGGCATTTATAAGCCTATCCAGAGTGTGTTTGACTTTCACCACCCATTTTAAATTAATTTTGCTATGCCCTTTTTCGAGGTTAGTATACTGTGCCTCTGTCTAACAGTGACACAGAAGTGATACCCGGGGTAAACCTACGATCTCACATCCACTCATCAAGATTCCTCTTGAAGAGAGTCAATGAGGGACTCTGTCTAACCTGGACTGGGATTTTATTCCAGAGTGAAGGGAGCCTCTGGGTTATGAATCTGTCCCTCCAGCATGTCCTATTTATTTCAGTGCTGAGTTTCAAGTCTCTCGAGCGCGTAGCTCGATGGGATTTGGATTTTCTGAGGTGCCGCATGCCCATTAATTCCGGGTTGGACATGGCTTTATATGTCAGGCACAGATCGCCTCTGAACAGGCGGTATGCCACTGAGTAGAGCTGGAGTTTCTTTAACCGGGCAGCATATGGCATCTGTTTGAGCCCTTTGATCCTCTTGGTGAGGTACTTTTGGGGTCTTTCCAGTTGCTGCAGGTGTCTGGTAAGGTACATCCCAAAAGGGGCATTGTACTCAATTATGGGCCTGATGAGGGATGAGTAAAGAGGCACGATGACCTCCCCTGATCTAGATGTGAATCCCTTCATGATTTGGTGGGCTATATAAAATGTTCTTCTAACCACTTTGGCCACGTGGTTGTCAAATGAGAGATTGCTATCAACTTGGGTCCCCAAGTCCCTAATTACTTCTTCTGTACTTAATGGATTACCACCTATGTGGTAATTTGTGGGCACTTTGTTTTTGCCAAAGGGGATGACTATACACTTTTTGTCATTTAGCTTGAGGCCATGGCTCTGGCACCAGTTGTCTGTTTCTATGAGGCCCTTTTGGAGGATGCTTGTGTCGGCTGGAGAGTCGATTATGGTGCCCAGTTTGCAGTCATCTGCGAACTTGGTCAGCCACAGTCCTTCCGTGTTGGCCTGTACCTCCGAGAAATATATACCGAACAAGAGAGGTCCCATGACTGAGCCTTGTAGGATGCCACTTGTAACTGGTTTGGAGTCTGACATGGTTCCAGCAATTCTAACCATGGGGGTTCTGTCCTTGAGCCAGTTTGCAACCCATCTAGTGACATAGGGATTTATATTTAAGCTGGTGAGCTTATCTATAATGCCCGAGTGGGGTATTGTATTGAAGGCTTTTGTGAGGTCCAGGTAAGGCTGTGTGGACCACCTTCCCCTCATCAATGGCCTTGGTGACTGTTTCAAAGAAATCGACCAGGTTTAAGAGGCAGGATCTGCCCTTAACAAAGCCGAACTGGGTAGGATCCAGTGTCTGTAGGTCCCCAATATCTTTGAGGTCCATGATGATCTTTTCCATAGCTTTGCAGACCAAGCTAGTCAGGCTTATGGGGCGATAGTTTCCAGGATCTGTTGAGGCACCACCTTTGTGGAGAGGGACCACTGTTGCTGTACGCCACTCTTTGGGTACATATCCTGTAGTAAGGCTGAGATTGAACAGTAGTTTTATGTTTGGGTTTAGCTCTTCTTGGAGTTCATGTAGGACGCAGCCCGGGATACCGTCTGGTCCCATTGATGCTGTGTTTTTTGCTTTGGAGAGGGCAGCTCTTACCTGAGCATCTGAGATGTCAGGGGGGCAGCACTCTGCTGGGATAGATATTTGCCCTTTTGGTGGGGAGGGGGGGGGAGTTTGCGCTGAACCTGTCATCTAGGATGTTGGCAATGTCTGTGGGTTCGGTGTATTTTTTGTCATTTTGGACTAATTCTGAGCATATCTGGGAATTCCCACCCAGGTTCCTAACATAACTAAAGAAAGTCTTGTGATTATCCTTAGTGTCCTTTGCAATTTTTCTCTCTAGGCTAACCTTAGACGATTTTATGAGTGCCCATAGTTTTTTGCTAATACTGATCAGAGATGCCTTCCCTTTTTGGGATTTTGCTCTATCATGTAGTAGCTTCCTCCTTCTATTGTATAGTTTGTTTATGGCTGGGGTCCACCAGGCAGGACGTCTGCCTTTGGAGGATTGGATCTTGGTTTTATTTGGGATTGCAAGATCCATGCATTCCTGAAGGTGTTCATAGAATGCGTTTATAAAGGATTCTGCAGTCTGGGCCGTATTTTCCACAGGCCCGGGAGCTTTGAAGGATTCCACCTCAGTTTTGAGGAGTGTGAAATTTGCTTTAGAGAAGTTTTTCACTGTGGTTTTCTGGGCAGGGGTTGGGGTCGGGATGTGAATATCCAGTGAGATTAGTTTATGGTCTGATCTTACCAGTGAGGGATACACTTCTGGTCTGGAGCATAGAGTCCCCATGTTGGTGATGATCAGGTCCAGTATGTTTTCCCCTCTTGTGGGAGTGGTAACAAGTTGTTCCATAGCATTTGAGTTTATAAATTCTAGGAACCTTTGGGCTAGGGTGTTGGAGCTAGAGTAATGCTCCCAGTCTATGTTTGGGTAGTTGAAGTCACCCAATATAATGGTGTTTGGAGAGACCGTCATATTTTCCAGTGTTCTCAGGAAGGCCGCGTGGGGTTCCTGGGTTTGGGAGGGTGGTCTGTAGCAGGCTATAAACTGGAAGGCAGTTTTACCCACTGTTAGTTGCACATGGATAGTCTCTGATGCTTCGTGCTGTGCCACCAACCTGGAGGTGTGGGTATCTTTGATGAATATTGATACTCCCCCTTCTTTTGTGGTTCGGTCCAAGTTTTAGGGCCGAAAAACATGGTATGAGGTATAACCTGGTAGTGCTGGGGTGCTCTCGGGAGCTTTGAACCATGTTTCTGTTACTGCACAGATATCGATGTTCTCCATGCTAAGGAGAGTTTTGAGTGCGTGCATCTTGAGGTTTAGACTTCTGGTGTCGAGTAGCATTACTCTTAGTTTCTTATCCCTTGTGATACCTATGGAGGTGGGTTTGTCTTTTGAGCCTTGCCTAAAGAAGGCACTATGGGGTAGCAAGAGCCTTTGCCAATATCCGAAAGCCCAGGGGTAACAGGTGTAAGCCGTCCCTAGCGAAGCATCGTGGCTTGTCGAGCATGTCATCCCAGGCTGACAGGCATTGGATCCCCTTTGAATGACACCAATACTTAAGCCAATTGTTTAAATTGATCATCTTGTGGCATCATTTTTGGTGAGGGTAAGATGCTACTCAAGGTCAGGGTCATACCGGCCTGGGCTACATGCTCAGAGAGCTCCTCTATGTCTCCTTTCATGTAGTCCAGGGAGGTATGTCTCAGGTCATTCACACCAGCATGGACAATGACTGAGTCATATTTGTACTTGCCTTGGAGTGACCTGAGTGCTTGTGTTATGTGGCAGATCCTAGCGCCCGACAGGCAGCTCACCGTGACCTTCTCCTTGTTCAGCCTGGTGAGCAGGACGTCAGTGTGCCTGACGATATAGACACCTTTTACAAGTGTATCAGGTGTGTTGTTTAGCCTTAAGGGCTGTGACTGTTTGGCACACTGGCTTTGTGAGCTATGTGTTGCACGTGTTTTGTTTTGGGATAGCGGTTGCTTCGGTGTCTGCTTTGGAGGTCTCTGCTGCTTAGGCAGATTTTTATTTAGAGCCTCCGAGTATGTTTTTGTGTGTTTATGTGTTTGCTGTCGTGGTAGGTCTGTGTGAGACTGGAATTGTAGTGAGTGTGGTTTCCTTCTCCTCCTGACGGGTTACGCCAGTACTGAGTTGAGAGAGCTTAGCCTCCAGTTTGGCTATATGGTTGCATCTCTCACGTGTTGGAATTTGTTGGGAGGAGGAGAGGGTTGTCTGTGTACATGAGGCAGTTGTAACATTGCCTCAAGATTCCCAGATTCAACAGCTGGACCGGAGAGGAGATTGACAACTGACCTTTGGACATGCTAGAATAGTATTGGGAATTTCTTTATAATTGAAAAAAAGGGCCAATGGGGAACAAGGTACTCAAGGGGAGTTTGTGAGGGTGTAGTGCTTGTATACACAGTGACCTATACACACAGCTACAACATAGATCTATATCAGATAAATTAACCTGTTTATACACATTAATATCATTTAACATAAGCGTAACATAAGCATAGAATTCGCATAATCAAAAGTGGTTAAACACAGCAATCCCCCCTCCCTTGTCAGCAGGAGGAATAGTACTAGATGAATCCTTCCGTAACTCATGCAGCGCCAAATATTAATTTCTATCTAAATTAAAAAAATCTATCTTTGTTACTGTAGTTACCAGGACCCAGTACTTCTCCCAATTGAGACTCACATATGTTGCAAAACACCTCCAGCACAGGACTGAGGTCAGGAACAAACAAACTTGTTTTTTTTAAGTCAGTACATGGTCTAGTATTGTCGTCAAACAAAGATTTTAGCATAACATTACATGCGAACATTCTAGTGTCTAGCACAGTACTTACAAAGTCAGTATCAGATGCTGGTACAAACATTAACCCTCGTTCAAGCACAGATTCCTGATGTCTTGTTAATTCCTTATGCGAGAAGTTAAACACCATTGTCTTCATGCTGTTGACATGTTCCACATCCGTTTCAAATCTCGCCTTCCTGTGATAGAAGCCTCCTCTTCCTCCCTCGACTGCTGGAACGGCCTGCCCTCGACAAGTCTACTTTGTGGACGGGAAGGGGGAGGAGCCTGCACATTATGATTATTCGTAATTAATGCATTGGAAGTAGAGGCTGTCCCCAAAATATCTGAAGCCTCTAAGGTGTTTGACTCCTTCATTTTAGCCTGAGTGTGGGCAGAACCATTCCTGTGTGCCACACTAGCACTCGCATCCTCCATCCTGCAAAATCAATGTTTGAGAGCCTGCAAAATTCAAACCCAAGTTCTCATCTTCAGCCGATGCCCCCCTTGTTCCATTGCCTTTTGGCCAAGTAAATACATGTCCATTGGAAAAGTCTCTAAGGTCCCTCACTAATTTTTTTTTCTTCTGCCCTTTCAGATGTTGCTCATGGGCAGAAACACTGCCACATAAGTTAGAGAGCATTCTATCATACACGTTTACTGGAACCATAGCTGTCAAATCTTCCTGTCTCTTATGTATGTCTCTCAATGATAAATTTTCACTAGGTTTGTGAAAATCTATCAACAATGTCATGTATTTAAGACTGGTTTCAGTTCAGCCCTGAAAAAAAAAGAAGTCTGAAATAACACATCGTTCTATCTTCTTATACATAAGCAGCTCCTAGGAATTCCTTGACATATATACCATTAGATTTTTATTACTGGGTATATCATCTTTAGTTTCTTTGAAATATATATACTCTCATGTTGTATATACATCAAGAATATATACATACTTACACAAATTGTTACATTTTAAAGCTATGGAGTCATATTTAAGACTATAATTATTGATATACAATATATGATTAATATTGATTTATTTTGCAATTGATGAATTATGAAATAATATTTATAATTACATGGTCTTTTATTTATTTATTTATCTATCTATTTAATTATATTATATTACACACATTTCATGAGAGATTTACAATATATCATTCTTATTTCTTTATTTAAATATTAGATGATGCTCTTAAGAATGTTTTTACCCTTTTTAATTAGAGCCCTTTTGAAACATAATATGTATTTCATATATTTACAGTATAGATAGTTTTTATATATATTTATACATTAGTACTAGGGAACATTATACAAGTAATTATAACAGGTTTCATTGTTAGGGTTGTGTTAGATAAAATGTAATGTTTTAGTTATAACTTACTGCTATAACAATTATACCATTATGATGTTTTTATGACTCTGTCTCTTTTAGATATACATTTACACTCATAGTCTTGCTTCTTGATGGACACTTGGTGAGCCAGGGATGGCTTGGTTTTATTACGAATACACAAGTAGACCCGTAGTTTTAGTCAGTTTAAGCTGTAGCTTCAGCCTAATACATACAGTGCTATTTTGAGTCTAGTAAGCTATACTTTTTTGAGTCTAGTAGCTACACTTTTCATAGCGACACAGGTTTTTAACAGCGGTAAGCTGTTCCATGATGATATAATACCTTGAGCATTCTTTCACAATAGAGATTGTCTCATAGAATACGTTACTATAGTAACGGAGATCTTTGAGGTAGATGTTAATACCATGAATGAATTGTTTTTATGTCATTAGTTTTTGCATACGCATTTATAGGTGACGTTATTCTATATACCGTTTGATATATATATATTTTTCTTTTTATTGATGTGATTTTATTTATATTTTTATGTAAGGTTTTTGCAATATGTGATACATACAATTATCAATTATTGTATCTTGTTTTTAAATGCTTTTGAATGTTTTTAGCGATACATACAAAATGGTTTCTGTATAACAGAAAGAGTAAGTGTTTTAGTTGTTTTAGTGAGCAACAGTTACTATCTGGGACAATAGCTTGCTCTATATTTTGGTCAACTAATCAAGATGCTAATTGACTAATTAATTAATAGACACAATGTTTTACCAATTAGAAGCACTATATAAGTCTTGCTCTATTCATAGGAGTTAGATCTGAAGAAGCGTACAGTGTGTACGAGAAAGCGCTCATCTTCCTTGTTTTTGTACCAATAAAGAAGAACTGTTTTGCTGCATTATCGTGGTGTTCCTCATCCTTGTGTTTTGAAAGTTTCCTTTTAACTGAGTTTTAGAGGTGAGGATCTTTGGAGGTATTGCTGGGATCGTGACATATACAGTACTTACAAAGTCAGTATCAGATGCTGGTACAAACATTAACCCTCGTTCAAGCACAGATTCCTGATGTCTTGTTAATTCCTTATGCGAGAAGTTAAACACCATTGTCTTCATGCTGTTGACATGTTCCACATCCGTTTCAAATCTCGCCTTCCTGCGATAGAAGCCTCCTCTTCCTCCCTCGACTGCTGGAACGGCCTGCCCTCGACAAGTCTACTTTGTGGACGGGAAGGGGGAGGAGCCTGCACATTATGATTATTCGTAATTAATGCATTGGAAGTAGAGGCTGTCCCCAAAATATCTGAAGCCTCTAAGGTGTTTGACTCCTTCATTTTAGCCTGAGTGTGGGCAGAACCATTCCTGTGTGCCACACTAGCACTCGCATCCTCCATCCTGCAAACTCAATGTTTGAGAGCCTGCAAAATTCAAACCCAAGTTCTCATCTTCAGCCGATGCCCCCCTTGTTCCATTGCCTTTTGGCCAAGTAAATACATGTCCATTGGAAAAGTCTCTAAGGTCCCTCACTAATTTTTTTTTCTTCTGCCCTTTCAGATGTTGCTCATGGGCAGAAACACTGCCACATAAGTTAGAGAGCATTCTATCATACACGTTTACTGGAACCATAGCTGTCAAATCTTCCTGTCTCTTATGTATGTCTCTCAATGATAAATTTTCACTAGGTTTGTGAAAATCTATCAACAATGTCATGTATTTAAGACTGGTTTCAAGGTTCAGTTTCTGCCAATGTTTCAATAATTCAGGAAACATATCAGCTGAAGCAGGCATCTTTAAAATTCTCAGACCCCTAGGAACCACTTTGAGAGATGCACACTTCGAAGTGGAATCTCTGCCATTGCAACTGTTTAAATTGACAGTCACCCCAGAATATCCCCCTTTGGATTTTTATCCGTGAAATAATAATTTGTCCTTTGTCATGGTTTAACTGCAGAGGAGTTTGCCACTATTTCATGGTTGCTGTGATGTACTTTATCAGTGTAGGGTGAATCTTATATATTTTTAAGCACTGTTTTATCCATGAATGTGGGATACTGTCAAATGCTTTTTTGTAGTCAATCCATGCCATTTTGCAATTCTCCACTATGACAGCAAATGATCCTTTGTTCCGTATGACTTTCTTTTATTACCATAATTGAGATTTCTCCTAAATGACTAGAAACTCTGTCAGCATCAGTTCCAGTGTATAGTTTATATGTGGTTGGAAGGCAAATTATTGGTCTATAATTTTTAGGGTAGTTTGCAGATTCACTCTTGTGTAGGAACATTGTTTTTTCTGTTGTTAGCCAGGTTGTTGTTTGTTCAGGGTGAGCATAGAAATAGTTCTTACTCATCGCTAAATCTCATGCAAAATTGTTAATACTTTTAACCAGAAGTTAGGTACTGCATCTGGCCCTGGGGTTTTTCAATTAGAGGCTTTTCTTAGCTTTGTTTCAATCTGTTACTTCATTCCATTTCATATCCTGTAACTCTGAACGTGTTGTAATTTCTTTTACTTTTTCTATCCATTTATTATCTTTGTTATGCTGCACAGGATCTTCACAAGTTGTTGATTTTCTTCTTTCGGCTTTTCCCAGTTAGGAGTCACCATAGCGGAACTCCGGTCCGCTAATGATTGGCAGTAGATTTTTATGGTGCCGAGGTGCCAGCTCGACACCCAACCTTCAACGAAGGCACACCTATTCACGCATGTCTGTTGAACACCACTCGACCATGGGGAGGATATGCAGACTCCACACAGAAGGCGCTCCAGTCGAGACTTCTTCAAAATGTATCTATTTCTTCATTTTTTAGTAGTCTTTCAATTCCTTTTACCTTGCTGTTTCTCAGTTCTCTATAAATCTTTTGGATCACCAACAAATTGCTTATTTTGTACTTTTCCTTTAAATCTATCTTTGCATCCAAGTTTTTCCTGCCTGTGCTAATAGTTTGTTTATTATATGTGATAGGGCATGATAAATCCTGATCTGTTGTAATACTGTGCATTGCTTTTATCATGTCTGTTTTTCTGAGTACTTTTGTTGATCTGTTCCCTCTTCTCTACTTTTCTAACAGTGACACTTCTTGTCTTAATTGCTTTATAGTTTTCTCTGTTTGATACTTCCATGATGGTATTTGATTTCTCCCCTTCCTTTCCCTTACTACCCTGTGTTCTTGTGGTAGAATTTTTATCTGCTATTAATTTAGCTGCGCAGTAATGTATCCTGTTTACGTCGGTTATATTGCATGGATCTCTGTGGACAGTCCTAATTACTGTGTTCATTTGTTTTATGAAACTTTTATCTTTTTCGGTTTTATTGACCTTCTGCAGTCTGTCTCTTTCCTTGATGTTAAATATGTGTATCTGTCCATGTTAAATCAAGCAACTCTTCTCTTAGCTCATTTTCGTCTAAACTGAGGGCACATTTTTTGTTCATTTTCTCCAGGCATTCTATAGCATCTTCTTGTGACACATTTTCTTCAATTTCATCCTGTGTCATCCATTGCTCTGTCATATGGGAACTCAGTATAGGTTCATAGGTGGGTACTAGGCTACTGGCCGTAGGGCCTGTATAAGCCTAGCCAAAAAGGTACCCTGGCTTTCACCACCCAAGAAAATTATTTTCCTGTGCCCCTGTCGAGCAGAGCCACAGAGGTGATCCCCAGGGTGAATCTCCTATTTCCCATCCAATCATCAAGATTTTTCTTGAAGAGTGCTAATGAGGAGCTTTGTTTAATATAGATAGGTAGTTTGTTCCAGAGTATGGGAAGTCTGTGGGACAGGAATCTATCCCTCTAGCATGTTCTGTTTATTGTGGTGACAAGGTTTAGGTCCCTAGAGTGTGTAGCTCGGAGGGATCGGGATTTCTTTAAGTGGAGCATGTCCAGCAGCTCTGGGTTTGACATAGCTTTGTATGTTAGGCAGAGATCGCCTCTGAGTAGGCGATATGCGACGGAGTAAAGCTGGAGTTTTTTTAGACGGTCTGCGTAGGGCATCTGTTTGAGGCCGGTAATCCTCTTTGTGAGGTATTTCTGTGACCTTTCCAGTTGTTGATATCTTGTGACGTACATACCAAAAGGGGTGTTGTACTCTGTAATGGGTCTAATGAGTAGAGGGGAACAATGGCATCTTTTTTCCTGGATGAAAAACCTTTTGTGATGAGGTTTTCCTGACTACTGTGGCGATGTGATTATCAAAGGAGAGACGACTGTCCACCTGTGTCCCAAGGTCTCTTATCACACTTTCAGTGTTAAGTAGACTGCCCCCTATGTGATAGCTCATGGGTACAGAGTTTTTTCAAAGGGGATGACAATGCACTTTTTGGCATTGATCTTAAGGCCCTGGCTTTGACACCAGGCATCGGTCTCAGTGAGGCCCTTTTGTAGGATGTCCACATCGTTAGGAGTTTCAATTAGGACTCCTAGTTTGCAGTCATCTGCGAACTTCATTAGCCAAAGATCTTCTGTGTTAGCCTGTACTTCAGACAAGTAGATTCCAAACAGGAGGGGACCTAGGACTGAACCCTGTGGTACTCCACTTGTCATTGGTCTGAAGTCGGATTTGGAGTCTGCTACTTTCACAATGTGGGTTCTGTCAGTGAGGCAGTTGGCAACCCATCTTGTGACATAGGGATTTATACCTAGTTTAGTGAGTTTATCTATAATTCCAGAGTGGGGGATGGTGTCGAAAGCCTTGGCGAGATCTAGATAAGGCTGTGTGAACCACCTTACCCTCTTGAACGGCTTTGGTGACTGCTTCAAAGAAGACTGTCAGGTTTAGGAGACATCAGCTGCCTTTTACAAACCCGAACTGGGAGAGGTCCAGAGTAAGGAGATTACTAATGTCTTTGTTTATAAGTTCCATGGCCTTGCAGACCAGGCTCTTTAGGCTAATGGGGTGGTAGTTCCTGGGGTCTGTGGTTATGGAGTGGGATAACTGTCGCTGTGTGCCCTTCAGTGGGTACAAAGCCTGAGGTGAGGCTATGATTGAACATGGTGCTTAGAAGGGGTGAATGTTCACTCTGTAGTTTGTGTAGAATGCAGCCTGGGATCTTGTCAGGTCCCATGGATGCTGCGTTATTGGCTTTGGAGAGTGTGTTTTTTACCTGTGCAGCCGTGATTACAGGAACTTTGCATTCTTCCGGTATAGAGATGGGCCCTTTAGGGGGTGAAGGGGAGTAAAGATAGCACTGAACCTATCTGCCAGGATGTTGGCATTATCAGTTGGTTCTGTATATTTAGTGCCATTGTGCTGTTACCCAGAGCAGATCTGAGTGTTGCCATTGAGATTCTTGACATAGCTATAGGATGCTTTGTGGTTGTCTTTAGAATCGGTGGAAATTTTGTTTTCATAACTAGCTTTGGAGGATTTTATGAGGGATCTCAACTTCTTACTGAGGCTGACCAGGGAGTTCCTCCAATCATGGGATTTTACTCCTTTTTGCAACAGTTTCCTTCTTCTGTTGTAGAGTTTGTTTATGGCAGGGGACCACTAGATTGGCTTCCTTTTTTTGGAGGATACCGTCTTGGTTCTTTTTAAGGGATAGCACGATCCATCCACTCCTGTAAGTGCTTATAAAGTGCATTTGTGTAGGATTCAGCATTCGTACCTGTATTGTCCGTCTGCATGGGTGTCATGAAGTTTGCCTCTTCTGTCTTAAAAAGCGTGAAGTTGGCTTTGGAGAAACTTTTTAGGATGGTTTCTCTAATGGGGGTGGGGGGGGGTGGGATGTGGATGTCTAGGGCGATTAGCTTGTGGTCGGATCTGGCCAACAAGGAATTGACCTCTGATGTGGAACACCGGTTGCCCATGGTGGTAATGACCAGGTCTAGGATATTGCTGCCCCTTGTGGGGGTGTGGATAAGCAACTCTTCTCTTAGCTCATCTAGCCTATTACTCCTCATCATTGACTGCATCAGAGTTGCAACTGTGTCCTTTTCCTTCCCTTATTGTCTAGCTTCAAGTGAAAATTTATACTGGTTTCCTGTGGAAGTTTCCAAAGTATCTACATATGGCAACTGACTAGTTGCTTTCCATTCCAGTGGTATCTCCTTAATTTGGATGTCTGTTGCTCTATCCTGCTGTGGTGCTTTCTGTGTTAGATTTTCTACACTGAATCTTTCACTTCGTAGGTACTCCATAACCCCAGTTTCTATTTCTTTAACTTCTCTATTACTTACCTTCGTTTCTACTTTTCCTCTGTCTTCTTATTTTTTGCATTGTAAAGTTTTCCATGTCCGGATTCCTTTGCCTGTATTTCTCTTCAAATATCTTTGATGCTGCTCTTTTTGTATTGATTAGTTTTGCTTTCTCCTTTGCATAAATATTACACCATATTAAATGTTTTTTTCTTTCCCATGTCCATATTTCTTCTTCAGATGTCTCCTGATCTTCCTGTTTCTCCTTACTTTGGGACTCGTTCTATCATGCTGTGATGTAACCTGCGTTAGACCTTCTACACCAAATTCTTCACTTCATAGGCACTCCATAACTTCAACTTCTGTTTTTTTTAACTTTTACTTTACTAATCTTCTTTTCTACATTCCCTCTTTGTGAAATTTTTTTATTGTGAAATTCTCCATAGCTGGATGTCTTTGCCTGTAATTTAATTCTCTTCAAATATCTTTGAGGCTTCCTTTTTTTTGTATTGATTAATTTGGTTTTTGACTTTGTATAAATATTGCACTTATTAAATCTTTCTTTCCCATGTCCATATTTCTTTTTTATACTTTTCAAAAATCTTTAGGTTTTGGTGTTCACATTTTCACACTTCCTCAGATGGTTCTTTTTCCAAAGAGATCAAAGTTTCTTGGTCTATGTAATGTTTTTTTTCACAAATTTGTTGTATTAATGAACACACATTTTTATTTGAAGCTTCTGACAGTTTTTCTTGTGGAAGTATTTTTCTTTCCTCTAATTTCTCTTAATCTGTTTGTATATCTTGTGTCTGGTAATTCTGGGCTTTTTGCATAATAGTAACAATACATAATTTCTTTCTTATCCTCAGTAGTCCACTCTATCATCTTTATGGCTGTTCTTTGGCCCATCAGTTTGTGATTTTTGTGGACTGCTATTTCCTTCTGCAACGGGGAGCCGCCTGGCCCCATTGTTAGGAATGTTTCCATATGTTGAGGATTCTACACTGTCATTTTTTCCCATCCTGGCATCAGTGCACCTACAATGATTGGGCACTTGTTTATCCTGGGTCTTGTGCACCCAGCTATCTTTTTAAATTTTTTACCTACTTCTGTCCACGATATATGCTATACAAAATACAGTCTATATATCTGTGTCATCTTGGTGAAAGTTTGTGAAAAACACGGTCCACCTCATGAAGGTATTCAGCAAGACTTGAGGAGGAATTCCAAATTCAGCAATAGTACTCTCCTTTGCTTGCTGCCTTCTCTCCATTCAGACCCATATGCTTTTTTTTTTTTTTTAATTTCTCCAAATCTTTTGCATTTATAATACCATGACGGGAATGGATTAAAGTTCATGAAGTTAATATTGTTTCAGTTTTTGATGTCAGCCATAAGTGCTCTTTGCAGCATCCGTAATGTGCCCAGTAATGACTCCTCCTGCAATTTATGTGGAGTTTCATGTAGTGGTAATGTATCTAAATACAATTGTAAATTCTGTTTTATAAGACCCATTGCTCTTCTACTATTGGAACTGTCTAGGCATCTTTCTTCCACATTGCTTTCGTTTCTACCAGCAAATCCTGATATTTTATGACTTTGTGTCTCAATGTGCGCAAGACACTTTAGGCACTGGACGTGGTGATTTCAGTGATCAATGCTACTTTTGTCTTCTTTTCATGAACCACTATATACGGTTTTCTCGCATCTGTCTTTTGAACTGGTAGTAATGGGTGATCCCATGTGATGTAGACTTAATCATTTTCTACGATGCTTTGTGGCTTATGGTTCCAGTGTTTTTCAGCCAGTTCAATACCATAATGTTTGCACAATCCCCAGTGCAACAGTCTTCCACATTATTATGCCTTTCAGTGTACAGGACTTCTGCCATTTGTATGTCACAACCAGCAACAAGGTGTGCAACTGTTTCCAGTTCTGTTTTACAAAACTTACATTTGTCTGATGTTCATCGTGTTACCCTGCTGCAGTCATCACACTTGGGTTATCCTGCCATCAGGCGGTCCCGCAGTCGGCCTGAATTCCAAAGTCTCGGTCTGGTGTCGGTTGCTCTCGCTTCTTCCCTGATGTCAGAGTGCCAGGGGTATATAAGAGGCATCCAACGCCATTTTCTTCAGTCTTTCTTGCCGCATGGTGCCCGAAGCAGAAGCAGTTTGCAAGTGCCGGTTGGCCGACACCTGATATTTTTGATTTGAATTTCAGTCCGAAGTCTTCAGTAAAGCTAAGTACCCCGTTGGGGAACATTTTCTTGCCTCAGTCCGATGTCAGAAAAAGTTAACAATTGCATTTCTTGTGGGAAGCAAATACTTCATAAGGACTTCCATTCCTATTGTATTCCTTGCCTAGGCCCAGACCACGACGTCACAGGTTGTCGGTTTTGTGCTAGGTTTAATAAACGAACTATCAAATGCCGTTTTGACTTCGCACGGCATTACTTTGGTATGAAATTTAATTATATCATGCTGTCGGAGCAGCC
This sequence comes from Protopterus annectens, assembly GCF_019279795.1. Taxonomy (NCBI): domain Eukaryota; kingdom Metazoa; phylum Chordata; order Ceratodontiformes; family Protopteridae; genus Protopterus; species Protopterus annectens. The sequence goes on from NC_056751.1 coordinate 416,152,984, forward strand.
GACGACCGGCATACATAAAAAATGCAAGGATAAGGACAGGCAGCCTAGGAACAAGCCAGACTCCGAGGCCTCTGCTGGGCCTGTCGCTGGTTTTCAGTGAGGCGCCTACGCAGCCCCTGACGACCGCAGAACTGGAACCCCAGACAGCTGCGGATTCTCAAGCGGAGTCTACTAGGCCGACGCAGCCATCTTCCGACACTGGAGCAGAAATAGACCCCGGTGCAGTGGAAACACCTTCGGTTGCAGAAGGTATCTTCAGACCGACTACACTCACCATTAAATCTTATGCTAAGCTTAAAACTCCTTTAAAACCTAAGAAGACTGTACATCAGTCTACAGTTTAAGGCCCCATGCCTAAGAAACAGATGCTTAAGATGGCTGAAGATTTGATTACCCTAATCAGGGGTTCCCATCCCCCTCCTGATTACAGACCAAGACAAGAAGAGGATTACGCTTCCTCTGACCAGGTTTCAATTTCGTCAGATTCTTCTGTGGAACAGGATTACACTTTTCCACCTTATGAAGACTCTGATGCTGAAGACTCTATTCCCTCAGCATCTCCCCCTGAAGACTACTCCTTTGGGGAAACTTTACATACCATGAGGGAACATTTCCATTGGGAAGGCCGGGACTACTCTGATTCTAAGAAAAGGCTCTGAGAGTTCCTTTTACTACCCCAGCACAGACCTCTTGCTATCCCTCCAGTTTTAGATATTGTGGATGATGTTTACTTGGAGTCTAGTTTAAATCCAGACTCTCTACCTCCTGCTCCAGCCAAACTAGACAGATACTACAGAGTACCTGACTCACACAAATTCCTTTATAAAAGCCCTGTGGCTGACCCAGAAACAATTTCCCAGGGTCCTAAGGGAGCTAAAGCCTCTATGGCTAAAAATCCTGTGCCCTCTGAAAGGGACTCCAGAGCCCTAGATAGATGGGGAAAGAAAATATACACCTCAGCAACTCTGGCTATGAGAGCATTAAATTGTCAGTTTCACATACTGAAATATCAGCAATTCCTAATGTCTCAATTAAAACAAAAAATGAACACACTGAACAGTCTGAATTTAAGGAAATGCAGGATCTGTTGCATGCAGCTGAACAGGTGGGCAAACATACTTTACAATGCGGATTTGATTTATTGGAAACTTCCTGTAGAGCAGCTGTTACTGACTCTGTCATACGTAGACATGCTTGGTTAAAAGAACAAACCCTTCATGATCATGTTAAAGCAAAATTATTGGATGCACCTTTACAACAGGATGTATCATTTGGTGTCAAAACAGAAGAGGTTTTAAAGAAAATGGAGGATAAGGCAAAGTCTATGCAGACGGTCAAGGATTATTTGCAGACAACTGGCACATCATCACAAAAGACAAATGGGTCCTAAACATTGTCTCTCAAGGATACAGACTCCACTTTCATACCTTACCAAGGATAAAAGGAATGCCAAACCTGCCACTAAATCAATGGGCAGAGGCACAAAAACAAATTACAGCTCTCATGGACATGAGAGCCATTCAACAGGTACCTACACAGGAGCAAGGACAATGATTTTACTCAAGACTCTTTCTAGTCCCAAGAAAGGACAAAGCATGGAGACCCATTCTGGATCTTTCAATTCGGAACACCTATCTGCAAGTACCAAACTTCAAGATGCTAACACTACAGCAGCTTCTTCCCATGCTGGGCAAGAATGCTTGGCTAGTAACGTTGGACCACAAGGAGGCATACCTGCATGTCCCTATTAGACAAAATTGCAGAAGATACCTCCGCTTCACTGCAGGTTCAACGCATTATCAATTCTCTGCACTGCCCTTTGGCTTATCTACTGCACCCAGCGTCTTCACAAAATGCCTGGCACCAGTAATTGCATACTGCAGACAAAGAGGAATTCAAATATACCCATACTTCGACGACTGCCTTATTCAAGCAGAAAGCAAGGACATTCTTTTAAAGCATCTGGCATTTGTCAAACACCTTCTAAGTTGCCTAGGGTACACAGTAAACGAAAAGAAATAAAAACTAGTGCCCTCACAAAACATAATATTCCTGGGTGCCAGCTTGAATACAACGGCCCAGATGGCTTATCTCACGCCAGACAAGCAACAACAGCTGACTCAATAATTCAAAATAATGGCAACAAAAACCCAACTCCCTGCAAGAAAAATTCTGCAGGCCTTGGTATTCATGGCATCTTGCATACTACTAATACCATTTGCAAAACTGCATATGAGGAAATTACAATGGTACCTGAAAAGCGCATGGACTCAGCACAGCCACAGTTTGGAAACAATGATACCACTCATTCCCTGCCTTCAACAGGAGTTTCTATAGTGGGCATAGGCATGTCACCTCAACAAGGGTCAGCCTTTCACCTTACCCACAGCCAGGCAAACTATGAAAACAGATGCATCGGACTATGCCTGGGGAGCACACATGGCAGGACAGTGCATTCAGGGCAAATGGACTACAGATCAGGGGCATCTTCATATCAATCAAAAAGAAATGCTAGCAGTACAGAATGCCCTAACAGCTTTCAAGGACCACTTACACCCAGGACAACTAATAATAAAGACGGACAATACCACAGTAATGTGGTACATAAACAAGCAAGGGGGCACACATTCCTACCCTCTATGCAGGCAAGCAATGACCTTGTGGAACACTGCACTGTCTTACCAGGTTCAATTACAAGCACAATTCCTGCCAGGAAAGAAAAACACATTGGCAAACGACCTAAGCAGAAACATCATGGATCCACACGAGTGGGAACTAGATCCACAAGTATTTGCAATGATGGCTCAAAAATGGGGACGCCCAGACATAGATCTGTTTGCAAGCCCCCACAACTACCAACTTCAAAAATTTTGCACAAGGACATTCCATCCACAAGCTTGGAAAGTGGACGCCCTCTCATTCAGTTGGAAAACATTAACAGTGTATGCCTTTCCTCCACTGCCTCTTCTAGCAAAGGTACTGCTGAAAGTCAGATTAGAGAGGCCACAAATGATACTCGTTGCACCAGACTGCCCACGCCAGCATTGGCATCCAATTCTAAGGAACATGGCCCATGGCCCACCATGGATTTTACCACAAATTCCTCACCTGCTCATCCAGTGAGGCAATCAGATACTACACAGCCAGCTCAAGACTTTAAACCTGGCTGCATGGCAAATTACCTAAACAACCAGCCAACACCTGTATCCAAAGCTGTTATAGATGTCATTCTGGAGGCCAGGAGGCCCAGCACCAGGAAAACCTATTCAGACAAATGGAAAAGATTTTGCGCCTGGAACCAGGCTAAAGGCCAAAATCCCCTTGATCCAAACATTCCTCAGATTCTACAATATTTAACTGAGATGTTGCACAAAGGACTTTCCTTTTCATCTATTAAGATCCACGCCTCAGCAAATTTCAGCTCATTACATCACGGATCCATCTTTATTCTCACATCCACTCCTAAGACAGTACCTCAGAGGGGCTAAGAACATAAGACCGCCAAGGAGAGCGCCAACACCTACTTGGGATCTCACCTTTGTTCTGGAAAAGCTACACTGCCGCCCTTTGAACCAGCTTTTTCAGCTGATTTAAAATTTCTTTCATGGAAAACTGCCCTGCTACTAGCAATAACTTCAGCTAGAAGAGTCTCAGAGCTACAGGCACTAATGGCAGTGGAGCCTTTCCTCATTTTTCATCAAGACAGAGTCTCTCTACAAACTAACCCTTCCTTTATGCCAAAGGTGGTATCCAGTGTGGCCCTAAACCAAACCATTCGTTTGCCCACCTTTTTCCCAAAACCCCAGAACAAAGGAGAAAGACTCCTGCACTCTTTGGACATTCACAGGCAATTACGTTACTACTTGGATAAAACTAAGGCTTTCAGAAAAACTGACCAGCTCTTTGTAGCCTATGCTACAGGATCACAAGGAAGAGCTATCTCAAAACAGGCCATTTCTAAATGGATAGGGCTTTGCATAGGTCTCTGCTACACGCATCATGGGAAACCGGTACCTGCTAACATTAGGTCCCACTCCACCAGGGCTACAGCTACATCAGCAGCCTTTCTCAGGGAAGTGCCAACCAAGGATATTCTGGAAGTTTCAACTTGGAGTTCAGTGCACACCTTCACCAAACACCATCACTTACCTCTGTATTCTAAGACTAGAGCTGGTTTTGCCACTGTAGTTTTGCAGGGCCTACTAGCTTCTTCTAACCCTGTTTAACTCCACCTCCCATCCTTAGCTTTGGGATTCAACCCAAGTGTGATGACTGCAGCAGGGTAACACGATGAACATAGTACAGTTTTGTACCTACCATAAATGTAGATGTTCGAGTGTTCACCCTGCTGCAGTCCAGGTTACCCTCCCTCCCTCCATCCCCTCTGAACTAGCTGAACTTAGCTATACCACTCTATCCTATACTACCTCTGGTGTATTTGCTTGTGCCTAAATGTATTGTTTTATTTTTATCTAGCTATATATATATATTTTGCCTACCTATTGGGGGCACCTGACATCTGGGGCAAGAAAAACTGAAGAAAATGGCGTCTGATGCCTCTTATATACCCCTGGCGCTCTGACGTCAGGGAAGAAGTGACAGCAACTGACACCGGACCAAGACTTTGGAATTCAGGCCGACTGCGGGACCGCCGGATGGCAGGATAACCCAAGTGTGATGACTGACTGCAGCAGGGTGAACACTCAAACATCTACATTTATGGTAGGTACAAAACTGTACTTTTCTTCCACATAGTTCAGTGGACTTGTATATCGTGTGCATAGTCCCACCATCTTGAGCCACCAATATTAACATTTCATGTATTTGTTTGAATTCACCACTCCATGACCATTCCTTCATTTGATCCAGATCAACATGAGGTTCTTCCGGTAGTTTTCTATACTTGCCACATTTCTTGCATTATCTGATCCTTCAGCTTATATTCTTTTTTTTTGTTGTTGTTTTTTGGCACATTCAGTTGCTGCCTGATTTTTATCTACTTCTGGTTTGATTTCCATTCCTGCTTGATGCCAGTTTACTTCTGCTAGACTAAGCAGGGAAGTCATCTTAGGTTCATTCTCATGTTTCAAAATGTTCACTACATTTGGGTCTTGTGAGGTCAGCAGATATGTGTGCAGTGCCACAATTGCAGATCTATATATGTAATAAATTTCAAGGAGGTGCATGCCTCCTTCGGAATGGGGAATATATAATCTTGGTATGCACTAATTTTTATAAATTGTTTTGTGAGCATGAGGCATCCTTCTTTTTTTCCTGTCTAATGTATCCAACACCTTTTGGGGCCAGTCACTCCAAAACTGTAAGTTAGGACAGAAAGAGGAAATTGGTTTATAGCTTGAATTTTGTTCCTAGATGTCGACGCTGTTTATAGGATTAATTTAATTAAAATCTTCTAAAACAGTGGTCTCCAACCTTTTTTGACCAAGGTCCAGTTTCAGTTCTTCACTGACTGGCCAATGCACATGCGTAATAAAGTGCATAATATTTATTTATTTGACATTTGTTTACCAGAGTGGCCCGACTGGACTAGAAGTCCATTTTCAGCCGAGACCTACGGAGAAAAGCTCCAAAGTACAATAAAAAGACGATTGGCAATAATTACAGAAGTGTGCATTCAGCTTAACAGCATAACATTGATCTACTATGGTTAAGAGGTATGTAAAGCTAATGGCAACCGTATTGACTTTCTAAGTTTGTAAGAGCAACATTTAAAATCTGTCCCTGTTATTTGGCTCTGTCCAGCACACCCCTCATCTGTACAGATTTTTGCAGAATGTCTGGAATTTTGCCTCATTTTTTGTCCGTTTCTCATAAAATTGTTCACTAGCAGCTCATTGTGGTTTGAAGTCAGAAAATGACAGTTGAGTTTCAGACTTCATACCCTTAAGAAAATACATGCTAATGCAAAACCTGCATTTCTGTTTACTTTCTAGGTTTGTAAGAGCAGTACTTAAAAGTGTCCCTATTTTTTTGGCCTTTGTACCCCCCCCCCATTATTTTTGGCTTTGTCCAAATGACTTGTTCTAAGAGGTTGAGAGGTATGTGTCCAGATTTATTGTGCGAAAGGTTGAGTGGTATGATCGAGAGGTATGTAAACCTAATGGTAACCTTATTGACTTTCTGTGTTTATAAAAGCAATATTTAAAATCTGTCCCTGTTATCTGTGGCGCTGTCCAGATTTATTGTGCAAGAGGTTGAATGGTATGGTCGAGAGATATGCAAACCTCATTGTTTTTGCTGCCAGGAATCACTCTCACTCTTCACTGTCTCTCTCTCACACACAGACACATGCACTGTCTGTTCTGCTTTCATGCATGCATTCACTCACACACGTAGACAGAAACATACCCATGGACAGTCTCTTTTGCATTTATGCACACATTCACTCACACATGATTGTTCTCACTCTCTCTCTCTCTGTCGATCTCTCTCTCTCTCACACACAGACTGTTCTGCTTTCATGTATGCATTCACTCACACATGCAGACAGAACCATACGCACACACACATACTTTTTTTCATTTTCCTTGTCTTTTATTTTACACTCACTAAACAGCAAAAGCGCTGCTTAGTGAGTCTAAAAGAACGGCTCAATTGATCTCGCTACTCACTCTTTCTCATACACACCCAGACTCTTACTTCACACACTCATACATTCTGCTTCCAAGCAGGCATTCACTCGCATGCAGACAAATAAACACACTCATACACATACATACACAAATTCATTTTTTCATTTCACTCTGTTCCTGGCGGCTCAGTACCAAATGTTCCACGACCTAGTACCGGTCTGCAGTCCAGTGTGTGGGGGCCACTGTTCTAAAATATTCCTAAGTTTTATTTGCATTTATTCATGTTTTATTATTGATCCTCCACCAGTTCTCAAGTATTTATACACTCCCTCTTGGTCAAGTTCTTTTATATCACAATCTTGTCCCAAACTGATGTTTTCTTGGTGCTGTAGTTTTCCTGCTTTAAAGGTTGCTTTTACACATGTATCAAGATCAAAAGACATTCTTATATCGTCTGAAAAAGTTTTGACAACTTGCAGTTCTGTTTTCAGTTCCTCATCAGATGAGCTATACAGTTTTAAGTCATTAACAATGAGAAGATAAGTCTTTACACTTGTTGTTTTCTAAGAGCAAAATTATAGACATGGGCTGTGTTAAGTAGACAGCTTAATGGGTTAAGGGCAAGACAGAATAGCAGCAGTGACCGAGTGTCGTCCTGGAATATTCCCCTTTGAATTTTTATCCCTGGAATAATAATTTGTCTTTTATCATGGCTTAATTGCAGAGTGGTCTGCCACTGTTTCATGAGCATTGTAGTCGAATAGTATAAGGGTGTGTCATACATTTTTAAGCACTCTTTTATCCATGAATGTGGGATACTATCAAATGCTGTTTTGTAGTCAGTCCGTGTCATACTTGGATTCTTCCCCTTTTTATAGTTCTCCACTATGACTTTAACAACGACTTTAACAACAAATGATCCTTTGTTCTGTATAACTTTCTTTTATTGCCCTTTTGTCATAATTGAGTTTTCTTCTAATTGACGATAACCTGTCAGCATCAATTCCAGTGCATAGTTTATACATTGTCAGAAGGCAAGTTATTGGCCTATAATTTTTAGGGTAGCTTGCAGGTTTACTCTTAAGTAGGAACATTTTTCCTGTTGTACCCAGGTTGGTGTTTCTTTGAGGTGTGCATATAAAAGTTCGTACTCGTGGCTAAATGTACGTGCAAAGATGTTAATACTTTTAACCAGAAGTTGGGTATTGCATCTGTGCCTAGGGTTTCCAATTTGAGACTTTTCTTAACTTTGCTTCAGTTTCTCTGGCTGTTACTTCATCCCATTTCATATCCTCTACCTTTAAACTTCTTATTCTTTTACTTTTTCTATCCATTTAGCATCTTTATGTTGCAAAGGATCTTCATGAATACTTCTCCAAAATTCATCTCTTTCTTCCTTTTTGGGTGGTCTTTGAATTCCTTTTACATTGTTTCCCAGTTCTCTATAAAACCTTTTTGGGTCATCAGTAAATTGCTTATTTTGTACTTTTCCTTTATATTTTTCTGCATATCTTAGAAGTTTTTCCGTCTGTGGTGAGATTTTATTTGCAATAATGCATGCTAGATTGTGATCTTTTCTAATACTGCGCATTGCTTTTATCACATCTTTCTAAGTATTTTTGTTCATCTATTCTCTCTTCTATACTTTTCTAACAGTGACACTTCTTCTCTTAATTTTTTTTGTACTTTCTGTATTCGATACTTCCATGATGGTATTCAATTTCTCCCTTTCCATTCCCTCGCTACCCTGTGTTTTTATGGTAGAACTTTATCTGTTGGTTATTTAGCTGCACGGTAATTTATTTTGTTTACTTCTGTTATATCGCATGGATTTCAATGGACAGTCCTAATTACTGTGTTCATTTGTTTTATCAAACTTCTGACTTTTTGGGTTTTATTGACCTTCTGCAGTTTCTTTCCTTCATTGATCTTAATTTGTCTGTCTATATTAAATCAAGCCACTCTTTTCTTAGCTCATTTTCTTCTAAACCTGAGAGCACACGTTTTGTTTTCCATTTCCTGTGGGCATCCTATAGTAAGTTGTATAGCATCTTCCTGTGGCACATTCTCTTCAATTTCATCCTGGGTCATCTGTTGCTCTGTCATATGGGAACTCACTGACCTATCACTCCTCAACACTGACTGCATCAGAGTTTCCATGGATGTTCTTAGTGTTTCACTGTTGCAGTCCTCACCTATGGGTTATCCCTGCTGTGGTAGCCCTCTGCCATCCACGAATACCAGAGTCAATGTTTTTCTGCGTCGGCTGCTGTCGTTTGCTGCTTGATGTCAGGTCATCAGTGCTATAAAGGAAAACAGCCGACGCCATTACACAAGTGTTTCTTACCATGGAACCTGCAGCATAAGCAGTTCTCAAGTGTGCCGGTCGGTCGCTACCAGAGTTTGAATTACAGCTGAAAACATCAAAAGTTAAGTACCCCATTGGGGATCCTTTTTTCTGCACTAACCGATGTCCGAAAAAGTTAACAATTGTCTCACCTGTGGAAAGCAAATACCACACCGAGACTTACATTCATACTGCGTCACTTGTTCAGGCCCAGACCAAAAAGTCCCCCATTGCCGGTTCTGTGCCCTCTTTAACATGAGAACCATTCATCATAGAGCTCTTATTGTAGCCAGGTATTTTCGTCTTCTGTCTTTGCATTCCGAAACGGTAGGTAGTCAGTTCTCCGGAATTCAGTGAGGCACCTTTGCAGCCCCTGATGTGCAATTTGATACCTTCGCAGGCCTCTACTGAGATCCTTTCGGAGTCTGATATGCCGCAGAAATCTTTGTCTTCCAAGCCTTTGATGGTCTCTGCCTTGTTTGGGTCTGGAGCCACGACGCAGGCACTGGCTTCCGAGGAGGTTTTTCGTACTACCGAATCTAGACAAAAAAAAGATGTCTTCTCTAACTACAGTTTCTCGCAGACCGATGGATACTCTTAGGCCAAGAGGCAAGGCCACTCCTAGGAAAACTACCTATACCCACCATTTTACTACCCCAAGCTCAAATGCTTAAAACGGCGGAGGATCTTATCAGCCATTATCAGGGGTAGTCAGGCCACACCTTCTAAAAGGAAAAGAGACCTTTTTCCTGAAGTACTGACAGAACAGGATTCTGAGGAGTCTGATTATTCAGATTTTGAAGAGGAACAACAACCTCTGACTGCTTATGAGGATTCAGATGCAGAGGAATCCATTCCTTCTGCCTCCTGACCAGAAGATCTTTCCTTTAGGGAAACCCTTCACAACCTCAGGAAACATTTCCACTGGAAATCCCAGGACTTCCCTCAGTCTAAAAAAAGACTTGAGAGTTTCTAGCCCTGCCCCAGCACAGACCCTTGACCATCCCTCCAATCCTAGAGGTAGTTGATGATGTCTTCCATGAATCCAGTTTATCTCCTGACACCCTCCCACCTGCTCCCAGAAAACCTGACTGGTATTACAGAGTACCGGAGTCTCACAAATACCTGTACAGAAATCCTGCTGCAGACCTGGAGGTCATTATACAGGGACCAAAAGGAGCTAAGGCTAGTTCAGCAAAGAATCCTATTCCTTCTGACAAGGACTCCAGAGCTCTGGAAAGATGAGGTAAAAAATATACACCTCTGCAACATTAGCTATCAGAGCACTCAGTTGTCAGTTACACATGTTAAAATATCAACACTTTTGAACTATTAAAATAAAAGATTTCAACCTTTCCTGAATGTGCCAATTCAAAAGAGTTAGCAGATTTACTGCACTCTACTTGTCAAGTGGCTAAACCCTCATTACACTGTGGATATGATGCCCTAGAAGCCTCAAGCAGGGCAGTAGTGTCAGGATCTGTCATTAGGAGACAGGCATGGTTGAAGGAACCTCTCCCTGATCATGTCATATCTAAATTACTTGATGCACCCTTGGATAAGGACCGCTTGTTTGGAGTAAAAGCAGAAGTGCTGCTTAAAAAGATGGAAGACCAAGCAAAATCTATGCAAACAGTAAAAGATTTCCTTCAAGTACAACTTCTTAAGTTCAGTAGGAATTTTCCCTAAAAACACTGGTCCTTTCCTGCAACTAGCAGACGGGCAAGGTAAGCCCTGCAGGGACAAACCACCCAGACTCCTATCCCAGGGACAGCAGAGAACCAAACAGTGGACCACTTCCACTCCAAAGACAGGGAGTTTTAAACCATCCTTCTATGGCAAAAGCTCTCAATGACTCCCTCTTCCCCCCTCTGCTGTCTTTTCTCTCACTGAAAACTAGGAGGAAGGCTCTCCCTGTGCAAAGAAAATTGGCTTTCTGTAACAAAGGACCAATGGATCTTAAAGATCATTTTTCAGGGATACAAATTCTCCTTCAACAAACTCCCAATTCCAAGAGGGTACCCAGGCTTGCCATCCAAATCAGTGGGCAGAGGCATTGAAACAAGTCTAACCTCTCATATCCCAAAGTGCAGTAGAACCTGTTCCCTCATATCAAACAGGCATAGGCTTTTATTCTGTACTATTCCTTGTTCCCAGAAAATAGGGCATTTGGCGCTCCATCCTGGATCTATCCATTCTGAGCACCTTCCTGGTGGTCCCCAAATTCAGAATGCTAAATTTGCAACAGCTGCTGCCTATGCTGACAAAAAATGCTTGGTTAGTTACCCTAGATCTAAAAGATGCCTACCTCCACATCCCCATAAGGGTAAGGGAATCCTGCAGGAAATTACTTTGCTACAGAGCAGGCTCACAACACTTTCAGTTCTCTGCGCTACCCTTTGGCTTATCTACTGCTCCCAGGGTATTCACCAAATGCTTAGCCCCGGCCATAGCCTTTTGCAGACAGAAAAATATACAAATGCACCCCTTATCTGGACGGCTGCCTCATTCAGGCAGATTGTAAAGAAAAGCTCCTCAAGGACCTCCTCTTTGTCAAAACCCTCCTAACCTTCTTAGGCTACACCATTAACGAGAAGACATCAAGGCAAACGCCCTCCAGGAAGATCATTTTCTTGGAAGCACTGCTGGACACAGCATCCCAAATGGCTTTCCTATCCCCAGAAAAGCAGAGCTTCCTGCCTGTCTATTTTACCCAGCTGGCTTCCAGAAGTCACCTCACTGCGAGGACATTCCTGCAAGCCTTGGGGTACATGGCATCTTGCATCCTTCTACTTCCTCTGGCCAGGCTTCACATAAGAAAACTTCAGTGGTACCTAAAGAACCTTTGGTATCAGCACTCTCAGCCTCTAGAGACCTCTCTACCTCTGATCCCCTGTATAAGGGCCAAGTTTCTCTGGTGGACAGGGCCTGTGCCCAGAACAAGGGTCTTTCCTTCACTCTCTGCCCAACCGGGCAGACCATTACCACCGATGCCTCAGGCATAGCTTTGTTGCGCTCACCTAGAAGGTAGGTACGCCCAAGGTTTTTGGGATGCCCAACACCTTCCCTTACACATCAACCAGAAGGAAATGATGGCAGTACAGAAAGCTCTGACATACTTCAAACCCCATCTCAAGTCAGGGGTTCTCCTTATTAAATCAGACAACATCACAGTAATGTGGTACATCAGCAAACAGGGAGGGACCCAATCTTACCTTCTGTGCAGGCTAGTCATGAACCTCTGGCTGACAGCCTCTTTCATGGGACTACACCTGATAGCCCAATACCTACCAGGGGTTAACAGCACCCTGGCAGACCACTTAAGCAGAAACGTACTGGACCCCCATGAATGGCAGCTCCAGAGAAAAATCTTTTTACAAATCAGTCAGGCATGGGGGACTCCGGACGTGGATCTCTTTGCTTCACATCTCAACCATCAGCCGAAAAAAGTCTGTACCAGGGAGTATCACCACCTAGTGTGGAAGGTGGATGCCTTGATCTTCCCCTGGAACACCCTCTTTGTGTATGCATTCCCTCCTCTGCCTCTTATTCCCAAGGTACTGATCAAAATAAGGGAGGAGAGACCAAAGGCCATCTTCATTGCTCCAGATTGGCCCAGACAACATTGGTAACCCTTACTGCGCAGCCTCTTATACCCTCCAAGGCAGCTTCCCCTGATCTCAGACCTCTTAACTCAGGTGGGGGGGGGATGCTGCATGCAGACTTCCAGACTCTCAAACTATCAGCATGGCTAATACTCTAAAGGCAAACAAAGGCCCCTGTTAAGCAAGCAGGTCCTAGACATAATCACAGAGGCCAGAAGGCCCAGCACCAGAAAATCTTACGCAGAAAAATGGAAAAGATTCTGCTCCTGGAGCCATTACAGAGGGGGGGCAGTACCTGACAACCTTCATCCCTCTTTTCCTGGACTACCTAGCAGAGCTACTTAATAGTGGCCTCTCCTTCTCCACTATTAAAATCCACACCTCAGCCATAACAGCCCTTGTTCTCCCATCCTTTGATTAAGCAGTTTCTCAGAGGGGCTTCTAATATCAGACCTCCCAGAAGGCCACCCACTCCAGCTTGGGACCTGAATTATGTTTTGGAAAAACTAACTTTACCACTCTTCGAACCTGCTGCTTCAGCAGAACTAGGATACCTCTCCTGTAAGACTGCTTTTCTCCTAGCTATCACCTCAGCTAGAAGGGTTTCAGAACTTCAGGCACTGATGACCATTGAGCCCTTCATCATCTTCCATGCAGACAGGGTCTCCCTGAGGATTAATCCCTCCTTTATGCCCAAGGTGGTATTTTAACGTAACTCTCAACCAGGCCATACATCTACCCACCTTCTTTCCTAATCCTCAAAACAAGGGGGAAAGAATTTTGCACTCACTAGATGTGCATAGACAGCTCACGTACTATCTAGACCGTGTTTAACCCTTCAGGAAAACAGACCATCTACTTGTCAGCTTTGCCCCGGGGCAGAGGGGAACCCCATTTCCAAACAAACATTTCCAAGTGGATATCGCACTGTATCCATTTCTGCTACACATTTCATTGCGAACCCCCGCAAGTCTATTTGAACCCATTCCACTAGGCCATCCTCCACTTCCACAGCATTTCTAAGAGGAGTTCCCACCAGGGACATCCTGGAAGCTGCCACCTGGACTTCTTTCCAGACCTTTACGAAGCATTAACACCTACCTCTATTTTCTAAGGCTAGGGCACGGATTGCCTCTGCAGTTCTTCAGGGCTTGCTGACCCATTCCTAGGTCTCTCACTAATCCTACCACCTCTCTCCTCAGCTTTGGGAATCCTTCCACAAGTGATGACTGCAACAGTGAAACATAAAGAAACATAGTACATAAGTGTAGATGTTTGAGTGTATTCACTGTTGTAGTCCTGGTTTCCCACCCTCCTTCCCCCTAATATATTCCTTCTTTAGGGATACATAAGATCTGAAGTAGGGACTTCATTTGTCAGCAACCTTTGGGATACGGATCCGATCTCGGATCCGAGCCGGCAACTTCTATCACAGCATAGATCCGAACTCCTAGCTCCTCCCCTTACCCATAATCCCCTGCCTACCCTGATTGACCTCAGATCTAGTTTGCCGCTCTTCAAGCTGCAGCTAGATTCCAGAGCTCTTGGCGACTTTGTGAGCAAAAAAAAAAGTTTTCTTTCTTCTTTTCTGATTGAGTGATTGTGTGTGTGCGTGTAGGTTTACCCTCAGCACTAAAACGTATTATTTTTAGCTTACTCAGCTTAAATTTTAATTTAAATTTTTCCTCCCTCCCCGCTGGTCATAGCGTGTGTGTGTGTGTCTTGAGTGTAGGGGCCTAGCGAGTGTGCTTTATGTCGGAGGCCCCTAAAGCCATTTTTTCGAAATGCACCGAGTGTGGCCACAAGCTTTCACCGGCTGATGGCCACAATTGGTGCGTTAGGTGCCTTGGGGTGGAACACCTCTCTTCAGGTTGCGCGATTTGCCCGGCGTTCAACCCCAGGGCACTTAAGGATCGGAGGTCAAAGCTGGTTCTGGCGGGCCTTTTACCCCCAGACTCTGCTTCGGCCTCCGGTACTTCAGTGACCGCTACCCCCCCCGGTAGCGGTCACTCCTGCCTCCCTTCCTCCGACCGGGACTCAACCTCCCGCTTTGGCTCTGGAGGATAGGGAGTCCATGAAAGAGAAGCGGGGGGAGAAACACCTTAAGCAGTGGGCCGAGGACTCATCGGCCCCGCCCGCCAAGAGGGCTTCTCCGTCCAGGTCTTCTCAGTCTCCTCCTCCTCGGATCCGATCCCCTTGTTTCTCCCCGGGACCCGAGAAGGAGGTGACCCGGTACCCGTCGAGGTCATCGAGGCGGCACTCCAGGTCGGCCTCGGTGGCCACTTCGAGGTCCACCTTTAGCATGTCAGATGCGGACATGGACCGGATGATGAGGAGATTCATCCAGGCCCAGATGCAGATGGGAGTGCTTTTGCCTCTTCCCCCCCCCCCTCCGGGGGGGAGCTCGACCCCTTTTTTCACCCCTATTGCTCCTTCTCCGACCCGCATTCCAGAGTCGGAGCGGAGCCACGTTGGATCCGGGGGTGGGTCGGAGCCGACCGTGCTGGGCACGTCTGCTCCCTCGAGTTTGTCGGATCCGACCTCTCGGAGCCGTGGGCCGAGCTTCGGATCCGAGGGATTCGGTGTGCTTTCGGCTCTGTCCCGGTCGGAGCACACTGGTCCCTCGGATCCGACATACTCGGCGCCGGGTCCGATTCCCGCTTCGGATCAGAGTGGGAGTCGGATCCGTCAGAGAGCGGCTCCTCCTCGGCTTTTGCTGCGGTGGAGAGGGCACTGTTGAGTGCTTCCAGGCCTCCGGTCCTGGCTTTGGCTCCCTCCCGCACTCCTTTTCATCTGGTCCTGGCTCCCCTCATCCGGCCCTTGGGGCAGCCTGCCTCAGCGCCTCTAGGAGTTCCAGTGGAACAAGATGCAGCCCGTGAGGACTCCTCGGACAGCCCCCCCCCCAAGGAAGTTCCTCACAAGGCAAAGTGCAAGAGGAGGCACGTAGGCTCCCCTGAGAGTCTCACCGAAGATACAGACTTAGATGAAGGGGAAGGCTCCCCTAGGTCACCCCCTGAAGATGTCTCCAAATGAAAATGCTCAAAATCAGGGGTGGGTGGTCTGCCCCCAAGGCTTCCTCTGATGAGTCTGTATTCCTTGAGGCGTTTGAGGCAGGACCATCTACCTCTTGGGTGTCCCCACCACCCGACCCCTTGGTGGATTTCATATCCACTAGGGCTTGGAAGGAACCAGACACCGTTGAGCCAATCCCCAAGTGCCTGGACAAAATTTTGAGCCCCCCTGCAGAGAGATCACACTGGAGCAGAGGTCCCCCTGTGGATGCCATGTTGGTGGCTGCAGCCACCAAGAAAGAGTTGGCTCAGGAGAGCCCCACAGTTCATCCTCCGAGCAAGGAGTCTCGCGCGATGGACCGTCTTGGGAAACAGGCCTTCAGTTCAGCGACCTTCTCTATGCGGGCCTTGAACTACATGGCACACGTTATTCGGATGCAGCGGGATCTAATTAAGGAATACGCTGCTTCCCCCCCCAGGGTCCATGTCGGAGGGAGACAAGGATCTCTACTCCTCCCGAATGGCCCCCCTCCCATCTATTTCTAACACCTCTATGCGGCTGTTGTCTCATGCTAAGGAGGGAGCCGCTAGAGCAGGCGGAGTCGGGCTTGTCATGAGGAGACAGGCCTGGCTCCGTCACTGTGACTTCTCGGAACCCTTTAAGGCGTCATTCGTGAATGCCCCTTTTGATGGTTCTGCACTGTTCGGCAAAACCGTTTGCGACACTCTTGTCCAGAGCGAGAAAGACGGGAAGACTTTGTCTGCCATCGGAGTCCGCTTCTCTGTGCCCCAGAGGTCCTTTTCCAAGAACCAAAAGGGTCAGAAGAAGATGTGGTTCCGAAAATCGCATCAATCCCAGTCTGCTCAGGACAACCAGTCCTCTCGTGGCAGAGGAGGACAGGGGGGACGCCGCCCCAGAGGCAGAGGGGGTCCCAGGAATTTTGGGTCCAGAGAACCGTTCTCTGAGGGGCCCACGCAGAACCCCTGAGGGGTTACCTGGCTGCTCCACTCTGGAGGCAGTTGGGGGGTGTTTTCCGAGGCACCTAGCAATGTGGGAGTCCATAACAACGGATTACTGGGTGCTTCGTATCATATCCAGAGGTTACCAAATTCCCTTTATCGTAACCCTCAGAATCAGAGGCCTCCCCGACGTACCACCCAGTCAGAGGGAGGCGGCTGCTGCAGAAATTCAGCAGCTTCTGCAAAAAAGAGCCATCCAGCCTGTCCCCCCAGATCAAATCGGATCAGGGTTTTACTCCAGGTTCTTTCTAGTGACAAAAAAGACAGGGGACTTGAGGTCCATCCTCGACCTCTCTCTCCTAAACCTGGCGGTACCCAAAGAAAAGTTCAGAATGGTCACCTTGCAATCCGTCCTCCCCTTATTGCGGGAGGACGACTGGATGTGCTCCATAGACCTCAAGGATGCGTACTATCACATTCTAGTGGACAGGCGCTCCAGGAGGTTTCTCCGCTTCCGGCTGGGAGCCAGTCACTTTCAATTCAGGGCCCTCCCCTTCGGCCTCACCTCAGCCCCCAGGGTGTTCACCAAGTCCTAGCGATAATAGCGGCCCACCTGAGACTCCAGGGAATTCAGGTCTTTCCATACCTGGACGACTGGCTCCTTACAGCCCCAGCAAGGCATCTACTTTGTTCATGCAGAGATTATTTCCTCAGTCTGGCTCCACTATTAGGATGAAGCATTAACATGACCAAATCCTCTCTGATCCCTACACAGGTGTTGGATTTTATATGGGCGGGACTGGATTCCAGACAGATGCTTGCGTTCTTGATTCCAGACTGGCTTCGGAACCTGATGTTGCACGTGCAGGCCATCCTTCAACTGAAAACTCCTTCGGCGGAATTGGTCCTGAGGGCTTTAGGATCTATGGCGGCTGCAATCCCTTTGCTGCCATTGGCCCGGTTGAACATGAGGGTCCTGCAGTGGACCCTCCAGGTACACTGGTCCCTGTCTCGCAACCCCCTGTCTCATCCCATTTCTTTAAGCAAGGTTTGCAGAAGGTCGCTCGTGTGGTGGCTCCAGTCTCCCAACCTCCATACGGGACGTCCCTTCTCACTACCACCGCCAGTCGACACAGTGACCACGGGAGCTTCTCGCCTGGGGTGGGGGGGGCATTTTTCAGGCAGGACAGTCCAAGGCATGTGGAACGACGTAGAGACCTCCTTGCATATCAACGTCCTAGAAATGAGGGCGGTGCTTTTGATGTTGCAAGCACTACACAACTCTCTTCCGGTAGGGACGATTGCAGTACAGACAGACAACATGTCAGTCGTCTGGTACATCAACAAACAGGGGGGAACCAGGTCTTACCCCCTTTTCCGCGAGGCCATGAGAGTGTGGAAATGGACGATTTCCACCAACCGCTTTCTCATAGCAACGCACATTCCGGGACGGTCCAACATTCTAGCGGACAGGCTCAGTTGTACTATCCTGACTCCTTACGATTGGTCTCTCAACCCTGGAGTTGCAGAGCAAGTATTTGCCCGATGGGGGCAACCTTGTTGCGATCTTTTTGCCTCTCCTTCAAACACCAAATGCAACGATTACTTCGCTCTGATCCCCCCTTCGGGGGAGTCCGCGAGAGACTCTCTAGTTCATGCTTGGCCTCCCGGTCTGCTTTATGCTTATCCTCCTCTTCCCCTGATGTTGAAATTATTGCAGAAAGCCAGGCAGTTGGGGAGCAAGATGATCCTCATTGCCCCATTCTGGCCTCGTCAGACGTGGTTCCCTTACCTATGGTCTCACCTAGTGTATCCACCATGGATTCAGGATCCCCTCCCGGATCTCATTTCTCACCCTCTCGATCTTCCGACTCTGAACCTGGTCAACCTCAAGCTGACAGCTTGGTTGCTTCAGTTTCACTCCTCATAAGGACTCCCGGGATCTCATCACCTGTCAAAGCCATTCTTGTAGCAGCTCACAAGCCTTCCACCAGGAGGGTTTATCGGAGTAAGTGGAAACACTTCACCATTTGGGCAGAACACAGTCGTTTAGACCCTTTTACAGCCCCGATAGCGTAGGTTCTAGATTTTCTAACCTCTCTCTTTCACCAGGGGGCTAGTTCTTCCACAGTCAAGGTACAACTTGCAGCAATCTCATACTATCACGTGGGGCAAGAGTCTGGCCCTCTTATCACTTCCAAACTGTGTAAGTCCTTCCTCAAGGGTACCTTACTCCTTAGGCCTCCAGTCAAAGAGGTGGTACCTCCATGGGATTTATCCCTAGTCTTATAGGCCTTGACTGGTCCCCCTTTTGAACCGGCGGCCACGGTTGATCTCAAATTTCTCTCTTGGAAGACAGCCTTTTTGGTGGCCATAACTTCAGCCAAAAGAGTATCGGAATTGCAAGCTCTTTGTGTCAAACCACCATATTTGGTCTTTCACCCAGATAGGGTTTACCTCAGGATCAATCCGTCCTTCCTACCGAAGGTATCTTCAGAAGCGAACATCAATGAATCCATCAATCTCCCAGTGTTTTTCCCCAACTTTCAAAACAAAGGAGAGTACAAGCTGCATTCCTTAGACGTACACAGACAACTACGTTTTTATATTCATAGAACTGCTGATCATAGGCAATCCAATCAGTTGTTTATCTCCTTTGCCAAAAGTAATTTCGGAAAGCCAGTTTCTAAAGTTTCTCTCTCTCGATGGATCTCGAGTTGTATTCTCTTAGCATATCAGAGCTCGGGAAAGCCTGCACCTCAAGGAGTCCATGCTCATTCTACTAGGGCCATTGCCACATCTGTGGCCTTTCAAGCTAGGGTTCCACTGGATGACATTTGTTCCGCAGCCACTTGGGCTTCATCTCACACCTTTATTAGCCACTATAAAATAGATGTTGTCTCCCGAGGTAGTGCGTCCTTTGGCTCTGCTGTGCTCCGGAATATCCTTCCATGAAGGCCACCCAAGATTTAGGTAGCTGGGGACTCTGTCCCAAAGGTTGCTGACAAATGAATTCCCTACTTCAGATGAAGAAGTTATGTACTCACCATAACGTTCCATCTGAGTAGGTATCTTCATTTATCTGCAACCATCCCCCCCCTCCTTCCCCTTGTCCAAAATGATCGTTCTTCTGGTTATTAGCATCTGTTCCCTTTGGGACACTTATCAGATGTGCTATGAGGCAAACTTGATCTGAGCTCAGTCAGGGTAGGCAGGGGGTTATGGGTAAGGGGAGGAGCTAGGAGCTCGGATCTATGCTGTGATAGAAGTTGCTGGCTCGGATCCGAGATCGGATCCGTATCCCAAAGGTTGCAGACAAATGAAGATACCTACTCAGATGGAACGTTATGGTGAGTACATAACTTCTTATTTCTAACGGTGGCTTTTAGCCACCAGGACCACTCTACCATATTTACTTGGGCCTCTGACTGGTTAGGGCAAGAAAAACTTGTGTAATGGCATTGGCTGCCTTCCTTTATAGCACTGACGACCTGATAGCAGCCGACGCAGAAAAACATTGACTCTTGTATTCGGGCCAGCCGAGGGCTACCACAGCATGAATAACCCACAGGTGATGACTGCAACAGTGAATACACTCAAACATCTACATTTACGGTAAGTGTACACAACTGCACTTTTCCTGTTCCTTCCCTAGCTGTCCAGCTTCAACTGAATGTGTGTACTGATTTCCTGTGGAAGGCTCCAAAATATCTTTATAAGGCACCTGACCAATTGCTTCCTGTTTCACTGGTTTCCCCTTAATTTGGATGTCCATTGCTCTATCCTGTTGTGGTGCTTTCTGAATTAGATTTTCTACACTGATTCCTTCACTTTGTAAGTACTCCATAACCTTGGTTTCTATTTCTTTAACTTCTCCATTACTGATCTCCTTTTCTACTTTTCCTATTTGTCTTCTTTTTTGCATTGTAAAGTTTTCCACGTCTGGATTCCTTTGCCTGTATTTGTCTTCAGATATCTTTGATGCTGCTCTTTTTGTATTGGTTAGTTTTGCTTTCTCCTTTGCATAGATATTACACCATATTAAATCTCTTTCCCATGTCCATATTTCTTCAGATGTCTCCTGATTTTCCTGTTTATCCTTACTTTGGGATGCGTTCCATCATGCTACACCAAATCCTTCACTTCACACTCTCCATAACTTCAGCTTCTATTTTTTTTAACTTCTGCTTTACGAATGTTCTTTTCTACATTCCCTCTTTGTGATATTATTTTTTTATTGTGAAATTTTCCATATCTGGATGCCTTTGCCTGTATTTCTCTTTGAATATCTTTGGGGCTGCTTTCTTTACAGTAATTAATTTGACTTTTGCCTTTGCATAAATATTGCACCATATCAAATCTCTTTTTCTTTCCCATGTCTGTATTTCTTTTTTGTACGTTTCAAAAATCTGTAGGATGTTCTTAGTGTTTCACTGTTGCAGTCATTGCATTTGGGTTATCTGCTTGCAGGTAGCCCTCAGTCAGCCTGATTAACAAAGTCTTGGGTCCTGTGTCTGTTGCTGTCCCTTCTTCCATGACGTCAGGTCGTCAGGGGTATAAAACATGCAGCCGACACCATTACGTCAGTCTTTCTTGCCGTGTGGTGCCCGAAGCAGAAGCAGTTCGCAAGTGCCGGTTGGCCGACTCCTGAAATTTTCATTTTCGAATTTCAGAACCGAAGTCTTCAACTAAAGCTAAGTACCCCATTGGGGAAACTTTTTCTTGCTCCTTACTGATGTCAGTAAAGGTTAATAATTGCATTACTTGTGGAAAGCAAATACCTCATAAAGATTTTCATTCGTACTGTATTCCTTGCCTAGACCCTGACCACGACGTACCTTGCTGTCAGTTTTGTGCTTTATTTAATCAGCGCACTATCCGTCATTGGTATATTTTTGCCTCTAAATATTTTGGTTCTCGGTTTAATTATCCAGAAATGTCATCGGTTAGCTATCCGACTACTGGGATTCCTAAAAAAATGCAAAGATAAAGACAGAGACAGGCCGCCAAGGTCCACAACTGTCGACGATGCTTCTTCTAAGCCAGTCGCCAGTTCGCCGGTACTCAGTGAGGCGCTTTCGCAGCACCTGATACCTGCTACTTCTGATTACCAGGCCTCTACTAAGACCCATTCAGCGTCCGGTATGTCACAAGATGCTTCAGTTGTGGAACCCGTGGATGTTTCCACCTTGGATAGGTCCAGAGCTGCTGTGCAGGCACTGGCTTCTGAGGGTGTATTCAGGCCTACGGACTTGCATATTATACCGATGCCTCCTTCTTCTCTTAGGCCTAAATCTCGAACCATGCCTAAAAAACTGACGCCCAGGCCACATGCTCAGGCCTCTATGCCTAAAAAACAAATAAGAATGGCTGAAGATCTAATAACTCTAATCAGGAGTAGCCACCCCCCCCCCTTTCTAAGAGGCCTAGGACTGAAGTGATTTATGAATCTTCTGACCAAGATTCTGTTTTTTCTGATTCTACTGATGATCTGGATTTGCCCTTATCAACTTATGAGGATTCTGATGCAGAGAACTCCATTTCCTCTGATATCCCTCCAGAGGATTTTTCTTTTGGGGAAACCTTACATACTCTAAGGGTGCATTTCCACTGGGAAAGCCAGGATTTTTCTGATTCAAAAAAGAGGCTTAGGGATTTCTTACTCCTACCTCAGCATAGGCCTTTAGCTATTCCTCCTGTACTAGACATTTGTTGATGATGCTTTTTCGGAATCTAGTTTGGCCCCTGATTCCTTACCTCCTGCTCCCAAAAAAACAGACAGATTCTACAGGGTTCCTGAGTCACACAAGTTTCTTTTTAAAAATCCTATTGTGGATCCAGAGACTATTTCAAAGGGGCCCAAGGGCATTAAGGCTTCTACTGCTAAAAATCCTATCCCTTCTGATAAAGACTTCAGGGCACTGAGTAGATGGGGTAAGAAGGTTTACACTTCTGCAACCCTGGCCATTAGGGCTTTAAACTGCCAGTCTCATATGTTAAAGTATCAGCAACATGTTATTGGATTGCTTAAACAGAAAATTATGTTGATTCCTGACTGTGTGGAAAATAAAGAATTACAGGATTTAATGCATTCTGCTGAACAAGTTGGAAAACATACTTTGCAATGTGGTTTTGATTCATTAGAGGCCTCTTGCAGGGCCACTGTTACTGGGTCTGTACTCAGAAGGCTTGCTTGGCTTTAGGAGCAATCTTTGCCTGATCATGTTAAAGCTAAATTGTTGGATGCTCCCTTAAATCAGGATCGCCTGCTTGGCAACAAGGCTAAGGAAGTTCTTAAAAAGATGGAAGATGAAGCTAAATCTTTGCATACTGTTAAAGATTTCTTACAAGTTCAGCCTCCTAGATTTAGTAGGCACTGGCCTTCTAAGACTTGGTCCTTTCCAGCCCCTTCCAGGTCAAGCCAAACCCAGACACAGCATAAACCCCAGGTTTCAGTCCCGGGGACACACAGGACTAAGCAGTGGAGGGCCTCCACTTCCAAATCCGGGAGTAATAAGACTCCCCCTATGGTAAGCTGTCCTAATGACTTCCTTTTAAAATTTCCAAGCACTTATCAACTGGCTGCCCCTTTGGGGGGAAAGATTGCTCTTCATGCACAGAAGTGGGAACTCATTACCCAGGACAAATGGGTTTTAAATATAGTATCCCAGGGATACAGATTTCACTTCCATACATTGCCAACACCAAGCTGGTGGCCTGACCTACCCCCAAATCAGTGGGCAAAGGCCCAGAAACAAGTACTTTCTCTCTTAAGCATGGGGACTATTCATCTGGTACCAGAAGAGGAAAAGGGACAAGGATTCTACTCAAGACTTTTCCTGGTACCCACAAAAGACAATTCATGGCGTCCTGTCCTGGACCTGTCTACTCTTAAGCACCTTTCTGGAGATTCCAAAATTCAAGATGCTGACTCTTCAACAATTACTTCCTATGCTAGGCAAAGATGCCTGGTTGACAACACTAGATTTCAAAGAAGCATACCTGCACATCCCAGTCAGGAAATCTTGCAGAAGATACCTACGCTTCAAAGCAGGCTACGCGCACTCTCAGTTCTCTACACTGCCCTTTGGCTTATCTACTGCTCCCAGGGTATTCACAAAGTGCCTAGCTCCAGTTATTGCATTTTGCAGGCAAAGAAATATTCAACTATACCCATACATGGACGATTGTCTAATTCAGGAAGAAAGCCAGGACATTCTTTTGAATCATCTGGCCTTTGTACAAAGGGTTCTAACTTGTTTGGGGTACACCATAAATGAAAAGCAATCACACCTCTTATCCTGCCAACAAATTATATTCCTGGGAGCAAGCTTGAATACAACTTCCCAGATGGCCTACCTCACGCCAGAGAAACAAATTCTTTTGACAGTCTACTTCAAACAAGTGGCCACAAAGACCCTGCTATCTGCAAGACAAATACTGCAAGCCTTGGGGTTCATGGCCTCCTGCATTCTTTTAATTCCATATGCAAGACTGCATATGAGGAAACTACAGTGGTATCTAAAAAGCCTATGGTGTCAACATTCTCAGGATCTAGAAGCAATGATTCCTCATACCTTGCATACGCCTAGAGTTCCTTTGGTGGGCAGAGGCCTGCCACCAAAACAAGGGACTACTTTTCACACCACCCCCTGCCGCCCAAACCCTAACAACAGATGCATCAGACTATGCATGGGGGGCTCACCTGGCAGGGAAGTGCATTCAGGGCAAATGGAACCCAAGTCAAATGTACCTGCATATCAATCAAAAAGAAATGTTAGCTGTACACACTGCTCTGACAGTCTTCAAGGACCACATTCTTCCAGGACAACTAATGGTAAAGACGGACAACACCACTGTTATGTGAT
Source organism: Protopterus annectens (assembly GCF_019279795.1). Taxonomy (NCBI): domain Eukaryota; kingdom Metazoa; phylum Chordata; order Ceratodontiformes; family Protopteridae; genus Protopterus; species Protopterus annectens. The sequence continues at coordinate 416,177,368 of NC_056751.1, forward strand.
ACATAAACAAGCAGGGGGGCACACATTCTTACCCCTCTGCAGACTAGCCATAGCATTGTGGAACACAGCCTTGAGTTACCAAGTGCCACCTACAAGCTCAATTCCTGCCAGGAAAGTTAAATACACTGGCAGACGGACTAAGCAGAAACCTTATGAACCCACATGAGTGGAAACTGGAACCAAGGATTTTCAACATGTTGACAAGCAAATTGGGGAGCCCAGATATAGACCTGTTTGCCTCTCCCCAGAACTACCAATTGGACAAATTTTGCACAAGGACTCCCCCCAAACAAGCCTGGAAAGTGGATGCTCTGTCCTTCAGCTGGAAAAACCTGTCAGTCTATGCCTGCCCCCCTCTGCCTCTGCTCTCCAAAGTACTAAAAATCAAACAGGACAAACCAAGGATGATTTTGATTGCTGCAGACTGGCCGCGCCAACACTGGTACCCCCTCCTGCTCAGTGTGTCACGGTTATCCCCGTGGTACCTGCTTCAGACTCCTTCCCTGTTGTCTCAACAGGAGAACCAGATTCTGCACCCTCAGCTTCTTGAACCTTGCAGCCTGGCTAATTACATAATATCTCCTTTACCATCCCTCAGTAAACCTGTGATGTATATCATTTTAGAGGCAAGGAGGCCTAGCACTAGAAAATCCTATGCTGAAAAATGGAAAAGATTCTGTGCCTGGAGCCAATCTCAAGGGATGAGCACAGCAGAGCCCAATTTACCTCAGATTTTGCAATACTTAACTGAGATGCTTCACAAGGGCCTATCTTTTTTCCTCCATCAAAATCCACTCCTCAGCCATTTCAGCTCATTATAACACAGAACCCCCCCGTCTCTCATGCACTGCTCAAGCAGTTTCTCAGAGGGGCCAAAAATTTAAGATCACTCAGGAGAGCTCCAACCCCAGCCTGGGACCTTAACTTTGTTTTGGAGAAACTCACTCTACCTCCTTTCGAACCAGCTGCTACTGCAGGCCTAAAATTTCTTTCTTGGAAAACAGCTTTCCTTTTAGCAATCACTTCAGCTAGAAGGGTATCTGAATTACAGGCCCTTGTGGCAGTAGAGCCTTTCATCATCTTTCATGCGGACCGGGTGTCCCTCAGAACCAATCCATCCTTCATGCCCAAGGTGGTATCCAGTGTGGCTCTTAATCAGTCCATTCATTTGCCAACCTTCTTTCCCAATCCGCAGAACAAAGGAGAACCGATATTGCATTCCTTAGATGTGCACAGACAGCTCCGATTTTACTTGGACAGGACTAAACCTCAAAGGAAATCTGAACAACTGCTGGTAGCATTTACTGCAGGGGCAGAGGGGAAGGCTATTTCAAAGCAAACTATTTATTTCTAAATGGATAGGCCATTGCATTCATTTCTGCTGTAAGCCCCATGGAAAAGCTATCCCCCAGGGGATCAGACCTCGCTCCACCAGGGCTGCATCTACCTCTACAGCCTTTCTTAGAGGCGTCCCTACCAGGGACATCCTAGAAGCTGCTACCTGGACTTCTGTGCATACTTTCACCAAGCATTACCATTTGCCAATTTTATCTTAATCCAGAGCTGGCTTTACCACTGCAGTCTTGCAGGGCCTTATAGCTGGTCTTAATGCTATCTAAATTCCTCCTCCCAACCACAGCTTTGGGAATCTACCCAAATGTAATGACTGCAACAGTGAAACACGAAGAACATAGTACAGCTGTGTACACTTACCGTAAATGTAGATGTTCGAGTGTATTCACTGTTGCAGTCCTGGTTACCCTCCCACCAGCCCCCTAACTTCTTTTTGCTATACCTCTGCTTTCCTTTACTATGCTTAAAAGCCTTTTTGGTGTATTTGCTTTTTTGTTGGAGGTATTTCATTGTACTTTTATATTTAATTGCTCCCCATTAGGGGGGCAGCTGACATCTGGGGCAAGAAAAATTGATGTAATGGTGTCGGCTGCATGTTTTATACCCCTGACTACCTGATGTCATGGAAGAAGGGACAGCAACTGACGCAGGACCCAAGACTTTGTTAATCAGGCCGACTGAGGGCTACCTGCAAGCAGGTAACCCAAATGTAATGACTGCAACAGTGAATACACTCGAACATCTACATTTATGGTAAGTGTATACAACTGTACTTTTTGTTTATATTTTTGCACTTCCTCAGATGCTTCTTTTTTCAAACAAATCAAGGTTTCTTGATCTGTATATTGTTTTTCAGGAATCTGTTTTGTTAATTTGAAGCTTCTGACAGTTTTTCTTGTGGAAGTACTTTTCTTTCCTCTAATTTCTCTCTCAATCTTTTTGTATGTCTTGTGTGTGGAAGTTTTGGGCTTTTTGCATTATAGTAACAGTACATCATTTCTTTCTTATCCTCAATAGTCCACTCTGTTTTCTTTATGGTTCTTTGACACATCAATTTTTTGTGATTTTTGTGGACTGCAGCTTGTTTCTACAACAGGGGAGCCATCCTCCCCCTGGGCCTGGCCTTGCCTTGCCCCATTGTAGAAAAGTTTCCATATTTTGAGGATTTTACACTGTCATTTTTTCCAGTCCTGGCACCAGTGCACTTACCAGGATTGGGCCCTTTTTTTATCCTGGGTCTTGTGCACCCAGCTATCTTTTTTTTAAATTTTAACCTACTTTTCTCCATGATATATGCTATGTAAATTTAGTGTATGTATCAGTATCATCTTGGTAAGATTTTCTGAAAAACAGGATCCACCTCGTGAAAGTACTCCCCAAGACTTGAGGATGAATTCAGTTTCAGCAATACTACTGTCCTTTACTTGTAAACTTATCTCTCCATTTGGACCCCTCAGCAGTACAGGTCTGTATTAGTGTAGTGAAAGACGTATTCAGCGAATATGTCTTCATCGCTCACCAGCCGCCAAAATTTATTTCAGCGAACCATGTAATTTTTCCCATGGTTCGGAAACACTAACCCACCAAATGTATGGAACACAAGAAGCACACAATCAAATTCACTGAAGTGAGGGGCTTCACACACCCCAAAGTGGGGGGGTACCCCCCACACCCCCTTTAACTATATATACTCAGAGATTGCATTACAGTGTGGAAAATGGCAAAATTGAGAGGATGGCCAAGTGTTTCTGAACCGTGGGAAAAATTCTTTGGTTCACTGAAGTTAATTTCTGTGGCTGGTGAGCGATGAAGATGTATTTGCTGAATACGTCTTTTGCTGAAGTAATGTAGACCCAGCAGTGCTACTTTCCTTTACTTGCTGTCTTATCTCGCCATTCGGACCCCCATCCTTCTGTGTGAATGTGTGTATTGTTAGTGAGGTGTTCTTGCCACCATTATTTATAAATTCCTTTTTGTCCTTTGACCTGTAGTTTTCGGTGTAAAGTGTTTGTGAATTTAGCACTATAGTTAGCTTTTTATAATTTTTTTTTCAGTTGGATTCTGTTATTTACTGCTAAGATTGCATACCTTTGTGATAGTTGGTGTTAGTTCGAGGCATGAACAATGCTTCGGGTTTCAAAAAAAATGTGTGATGGGTGAGCACAGGCCTCCCCCAGGATTCACATGGGAAATGTGTTTACTGTCTGGCTGTTTACCAACAGGACTCTGAGTTGCTAGCTTGTGCTGCTTTTGGGGAAAAGCCCTTGCTGATCACTGGACTAAGTTAGTTCTTAAGAGGTTGCTTGTCCCTTCTTCAGCTTTTACTTTGGTGTGTATGTCTTCTCCCTCCAAGAATACTGCTGACAAAAAAAAGAGAAAGATAGAGAGAGAGAGGAGCATAAGGAGAAAGAGAAGTTGAAAAGGAAAGGGAAAATGGAAGCTAGAGGCCAAAAAACACTGTTCCTTTTCTTAATGTTCAGCTGAATCTAAAGGTTCCAAGTCCTTCTGCCCCTCCGACTCCTGACAAAGGACACTGTTTCTGTAGCCTGTCAGCAGCACTCTCCTTCTGATACAGTTCCAGGTCCTGAATCATTAGGACCTCCGACCTTAAGTATTCCCAATCCCATTTTTGGCTGCTGGCTCCTTTGGCAGATTGGCTCCATTCCATTTACTGCTACTTTGGAGGTTTTCTTTGGAGCCAACCCCCATTGGGCACAGGCATCTCCAGGAGACTTATCTCCATGTGTCTCAACCCACCAAGCCATCATCTACAGTTTCATCGCAGGCTGCTGATTTTACCAGGAGTGTTAAAGAATTTGACTTAGTTCAGTTCATGTGTTGAAGGCCCAGATGAACCAGGGGATCATTCATTCCAACACTTGTTGTTCCTCCTCCAGACCATCTGTCAGTGCTGGTGCCCACGGTTCTGAATCTGCCATGTTTTACTCCTTCCTCAAGAATGACAGCTTGTCTTCTGCCAGCTGTGGCTTTTTCTGTAATGTTCCTGACTCTGGTTCTTTTGGAATGAAGTGCTTCCTGGAGCTGTATAGTCAGAGCAGTGTGTTCCGGCTTGGGTTTGGCTGTGAGATTTTTGGAGATATCTGTGCTCCTTCTTGTTGTTTTGCTTTGGATAGCTCATCTCTGGTCTCAGCAACTGATCCAGCGGGGTCTGTGTTGGCAGCTGGGACCTCTCCTCAGTCTGTAGATTGCAGAGGGTCCCTTCCCAGCCCACTAGCCTCTGCATCAGACGTCAGCATTGTGGAAAGGATTCCCTCTTCTTCAGAGACTGGTGTTCCTGTTCCTAAGTCTGATCTGTCCTGATCCTCCCATGCCTCTACTCCCTTGGGTTCACATGAGATGTCTTCTGGACAGTCTGCATCTTTACCCAATGATCAGCTCAGATTCTGGGCTCCCCTGTGCCTTCTGTGTCCCCCCTGTCCCCTCAACAGGCTCGTATGACAAGTAAGTATAAGAGGAAACACTTAAGACTCTCCTGAGGAGTCTCTCATTGGGAATTCTGGCCTTGATGAAGAGTTGGGTTCCCCCAAATGTCCTATGAAGATGCCTCTTTTAGCAGTTTGCTAGAATTGATGAGGTGAAGGGGATGGATAGACCACTGAAACCCCATCACCAGGGGATTCTGTCTTTCTTGAGGCCTTTGGTGCAGGCCCATCCTTGTCCTGGTTGGTACTCCCTCCAGGCAACCTCATTGACCTGATGTCCTGGAGGGCTTGTTGGAAAAGCAACTTGGAGAAACATCCCTTGGAAGCTAGATAAGCTGTTTGCTCTTCATCGATGGTTGTTTTGGAGCAAAGGCCCCACAGTGGATGCCATTGTGTTCACTGCAGCCAGAAAAAAAAGGAAATCTCCAAGGAGAGAGCAGGATTTCACCCCTGGAGTAGAGTCCTAGGCTCTGGGTTATTTTGGGAAGCATACATGCTTCAGCCACATTCTCCCTTTGTGTGCTGAACTCTTTGGTACACTTGAGTAGACTCCAGAGAGACCTAATAAATGAGATTTCTGTGTCAGTGACATAGGTTCATAGGTAAGTACTAGGCTATCGGCCCAAGGGCCTACGTAAGCCTAGCCAACAAGGTTCCCTGGCTTACGCCACCCAAGAAAGATATTTTCCTGTGCCACTGTCGAGCAGAGACACAGAAGTGATCCCTGGGGTGTATTTCCTATTTCCCATCCACTAATCAAGATTTTTCTTGAAGAGTGCTAATGAAGAACTTTGCTTGACATAGATGGGTAGCCTGTTACAGAGTATGGGAAGTCTCTGGGATAGGAATCTATCCCTCCAGCATGTCCTGTTTATTGTGGTGACAAGGTTTAGGTCCCTAGAGCGTGTAGCTCGGAGGGATTGGGATTTCTTTAGGTGTAGCATGTCCAACAGCTCTGGGTTTGACATAGCTTTATATGTTAGGCAGAGATCACCTCTGAGTAGGCGATATGCTACGGAGTAAAGCTGGAGTTTTTTTGAGGCGGTTAGTGTAGGGCATTTGTTTGAGTCCAGTAATCCTCTTTGTGAGGTACTTCTGTGGCCTTTCCAGCTGCTGCAGATGTCTTGTGAGGTACATTCCAAAAGGGACGTTGTACTCTATAGTGGGTCTAATGAGTGTCGAATAGAGGGGAACGATGACCTCTTTTTTCCTGGATGAGAACCCTTTTATGATGAGGTGTGCCACGTAGAAGGACTTCCTGACTACTGTGGCGATGTGACTATCAAAGGAGAGACTACTGTCCACCTGGGTCCCAAGGTCTCTTGTCACACATTCGGTGTTAAGTAGATTGCTGCCTATGTGGTAGTTCATGGGTACAGTTTTTACCAAAGGGGAGGCACTTTTTGGCATTGAGCTTGAGGCCATGGCTCTGACACCAGGCATCTGTCTCAGAAGAGGCCCTTCTATAGGATGTCCACATCATTTGGGGACTTGACTATGGCTCCTAGTTTGCAGTCATCTGTGAACTTCGTTAGCCAGAGGCCTTCTATGTTAGCCTGTACTTCAGAGAAGTAGATACCAAACAGGAGCGGCCCCAGGACGGAACCCTGTGGTACTCCAGTTGTCACTGGTTTGAGGTCAGATTTGGAGTCTGCAACTTTTACTGTGTGGGTTCTGTCAGTGAGCCAGTTGGCAACCCATCTTGTGACGTAGGGATTTATACCTAGTTTATTGAGTTTAACTATAATTCCAGAATGGGGGATGGTGTCGAAAGCCTTGGCGAGGTCAAGATAGGCTGTGTGAACCACCTTACCCTCATCTACGGCTTTGGTGACTGCCTCAAAGTCGTCGATCAGGTTCAGGAGGCATGATCTGCCTTTCACAAACCCGAACTGGGTGGGATCCAGAGTTTGGAGGTTACTAATGTCTTTGTTTATGAGTTCCATGATGATACGTTCCATGACTTTGCAGACCAGGCTCATCAGGCTAATAGGTCTATAGTTCCCGGGATCAGTGGTGGCTCCCCCTTTGTGGAGTGGGATAACTGTTGCTGTGCACCATTCAGTGGGCACAAAGCCTGATGCAAGGCTATTATTGAACATGGTGCTTAAGTGGGGAGCCAGTTCATTCTGAAGTTAGTCTAAAACACCGCCTGGGATGTTGTCCAGTCCCATGGATGCTGTGTTTTTGGCTTTAGAGAGCGCAGCTGTCACCTGCGTAGTTGTGATTACAAGGACTCTGCATTCTTCCTGTATAGATATGGGCCCTTTAGGGGGTGGGGGGTGGGGGGTAAAGTTAGCACTGAACCTAGCTGCCAGGATGTTGGCAATATCAGTTGGTTCTGTAATTTTCGTGCCTTTGTGCTGTAACTTAGAGCAGATCTGGGTGTTGCCATTGAGATTCTTGACATAGCTATAGAATGCTTTGTGGTTGTCCTTGGAATTAGTGGCGATTTTATTTTCGTAGCTAGCTATGGAGGATCTTATAAGGGATCTCAACTTCTTACTGAGGCTGAGCAGGGAGCTCCTCCACTCATCACAGCTGTCTCTTGAGGATCACAAGTCTTTAGCGATTGTTGTCTTTGACAATATCCATTTCTATCCATGATGCGCCTTTCAAATGTATGATTGTATGGCACGTGCAGCAGATACTGGCATTATCATGTGCCCATCATGCCTAGATGTGCATGTGCAACTTTGTGGACTGCTTTAAGACATCCTTGCTCAATACCTCTTTTGAAGGATCCATCTTGTCTGAGTCCAAAGTTAAAAACACTCTGATTAGGAGTGAGCAAAAAAGGAAGATATCTGCCTTAGGGGTTCGTTTTTCTACCCCACAGAGTTGTTTTCTAGGAACAAGAGAGGGGAGAAATGACACTTCTTATGTAAATCCCAACAGCTTCCTCAGGACACTCCAGGTGGAGGTGCCTCCTGTAGCAGATGGAGGAATTTCATTTGATGCTGGCCACAAGGGGGCATAGGTGGTCCACAGAATCAAGGCATCGAAGTCCCTTTTCTGACCAGCCTTTCCAGTGCTCCTGAGCTGTTGCCAACTACTGTATGCTAGAAGCAGTCGGGGAGGGTTGAGGATTAGCTCTCCACCCAAAAGCTTGGGAAGGCCAACAGTTCTGATGCTTAGGTGTTGAGAGTCATTTCCAGAGAGGCTATGCTATTCCCTCCTAATTTGTTTAAAATGAGAAACAGAGATCCTTTCCCAATGAGCCATCCCTCCAGCAAAGAAAACAACAGTGCAGATTCAAAAGATGCTCCCAAAATGAGCCATTCAAGAGGTCTCCCAGACCAAGAAAGATTCAAAATCTAATCAAGATGATTTTTAGTGCTAATGAAAAGCAGGGACCGAAGGCCCATTCCAGACCTCAATAAACTGAATTCCTATGTAAAACAGACCAAATTTCGGATGGTGACTGCAGTCCATTCTTCCCCAGTTGAGGAAAGACAGCAGAATGTGCATGGTGAACCTCAGGGAAAGATAGCAAGACATTGTGTGAGGTTCCTGTGCTTTGTGCTGGGAGCCAGTCACTACCAGCTTTGAGCACTGCCCTTTGGCTTCCCACAGCCCCCTGGGTGTTCACTAAGTGTATTGCAGTGATAGCAGCCTGGCTTCTCTTCTCTTACCTGGATGATTGGCTTCTTACAGCAGCTTCAAGGACGTCTCTATTTCAGTCAAGAGATGATCTCTTCCATCTGTGCCTGTCCTTAGGCATCATAGTGAATTTTGAAAAGTCCAATTAGGAAACGGTTCCGGTTAAATTGCCAAGTTGTTTCCGGCCAGACGTTTGTCTTTACATCTTTAAGAAAATCAGGTGCTATGTTCCTAGAGGCTGTCAGCTTCTCTAGTTCTATGGCTTCTCGGCTTAATGGCCACCGCTGTCTGTCTTGTTCTGCTAGCTAGGTTTTTCATGAGGGTTCTTTGGCGGACCTTATTGGTACAGTGCTCAAATCCAACAAATTTCCTGGTTTGGCTCACCAACATATGCCATCAACACATTTCTTGGTAGCTGAAGTCTGATCTAGTTCCAGTGGGCCATCCTTTTTGTTTTTCCTCAGCCCCAAGGCCATGAATACCACAGGTGCTTCCATCCTCAGGTGGGGAGGGAAAGGGAGTATTTCAAGTTGAAGATAGCTCAAGGTACCCAGTCCACTTCAGAAGGCCATCGTCACATAAATGTCTACGAGATGAGAGCAGTCCTGCTAGTATTGCAGACTTTTCAAGACTTCCTCCACAAGAGTGTGTTTGCCATACAGACCTACAATACAGCAGTGGTTTGGTGCATAAATAAACAAGGGGAGGAACCCACTCCTAGCCCCTGTGCTGAAAGGTCAGGGGCATGTAGCAGTGGGTGATTTTCTTGCACCTCTTTGATAGTGGTGTCAGTCTCAGGGAGTTCCAACATTAAAGTTGCAACATTCTGGTGGGTGCTTTGAGCATAGGCATTCTCATATGCCTCACTAGTGTTCCCTTAATCCATTAGTAGTGGCTTGTGTTTTTGGCCATTAGCGCCACCCCTGCCATGATTTGTTTGCATCTGCCTTCTTCCCCAGATTCAGTAGTTTCTTCGCTCTGATCCCCCCCCAAAAGACAGTCACCTAGGAACACTCTTCTTCATGATTGGCTGTGATCCCTTGTAAGAAACAGTCAGAGTAATGCTTTGCTTCACGATTGGCCTCCGGTATTTATATCCTCTTATGCCCCTGATAATAAAGTTTCTACTAAAAACAGCCCATTGCAAAACAGCTGTCATACTTATTAGCTCCCTTATGGCCCAGACAAATATGTTTCCCTTTCCTGTGGCCTCATCTGTTATACCTGCCTTGTGTTCTAGATCCCATTCCAGCTTTCTGTAAAGTTTAGAGAAATGCTGTTTAATGACTGCAGATTTCTCCCAGTACCTCTGTCCTGCTATGTTATATGTGACCTAGAATCCTGTTGTATTGTATGAGCAAACGTAAAATAGTATGACAAAAATAAACTGTTTGTATCTCTGCATACTCTATATAATAAAAAAAAAAAAAAGCTGTGCTAAAGGTAATTATTTTGTGCTAGCTGCATTAATAGGAGCGATACTGTGTTTTTATATTTGACTTTGTTGCATTTGAGCTGCCATACGTTCACTGTTCATGTGTAACTATATAGAGTGGAGGTTTTCTCCCCGGGCCGCTGGTGAAAAGGGTCAGTATGCTCAGCCGCATTTTCATGGTCAATAAATGCAAATAAATACATTTGGAGGTTCACCTCTGGTACATTGGTGTTTCAGTTTTTTCATGATGTTTTATTTTGAGAACGCCTCTCTATGAAATCCATTTTATTAATGTGTATGTGACTGATCTGCATGCATGAAGAAGTGATTTTATCTTAACTTTTAAAAAAACAAAAAATCCATGCTTGTGTGTTGTCACATTTATCTCATATTTGTTTCCGTGTTTGCTTTGCAAAAATAAATAAATGGCTGGCAGTTGGACTGAAATAAAAATGTGCTTTGTCTTTTTCTTTTATTTGTTTTGCAGTCATTAATCCACTATCAATTGCACCAGGGGTTGTTGCTCCGTACAGCCAGGTACAAGGGCAGCCTTTGACAACTGTATCAATATCAAACATGGGTTCAAAAATCCCTCCTGCTGTTACTCCTATAATTCCACAACCCTCTTCAACCAGTTTAGTCTCCACAGTTACTGGGCAGTCAACCTTACTGACTCAGCCTGCACCTCAGCAACCTGTACAGACCGTTCCACCAACCATGGTACCTTTTTCTTTTTATCTTTGCCTTATAACATTCAGTAACAGCTGTTTTGACTGTATGTAATTAGATTTTTTCAGGGGACTTTATGATATAAAAAGTCAGCACATATTTTGAATACATTTTCCTGTAGCAAGAATATGAAACAAGTTTCTGTTTTGCTCAGCAGCATTAACTGTACTGTATTTTTCTCTTAAGTGCCAGTATTTCTCAGGGGAGTGGATTAGCAAAGCTAGAATCTGGTTTAGCATATATAATGATATTCGCAGAGGGTAAGTTTCCCTTTGTGTGCTTGAGTTCGAGTTACATGTGCTGCAGTTTTTGAACTTGGATGCTCAGGGGTGTTGTGAGCTTCTTTGTATTCCTTCACTGCTTTTATTCCTGCACTGCTTGTTGCAGCAATATGTGTTTGTTTGCTGAAGTTGTATTTGCTCACGGCAAGATTTTTTTTTCCTTCATGCAATTGAGATAGGCTTAGTTGTTTTATAGTTTTAGAGCTTAGTTTTTAAAGGCAGTAGTCTTCTGTGTATTCTTTCACTGCATATTGTCACACTGTGTTTTCTTGCTTAGTTGCATTGTTTACTTATTTTGAGGTTTCAGCATCTCTGAGAAAAAAAATAATGCTTTTATTTTAGTTTCTAACATTGCTCATTTGCATTGCTGAGACCTTTGAGTATGGGTGATGTGGGGAGCTTGGAGTGCATAGTGGATTGTCCCCATGCAACTCTTTCTGCTTAAGGCCATTTATTATGTACTTAAGCAGACCAGTTTTACTTGTTTGATTTCAAGGGAATGTGTTTCTGGGGATGTAAGTCACTGTCCTTCAGTGGACTTGGGGGGGGGGGGGGGGGGGGTTCATGATAGTTTATTTTTGCAAGGAGGTTTGCTACACAGTTTATTTCGGAGGAGTATGACTTTTGTTGCAGGTAGCATTTTTAAGAGCTGATATTTTCCTGAATTATGACCATGTCATCATTGTCCATCTTGTCTCATGTGACGGGTTCTTTGAGCGTACATCAGTATGAAAGTGATAATCCTTTACACTCACTAATTTTTGCAGCTCACTAGATTTTGTCTGCTGACACTTGATATCATTTGCCTATATTTGTGTGTTTGGCAATGTTTCATCATCATTCCTTATTAATACTTTTTATATTTGTCTGTCTCATTCTTTTTTGTTTAGTTTTTAAAAACACTTTAGCCTTTTCTTCACCCTGTCTGTTGTCTGCTTAGTAAAAGACACATAAATACAGCACTGCCAACAAAATTGCTCTGAAGATTTTCTTACTGTTTTGAAATATAGGTACACATACCCTTTTAAAGAAGGTAAAATCGGTATCTAGTTGAGTCAAAAGCACACAGTTTTATTACACACCTGTGCATAGTTAAATGAAGGCTACTGCTCAACTTTCAAAAGTATGCTGCTAGTCAGTAACGCCCAGTGTATCATAAGAAGTCAAGACATCCTGCACTTACAAAGACCCCCATATACCATTGCAACAAAGGACAGAGAGTTTTCAACCAACTTCTGCTGTTGGATGGTGTAATATACCAAACAAAACACAAAAAGCTACCACTCACTCTCTTTCAAAAGATCTTAAAAGTACATTTCACTAGCAAATTTAAATGCAACTGTTATAGGGAAATAGGTTAGTTCTGGAATTTGTACTTCAGCTATTTTACTAAAAATCTCAGTGTACTCTACAATGTGCAAGCATAATAAAATGTAGAGATGGCTGTGCAACCAGTGTAACTTCGTAAATAAATAGTATGAATACTCTTGGATTTACACATTGATTTGTGCAAGTAACATTAATGTAAAAGCACAGCTGTAGTAGTTATTCAACTTATTTGTACTGCTTCCTTGTACAGACTTCACTGATTTGACTACATAAGATTCATGTACATATGTTTGTTGTAATGTAGCCTGAATGTATATATTGGTTTGAAGTTAACTTGGAAGGTGGTCCATTTTGAAAAGCTGTTAATGCCTCTTGGCACAGGTCATGACTGAAAATAGTCTTTGGACTAGTTCACTTAACTGGTTAGTGAAGGGCTAAGATTAAATGTAAGCAACACTTTCGAATTTCTTATCTGAAAAAGGACTGGGAGTTGATAGAAAGAAAAAGCACAAAAAAAAAATCAAGAGAGGAATTTAATTCTCCTCAGGAAGAAGATTCTTCTTTGATGTCTTCCAATGGCCATCGGTAAGTTCACTGAATTGCCAGAGCAGAAGTTAGAGATTACTGACAGAGAGAAGCTCACCTTTCATCTTATGCTTGTCATGGCAGTGGACTTTGTCACCTTCATTGGAACCCATGTTTAATGCAGTCAAAGACCCACCACTCAGGGGAGCTAAGTAGACCCCCCCGCTTCACCTATTGAAAGAACTTTATTTTTCTCTAACAACCATTTTTCACAGGGTTTTTATGCCACAGCCGTTTAAGTGCATGTATTTTATAGGCCATTCCCTGTCCGTTCCACTTCATAGAGATTGTCATTTCCACCAACTTCAAAACTCACTTGTTATAAGCTTGTCAAAATATAATGAAGACTGTGTATTTGTCATCTTCTAGATACTATTGAGGAGAAATGGACAAAGCCCTTCCCATCACCAGAGATTCAGATGAAATTTTATTGTCAAGAAACACTTGAATGCAAGTTGATGTCAGAGCTTTCATCATCTGTACGTTGACTGTCAAGATCTTCAAAACTCAACATATCCATTCTTTTCTGTCTTATGAACGTATGTAGTAGAAATAAGGTGTTGTTTTTTTTGGAGGGCACATTGATGTCAGGAAGTCATGGTCCTTATGATCTGCTATACAGTATGCTATATTTAAAGAATCATACAAAAGAAAGAATAATAATAGCTGTCATTCGAGCTCCTAATACTCCAGTTTACCACTGGCACTGGACCAAAAAGAACCTCTGGACAAGTAGATGTTGAATTTTTTTCTTTACTGTCAGTAGACATTCAACCTAGTGTGGGACTAGAACCCACAGCCTTCTCCACCAAAGGTGAATGTGCTTTCCTGTTCTGCCACTGACACTGCATATGTAAATCCCATACTCTCCAACATCTCTAAAAATCATGAACTGTGAGTGCTAACCAAGACCAACAATACTTTCTCCATGGGACCTGTTGGTATACCTGCTTGCATACTTAATAGCATTAAACATGACCTTGCAGATCCAGTCCTTAAAACTGTTTAAGCTAAATGTAGCTACTGGTTTTGGTGATAAGTGGCACACTGTAGTGGTAATCCCCCTCCATAAAGGTGGCATTGCAACTGATCCAGACCTGTCGGCCTTATATGCAAAGCCATGACTGTAATATAACTGACCTCATAAACTGCAATATCAATAATCGCATTATAATTGATCTCCAACACTTCAGCTTTGTGAAAAGTTGGTCCTGAATATTTACTCTGGTAAACTTTGACAGATTTATGGAAATCGTAGGTGGTGACCGTATGGTACACATGGTGTACCTTGACCTGGCCAAGGACTGCTGGTATCATACAGAAATGTTTGCTTTAAGCAAATCAACTCCTATGTGTTAAGATGGATAACAAGCTGTCTAAAAGCTGGAACCCACACAGTAAAAGTTGCAGATACCTCATCAGAAAGTAGAAAGGTGATCAGCAGTGTCCTGCAAGGGTCAGTGCTAGGACCTCTTGTTTTCAGCATTTACTTCTGAGATTTCGAAGCAGAGAGCTAAGACCTCTGACTAACAAAGTTAGCAGGTGCCTGTAACCTGGGGTTGCTGTTAAGTAACCTCGGACATCCAACCGTCCAGAATCATCTCTCTCTAGTAAACTCCTATTGTAGTAAAAATGGGCTCAAACTAAATACTAAAATGTGTAGTATTGTCACTTTTGTCATCCCTCATCATACTGTGCAAACAACACAGCACACCATAACAAATGTGTGGTCCTGATATTACCTGTTGTTTTGACCATCATGTATCAGTGGTTGTTAGGAAATCCTTTTATTTAGCAAAGCTAATTGCCAAAGGAATGTCATAAATGCCTATAAAGGTGATCACTCCCTTATAGTTAATATTGATCAGACCAGTTATCAAATACAGTGTGTCCTTTGGGATTTATTTTCCTAAACATATCAAATAATTAGAAAGACCCTTAAGGTTCCTAATCACAAAGATCCCTGACCTAAAGTCCCAGAGTCCCTTTATTCATTGTCTTACAGACTTTTGAGCGGAGATGCAGTGTGAACATGGGCTGTAGGTGATTCACTACTAATGTGACACCTGGACCCCATGTACAAAATGGGGAAGAAGAATGTTGATACTGATCTCTGTCTCACTTATCACACCTTTTTAGACCTAGATGTTCTTCATATTTCACTGTTGCAGTCATCACATTTGGGTTTTCCCTGCCAGGGTAGCCCTCAATCAGCCCGAATACCAGAGGCTTAGTATTTCTGCGTCAGTTGCTGTTGCTTTAGGACTGACGTCAGGTCGTCAGTAGTATCAAGTAAGGCGGCCGACGCCATTATATTAGTCTTTCTTGCCAATGAGCCCGAAGCAGAAGCAGTTTGCACGAGTGCTGGTTGGCCACTACCTGAGTTTCATTTTCCGAATTGAAGTTGAAGTCTTCTAAAACTAAGTACCCCATTGGGGATCCTTTTTTCTTGCTCTAACCGATGTCAGAAAAAGTTAACAGTTGTCTCGCCTGTGGAAAGCAAATACCACACAGAGACTTTTATTCTTACTGCATCACTTGCTTAGGCCCAGACCACGACGTCCCCCGCTGTCACTTTTGTGCTTTGTTCAACGCCAGAACTATATGCCGTCGGGCCCTTATTATAGCTAGATATTTTCACTCTTAGTCCTCCTTTTCCGATATGGCTTCAGTAAGCCAGCCGGCATCAGATCTTCTGAAAAAACATAAGGATAAAGAGTGAGACAGACCGCACAGGTCCAAACCTTCCAACGACACTTCCATTAAGCTAGTTGTCAGTTCTCCGGTCCTCAGTGAGGCGCTTTCGCAGCCCCTGGTGCTCATTTCTATGGATTCACAGGCTGCTTCTGAGACCATTTCGGAGTCTGGTATGCCACAAAACTCTTCATCATCTAAGGATTCTGCAGTTGTCTCTACCTTGGATGGGTCCGGAGCCGCTGAGCAGGCACCGGCTTCCGAGGAAGTACTTTGCACTACCGATTCTCGACACAAACCAACGACTTCTTGCGCATCTTCTGTTCTTTCGAAAACTACTGAGTTTCTAAGGCCCAGGCTGTGAACCACACCCAAGAAACCAACGACTCCATCTCAGGCACCTGCTTCATTGCCTCAGTCTCAAATGCTTAAAATGACGGAAGACCTTATAATGTTGATCAGGGGAAGCCAAGCTACCCCTTTCAAAAGAAAAAGAGATTTGTCCCCAGTAGTCTTATCTGAACAGGAATCTGATGACTCCGATGCCTCTGAATATGAAGACATGCAACCCCTCTCTGCTTATGAGAATTCTGATGCAGAGGAATCCATTCCTTCAGTCTCTCCACCTGAAGATTTTTCCTTTGGGGAAACCCTTCATATACTGTAAGGGAGCATTTCCAATGGGAATGTCGGGACTACCCTCAGTCTAAAAAGAGACTCAGGGAATTTTTAGATCTTACACAGCACAGACCCCTGCCCATTCCTACTGTCCTGGATGTTGTGGATGATGTTTTCATGGAATCTAGTTTAACTCCTGACACCCTGTCTCCTGCTAAGGGAAACCTGACCGGTATTAGAGTCCCTGACTCTCACAAATTTATTTTCAAAAATCTTACTGCTGACCCTGAGGTTATCTCCCAAGAGCCTAAAGGAATTAAAGCAACTTCTGCTAAGAATCCCACACCCTCAGATAGGGATTCCCGAGCATTACAGATGGGGCAAAAAAAAGTATATACCTCTGCTACTCTTGCTGTTAGAGCACTAAATTGTCAGTTCCGTATGCTAAAAATTCTAACAGCATACCATAGAACTCCACAAACAAAAAATATCAACTTTTCGTGCTTGTGCAGAAAATAAAGAGTTGCAAGACTTAATGCATTCTACAAGTCAAGTAACGAAGCACACCATACACTGTGGTTTTGATACCCAAGAAGCATCTTGCAGGGCAGCAGTCACCGGTTCTGTCCTTAGAAGGCATGGTTGGCTTAAGGAACAGCCCTTGCCAGACCATGCCAAATCTAAACTATTAGATGCACCCTTGCACAAAGACAACTTATTTGGCACCAACGCAGAGGAGGTCTTAAAAAAGATGGAAGAAAAAGCTAAATCTATGCAGACAGTTAAGGATTTCCTGCAGGTCCAGCCACCCAGGTTCAGTAGGCATTGCCCCTCCAAACACTGGTCCTTTCCTGCCCCCACCAGGTCAGTTCAGCCCAGACCCTGGGGAAGCAGACCCCCCAGACAACAGCCACAGGGAATGCCGAGATCAAAGCAATGGAGTACCTCCACTAATAAACCAGGGAGTGCAAAGCCACCCCCTTTTGGTAAGAACTCACAATGACTCTACACTTCCACCCCTCCCTCTGCCCACCTGCACTTGCCCCTGGGAGGAAAACTCTCCTTCCAGGCAAGCACCTGGACCACCATTACCAACAACTGCTGGTTCCTCAACATAGTGTCCAGGGATAGAAATTTTCTTTCCACACTCTACCAACGCCAAAAGGGTTCCCAGATCTACCTCCAAACCAGTGGGCAGAGGCCAAAAAGCAAGTTATTTTCCTGCTCTCTATGAGGGCAATAGAGCACATTCCTGCAGAACAGATAGGCCAAGGTTTCTACTCCAGGCTCTTCCTGGTACACAGAAAAGAGAGCACCTGGCCTCCTCAATTTATCCATTATAAACACCTTCCTGGTGATACCAAAATTCATAATGCTCACACACTTCAGCAACTACTACCTATGCTCTCCAAGGATGCTTGGCTAGCCACCCTAGACCTAAAAGAGGCTACCTATACATCCCAGTCAGGAAATCATGCAGGAAATATCTACGTTTCAGGGCAGGATCTGTGCACTTTCAGTTCTTTGCGCTTCCCTTTGGCTTATCTACTGCTCCCAGAGTTTTCACAAAATGCCTGGCTCCCACCATTGTTTTTTGCAGGCAAAGAAATATTCACATTTACCCACACTTAGACTGCCTAATTCAGGCAGACAGTCAGGAAAAGCTGCTCAAGCATCTGGCCTTTGTAAATGACCTACTGACCTCCCTAGGGTACACTATCAGCGAAAAGAAATCCAAACTAATACCCACCCAAAAAATTATATTCCTGGGAGCAAGCCTGGGCACAGTATCCCAGATGGAATTCCTTACACCAGAAATGCAAACTTACCTGACAGCCTGTTTCTCTCAGCTAGCCACCAGACCCCAGTTATCCGCAAGGAAAATCTTGCAAGCTGTGGGGTTCATGGCGTCTTGCATTCTACATGCCAGATTGCATATGAGGAAACTTCAGTGGTACCTAAAAAGTCTTTGATGTCAACACTCTCAAGACCTGGAAACTTATACCAATGATACCTTGTCTAAAGAAAGATTTCCTTTGGTGGTCAGCAGCATGCTACCACAACAAGGGACTACCCTTCTCACCACCCCACTCCGCCCAGACCCTCACCACAGACGCATCAGACTATGCCTGGGGTGCACACCTGAAAGGCAGGTGCATACAGGGCCAATACAGCCCACATCAAATACATCTGCACATCAACCAAAAAGAGATGTTAGCTGTCCAGCACTCATTGACAGCTTTCAGACTCCTTTTCTTCCCAGGGACTCTACTGATCAAAACACACAACACCACAGTGATGTGGTACATCAACAAGCAGGGAGAGACTCACTCCTACCCTCTATGCAGCCTCAGCCATGCAACTACACCTGTTGGCACAATTCCTGCCGGGCTCTCTAAACTCTCTGGCAGACAACTTAAGCAGAAATCTTGTGGATCCACACGAGTGGCAGCTAAACCAAAGAACCTTTACTCTTATAACTCAGAAATGGGGCACCCCAAAGGTAGACCTCTTTGCTTCCCACTCCAACCATCAGCTCAGCAAGTTCTGCAACAGGGAGCCTCACTGCAGGGCCTGGAAAGTGGATGCTCTCTCTTTCCAGTGGGTCAACCTCTCGGTCTATGCATTTCCCCCACTACCTCTCATTACCAGGGTACTGCTCAAAATAAAGGAGGAAAAACCAAGGGCAATCCTGATTGCCCCAGACTGTCCATGCCAGCACTGGTACCCACTGCTGTGCAGCCTGTCCCCTCTGCCACCGTTGCATCTCCCTCAGATCTCAACACTCCTGACCTAGAGGGAAGGAGAATTCGTGCATCCCCAATTGCAGTCCCTCAGCTTGGCAGCCTGGCTTATTCCATGACCACTGTACAAGCTGCCAATCTCAGTAAATGGGTTCTAGATGTTATACGTGAGGCCAGACATCCTAGCACTAGAAAGTCTTGTGCTGACAAATGGAAAAGGTTCTGCACTTGGATCCAGGCTAAGGGAGCTGATACTGCACAGCCCTCCATACCTCTCATCCTGGATTACCTAGCTGACCTACTACACAGTGGTCTCTCCTTTTCCTCTGTACAAATTCATACCTCTGCTATCTCTGCTCATTTCAGCACTGAGCAACCTCTTTTCTCACATCTTGTCATCAAGCAGTTCCTCAGAGGGGCTAGCAACTTGAGGCCACCCAGAAGAGTACCTACCCCAGCTTGGGACCTAAACTGTATGTTAGAGAAATCACCCTGCCCCCCCCTTTGAACTAGCAGCTTCAGCAGAATTAGTTTCTCTCATGGAAGACGGCCTTGCTTCTGGCCATCACTTCAGCAAGAAGAGTATCCGAGCTACAAGCACTAATGGTTGTAGAGACCTTCATCATTTTCCATGCTGACAGGGTCTCCCTCAGGACTAACTCATCCTTCATGCCAAAACTGATGTCCAGTGTGGCTCTCAACCAATCCATTCATTTGTCCACCTTTTTCCCTAACCCACAAAACAAGGGGGAAAGAGTACTGCACTCTCTATATGTGCACAGACAGCTTAGATTCTATCTAGACAGGACTAAATCATTCAGAAAGACTGATCAGTTGTTAGTCAGCTCTGCTGCAGGAGCAGAGGGCAAAGCCATATCCAAACAAATAATTTCCAATGGATAGCATACTGCATCCATTTCTGCTACAAGCAACACGGGAAACCTCCCTGTAAGGGGGTCAGAACTCACGCTAATAGAGCAACCTCGGCCTGTACAGCTTTCCTCAGAGGAGTCCCCACCAGGGACATCCTGGAGGCTGCAACATGGACATCTCTTCATACCTTCACCAAACATTACCACCTGCCTGTCTTCTCCAGATCCAGTGCAGGCGTTGCCACTGCAGTCTTCTTGACTGCGTCCACCCTTTTCCTCGGCTTTGGGAATCAACCCAAATGTGATGACTGCAACAGTGAAACACGAAGAACTTAGTACAGTTGTGTACACTTACCATAAATGTAGATGTTCAAGTGTATTCACTGTTGCAGTCCTGGTTTCTCTCCCTCCATCCCCCTTTCTCTCTCTCTTATTACAAGGAACATTTGGTATTTACTTTCTACCGGTGGGGTTTTTCCACCAAATCCTGGCTTCCACTTGGGGGCTCTTAACAGTTAAGGCAAGAAAAACTGATGTAATGGCATCGGCTGCCTTACTTTATACTATTGACGACCTGACGTCAGTCCTGAAGCGACAGTAACCGATGCAGAAATACTAAGCCTCTGGTATTCGGGCTGACTGAGGGCTACCCTGGCAGGGGTAACCCATATGTGATGACTGCAACAGTGAATACACTCGAACATCTACATTTATGGTAAGTTTACACAACTTTACTTTTTCCTGAACCTCATTTATTTCTGCAAATTCAGTGGCTTCATCAGTACTAGAATCAGGTACCTGAGTCTTCATTAGATAATGTACTGTGGAGTGACAGGTTTATAACCCATCACCTCCTAAACATCCAAAACAAACTTTCCATTCATGTTAGGTAGCGCAACTCACTGAGTTTAAACATAACTTGGATGACTGGATAGTTGTACACAAATTTACTCCTATATTGACTATAAGTGCTACCTGATATGGGTATTGGCAAGGCATAAATGGTAGTAAGACTCAACTGTCTTGGGATATCTTTGACAACCACCGTTAAAGCACTACACTGCTCTGCACAGCATCAACAAACATTTACATGACTCACACATACTGCTAAATCCACCCCCCCCAAAAAAAAAAAAAAAAGGAAAATCTGATAATTGTCTTACAGCAACAACAGTGCAGACACGGACTATAGTTATAGACCAAAATCTGAAGTTTGAGCTACACAAAGACTTTGCTGTATCAAAAGCAAACATGAAACCTGGAATGCTGTATAGAGCTAAATCTTACTTAGCTTTATATACCATACTCACTACAACTACAGTGTTTCCGCTTCCCACTTTCATGTATTCAGCAACTGTGCTCATTAACCTACAGAAAACTGAAATTTGCAAACATGCAATTAAATAGCAAAATGTGCACCAAATCTCACAAAAGTTTGGTAAAACAATGGATGTTCTTTAACAAACTGGTGGGAGGGGTGTCATTGGTTTGGATGGAAATGGTTAAACCTGAGTGGGTTATTTAAAGTAAATATGGTAAATCACTTATGTCTGAAGAAGTTCATTGATGTTTGCTTGGATAAAAGCACTAACTTTTTAATACTTGTTCAAAAATAAATTCAGTATATGTTAGTTTAGTAGCCAAGTCCTACAACACGCTGTTCTTGTGGCTGCCAAAATGAACATGTTGTAGCTCTCTGCAAAATTAGACTGGCTAGATTGGAACATAATGATTTTACAACTCAGGCATACTCAGTAGGTGGTAGATAAAGAAATGCCAGCTTTATTAGATCTTGTCCAAATTTAAAATTCCCCAATACCAGTGAGATCGCAACAGGAATACCCGTTGACTGGTACTAAGTCAGACATTCAGTCAAGTGGCTCATTATACATATCCTACTTAGCTAAACATGGAATACCATTCCAATAAAAATCATAACAGAGTCTAGTACTAACACTTTTATACAGAATTCATGGAGACGTTTATGTCCTTCTGTTCATATGCTGCAGTATTCATAACATGAGGGAGTCTGCCTCCGGCTGACTCATATGTCTGGCCAGTATGCCAGAGTCTAGATGCTGCTGTAAGGTACATGTGATGCCGCACATCAGTTAGTGTACATTAGCCATAAAGAGACATTGGGTGTAAAGCAGACGTCAGCACATCTATCTCAGAACTTTTCTGCCTCCTGTCCAGTTGCCAGCGAAGTCGCATTCGGGTTTCAGATAAGTACCTTTATTCCTTTTGGCTACTGTGCGGGTTTTGTAGCGAGTACATGTCAGCTAGGAAGGGCAAGTGCTAGTGTGGAAGGCAGATTCCACATAAGGACTCCCACGAACTTTGCTTGTTTTGTCTAGGCCCAGATCACTCTTCCTGCTCCATCTGTAAGGCCTTTGTTCTAAAAACCCTCTGTAGCCGTCTAGCTTCTCTTTAGGTTATACTTGGAAAATCAGTGCCTTAAGGGCTTAGCTCGAGATATGGAACAGACTTCGGGCCCATCAGATGAGACTTTGCTGAAGAAGACCAAGAAGCCTCTGCCTGACCCAACTGCTGCTCCCTCTGTTTTGGGTGTTCCTCTCGAGGCAGCTTTGGAATCTGCAGAACCTCCTTTGATGGGTACCGCCACAGAAGCAGTCAATGAATCTGCAAGCATGTGCCAGAGGGATTCACAAGCGCCTAATAACAAGAGCCAGGAGGAACCATGGCTGGTTATCTCTGAAGGCCCGAATGGTGTCACTCAAATTGTTGTACACAAAGATGTTCCCACAGATGTTGTGGAATGCCACCTGACATCAGGCCCATCAGCCTTTCACCACCTGGCTCCTGAGGTGCCAAAGAAAAATAAACTTAAAACTAAACATGATGTTCATCGTGCATACAGCTGCAGTCATAACAGATGGGTTCTCCTGCCGTCAGGCGGGTCCTCGGTCAGCCGAATTCCAAAGTCTAGGTCCGGCGTCGGTTGTTGTTGCCTCTTCCCTGACGTCAGTGCGACAGGGGTATAAAAGAACCAGCCGACGCCATGTTCTTCAGTCTTTCTTGCCGCACGGTGCCCGAAGCAGAAGCAGTTCACAAGTGCCGGTCGGCCAGCTCCTGAGATTACGAAAAATTTGGAAAACCGAAGTATTCTTAAAAGCTAAGTACCCCGTTGGGGAAACTTTTCTTGCCTCAGACCGATGTCAGACAAAGTTAATAATTGTATTTCTTGTGGGAAGCAAATACCGCATAAGGATTTCCATTCCCTCTGTATACCTTGTTTAGGCCCAGACCACGACGTCTCGGTCTGTCACTGTTGTGCTACATTCAACAAACGCACTATTAAGCGTCGGGCGGAGTTCGCCCAGCATTTTTTTGGGAAAGCTTTTAACTATACCATGTCGTCGGATACTCCGACACCGGTTTTGTCTAAAAAACGCAAAGACAAGGACCGACACTCGAGGTCCGCGGCCTCTACCGACACCACGCCAAAGCCGACTACACGTGGTCCAGTTCTCAGTGAGGCGCCTACGCAGCCCCTGACTACCGACGACATATCTTTGGCGGTGTCTCCTGTACCCGAGGTCGCAGGCTCCTCGGCCCACACACCGACTACAGATACCGAACCACTCTTGGCGTTGAAACACAGAATGTGGACAGGTCCACCTCCACTCAAGGTGTCTTCAGACCTTCCTCTTCTTTCTCCATCAAGGCTTTCACCAAGTCTAAAGCAGCCATGCACCCTAAGAGACCAGTTACACAGGGCCCATCTCCAGGCCCCATGCCTAAGAGACAGATGCTTAAAATGGCTGAGGATTTAATTACTCTGATCAGAGGTTCTCAGTCACCTCCGGACAAAAAGCCCAGAGTGGAGGAAGATTCCCCCTCCTCTGATCAGGGATCCATTATTTCAGAACACTCTGATGATCATGAGCAAGCTTACTCCCCTTTTGAAGACTCTGATGCAGAGGAGTCTATTCCTTCTGTATCCCCCCCCCCTGAGGGTTTCTCATTTGGGGAAACTTTACATACCTTAAGGGAACACTTCCACTGGGAAGGCCAGGATTATTCAGATTCCAAGAAAAGGCTCATGGAATTTCTTTTGTTACCCCAGCACAGGCCTCTGGTTATACCTCCTGTCTTGGACATCCTAGATGATGTTTACTCGGAGGCCTGCCTTAACCCGGACTCTCTACCTCCAGCTCCAGTTAAGCCTGACAGGTACTACAGGGTTCCTGACTCATACCAATTTCTTTACAAAAGCCATGCTGCTGACCTAGAAACCATCTCACAGGGACCCAAGGTAATTAAGGCTTCCATTGCCAAAAATCCATTGCCTTCCGAGAGAGATTCCAGATCCTTAGAAAGGAGGGGAAAAAGGTATATACCTCGGCTACCTTAACAATGAGGGCCTTAAACTGTCAGTTTCATATGCTAAAATACCAACAGTTTCTGTTATCTCAATTGAAAAGTAAAATGTCACAACCTGAACAACCAGACTTGAAGGAGTTGCAGGATTTGATGCATAGTGCAGAACAAGTGGGTAAACATACCTTACAATGTGGTTTTGATGCTCTAGAGGCCTCATGTAGAGCTGCTGTTACAGGCTCAGTCATATGCAGGCATGCTTGGCTCAAGGAACAAGCCTTGCCTGATCATGTCAAAGCTAAATTACTAGACGCCCCTCTTCAAAAGGATGTACTATTTGGGGCAAATGCTGAGGAAGTATTACGAAAAATGCAGGAAAAAGCTAAATCAATGCAAACTGTGAAAGAATTTCTGCAGGTTCAACCACCACATTTTAGTAGAAATTGGCCTTCCAAAAACTGGTCCTTTCCTGCCACGGACAGACCCCAAAGAGGCAGATACAGGCTTCTGAGGGGCAGAGGACAACCACAAGGATCGTACAGAGGCAGACAATGGCAAGCTCCTATACCAAGAGGTGGTGAGGACAACTCACAATCTTTCAGAAAGCAAACCCAATGACTTTCCCCTTTGCAGGCCAACCAGGTTTCAAATGGCAGCCCCCTTAGGAGGAAAGCTGGTACTATTCTCAAAAAAATTGGCATGTTGTCACAAAGGACAAATGGATCCTGGACATTATAAACAGAGGCTACAAATTCCACTTTCATACCCTTCCAAAAATGAGAGGCATGCCAAAACTGCCACACAATCAAAGGGCAGAGGCACAAAAGCAAATTTCAGATCTTATAAACATGAAAGCTATTCAAGAGGTACCTACACATGAACAAGGTCAAGGTTTTTATTCCAGGCTATTTCTGGTGCCAAGGAAGGGAAAAGATTGGAGGCCTATTTTGGATCTTTCCATCCTAAACACATTCCTACTCGTACCAAAATTCAAGATGCTTACTCTACAGCAACTTCTTCCCATGCTGGGCAAGGAGTCTTGGCTGATAACATTGGACCTCAAGGAGGCATACACCTGCATGTCCCAATCAGACAAAATTGCAGAAGATACCTCAGATTTCTTGCAGGTTCAACCCATTATCAATTCTCTGCATTGCCCTTTGGCTTATCTACTGCGCCCAGAGTATTCACGAAATGCCTGGCATCAGTAATTGCCTACTGCAGACTTCAAGGGATACAAATATACCCTTATTTGGACGACTGCCTGATCCAAGCGGACAGCAAGCACATTCTTCTGAAACATCTGGCTTATGTAATAATGTTATTAAACTCTCTGGGATACACAGTCAACAAAGAGAAATCAAGGCTAATACCCTCTCGAAATATAAATTTCCTGGGTGCCAATTTGGACACAAACACCCAGATGGCCTACCTCACGCCAGAGAAGCAGGGGCAACTAATTCAATACTTCAAAACACTGGCAAATTGCACCAGGCTGACTGCAAGGAAAATCCTGCAGGCTCTGGGATTCATGGCATCTTGCATCTTGCTAATCCCATGTGCAAAGCTGCATATGAGAAAACTACAATGGTACCTAAAAAACATATGGTCTCAACACAGCCACAGTTTGGAAACAATAATACCACTACTTCCATGTCTGCAAAAGGAATTTCTGTGGCGGGCTCAAGCATGTCAAGCAAACACAGGTCTTCCATTCAGCAAGCCTCAAGCAAATCAAGTCATCACAACAGACGCCTCGGACTATGCCTGGGGGGCGCACATGACAGACCGGTGCATTCAGGGCAAATGGTCCCAAAAAGAAAAGCACCTTCACATCAATCAAAAAGAAATGCTAGCAGTAATAAATGCTATTATAGCTTTCAAGGACCTTCTACAACCAGGTCAACTATTGATAAGAACGGACAACACCACAGTTATGTGGTACATAAACAAGCAGGGAGAAACACATTCCTATCCCCTATGCAGACTGGCCATATCACTTTGGAACATGGCCATGGACTTACAAATGGAACTACAAGCACAATACTTGCCAGGCAAGGAAAACACGCTGGCAGACAACCTAAGCAGGAATATGACAGATCCACACGAATGGATGTTGCATCCAAAAGTTTTTACAGAAATAATCCAAGAATGGGGAAAGCCAGACATAGATCTCTTTGCCTCCCACAAAAATCATCAATTGACAAAATTCTACTCGAGGACCTTTCACCCAAAGGCCTGGAGAGTGGACGCTCTCTCTTTCCGCTGGACATCAATGACAGTTTATGCCTTCCCCCCTCTTCCTCTGCTGCCCAAAGTCTATGAAGACCAGAGCAGACAGACCAAAGATGATCCTCATTGCTCCGGACTAGCCAAGGCAACACTGGTACCCACTCCTGAGGAGCCTGACTCATTCCCCTCCATGGACCCTGCCTCTAATGCCTCTTCTTCTGACTCAGCACAGCTTCAAAACTCTTCACAGTCAGCTAAAAACACTCAATCTAGCTGCATGGAAGATTCTTTAGCATTACAGCAGGCCCTACTCTCCAAGGAGGTACAGGATGTCATTTTGGAGGCCAGAAGGCCATCAACTAGAAAGGCTTACTCCGCAAAATGGAAACGTTTTTGTGTCTGGAATGAGAAAAAGGGCCAGAACCCTGGAAAACTGAATTTACCTCAAATTCTACAATATTTGGCTGAACTACTAAGCAGTGGACTTTCGTTCTCCTCCATCAAAATCCATGCCTCAGCCATTTCTGCACAATACAACACTGATCCTCCTTTATTCTCGCACCCTCTTTTAAGACAGTTCCTCAGAGGGGCTAAGAATTTAAGACCTCCAAGGAAACAACCAATACCTGCTTGGGATCTAAATTTCATTCTGGAAAAACTGACTTTGCCTCCTTTTGAGCCAGCTGCTTCATCAGATTTGCAATATTTGTCCTGGAAAACAGCTTTCCTTCTGGCTATCACTTCAGCTCGTAGAGTTTCAGAATTACAGGCCCTCATGGCTGTCCAGCCTTTTATCATCTTTCATCAGGATAGAGTTTCATTACGAACCAACCCTTCCTTTATGCCTAAAGTGGTATCCAGGGTAGCTTTAAATCAGGCCATACATTTACCTACTTTTTATCCCAATCCTCAAAACAAAGGGGAAAGATTACTACATTCCTTGGACATCCACAGGCAACTGCGTTATTATTTGGACAGAACAAAGCCTTTCAGAAAATCAGAACAGCTCTTTGTGGCCTATGCGGTAGGAGCTCCAGGAAAGCCAATTTCCAAGCAGACAATCTCAAAATGGATTGCCCACTGCATACGCTTTTGCTATTCCTTTCATGGCAAAACTGTTCCTACAGGCATTAGAACTCACTCCACCAGGGCCACAGCCACCTCTGCAGCCTTCTTCAGAGGAGTTCCTACCAAGGATATCTTGGAAGCAGCCACTTGGAGTTCTGTGCATACCTTCTCCAAACACTACAACCTACCATTATACTCCAAATCTAGAGCAGGCTTTGCCACTGCAGTCTTGCAGGGCATTTTGGCTCCTCCTAGTTCCACCTAGTGCCTACCACCCCTTTCTTAGCTTTGGGATTCTACCCATCTGTTATGACTGCAGCTGTATGCACGATGAACATAGTACAGTTTTGTACCTACCATAAATGTGATGTTAGAGTGCTAATACAGCTGCAGTCCAGGTTTCCCTCCCTCCTTCCCCTCTAGGGGTATTCTTTAATGGTGTATTTGCTTGCAACTACTGTTTTTTGATTATATTGCATTGCATTACTTCATAATTTTATGTATTGCCTTCCTTCTGGGGGCACCTGACATCTGGGGCAAGAAAAACTGAAGAACATGGCGTTGGCTGGTTCTTTTATACCCCTGTCGCACTGATGTCAGGGAAGAGGCGACAACCGACGCCGGACCTAGACTTTGGAATTCGGCCGACCGAAGACCCGCCTGACGGCAGGAGAACCCATCTGTTATGACTGCAGCTGTATTAGCACTCGAACATCTACATTTATGGTAGGTACAAAACTGTACTTTTCTCCGGTTCCTCGGGGGGCAGGCTCCTGATCTAACTTCTGACCAGCAGGCCTTCAACCAAGGCCTCTTTAATGCCTTCATGGCCCTCCACCAGCCCTCAGCCATTTCTGTTTCTTCTCTGGCCTTTTCTCCTTCTACTCCCCTTGAAGAAGCCTTCAGAGGACGTCTCTTCTGAGGAGGAGGAATCATCAGGGGATGAGCCTCTGGCTTACTCTACTCAAATTGCCTGTCTTCTGGGATATGCTTCCTAAGAGGAGGAATCTTAATGGTATGGATTTCCCTGGGGAGGATATTTCCTTTGGGGAGACCATCTTGAAGATGAAAGACTTTAAGTGGGATTGCTCCCAGGTCTCTGAAATCCAGAAGACATACTTTGACCTCCTTCAGATGGAATCCCCTAACCCATCAGCCATCTCTTCTATCCTGCCAGCCTTCTTGGATGCCTTCACTGTAGCTTCCAAGTGCCCAGATTCCCAGCCCCCAGCTCCCAAGTACCCAGACTGATTTTAAAAGGTGCCTGAGGATCCCAAATTCCTTTCTAAGGGACCCTCTGCTGATCCATCTGCTATTTCAGTGGCAGCAGATAAAGCTTCTAAGCTTTGCATTCCACTTTTCTGCTCCCCTCTGATAAGGAAAGCAAGGTCATGGAGAGACTGGGGAAAAAGTGTATACGTCTGCAACCTTGGCATTCAGGGCAATGAACTGTCAGATGCACATGGCCAAATTTTCCCTGGCTCTTCTAGCAGATGCAGTGAAACTCCTATCAGAGCTCACGGATTCACCCACCAAAGCCAAGCTCTCATCCATTCTTAATTCCTCCCCGCAGGTTACCAGGCACTCCATTAAAAGCAGCTATGACGCTGTGGAGGCCTAGTTCATGAGAAGGTACTCATGGCTTAGACTATGATCATTTATCTGATGACATCAAAGCTAAGCTTATGGATGCCTCTCTGGACAGCAAAGCCCTATTTGGCAGTGCAGCTGCAGAGCTTTTTAAAACTCTTCATGAGAAGGGGAAGGAACTCCAGGATTTAAAACACATTATTGTCTCTCCTGTTCTCCACTTCTGGAGAAACTACCCAACCAAAACCACCTTTGTTAGGAAGGCAACTAAATCTCTCCCATCCAAAGGTAAGAGGGATTCTAGAAGACCAATTCCCTCTAAGTCTGCTTCTTCCACACCTTCTCGGAAACCACCTTTTCAGGCTAAACCTGGTAGTCTATGACTACCAGTCCCCAGATCCATCTACCCCTCTTTCTCTTCCCCTCTCTCTTTCCCTCCTGGCTTGGAAACAGATGAAACAAACAAAGGCCAGCAAAACGGTTCCAAAGGCTTTATTGGAATAAAGTAGGTGCCATGAAAGCACCATAATACTCTCACCACAAAAAAAATTTTTAAAACATAACCTCAAACTAGTTTCGGTAGAACACCTTCTTCAGTGAGGACAGATAGCAAAGACAAACTCCATTAAACACACTCCATATTTATATAATTCTATAGCCAATTAACAAAATGGCTTTCACTTAACTACATGTGATTTATTTAAAGTGTGCAGAACATTTATTAAATAAAATGCACTTCCCATAGTGATAGAATATAATCAGTTGTTCAAAACACAAAATGTGATAGAAATGACAATTTAGTCTTAAATAGATAAACAAATGTTACCAAAATATAGTGTGTAATACCATATATAAGTATAAAGTAAGTTATAAATGGTCATTGAGTCCAGGTGGGAATAGAGCTCCCAAATGTATAATCCAGTATTTTTCTTTGTTACTAAGAATACTTTGCCAACCCAACTGATTTTGTCTATTCCCCTGTACTTTATCAATGACCATAAATATAAATTTCGCAGATGGATGTTTGATGGAATGTTGGTATAAGGCATTACTGATTTTGTGATTCCGAATATCACTGCGATGTTCACCTATTCTGATTCTGAGAGACCGTAAGGTTTTACCTACATAGAAAGCTTGGCAATGGCATGTAGCTAAATAAATCACCCAACTAGATGAACAATTAGCAAAGATACGAGTGTCAAATATCTTGCTAGTATTGGCACTAGAAAATTGTTTAATTTTATTAACATTCCCACAAGAAGAACAATGACCACAAGGGAACGTCCCCAAAAGTTCATCCCCAGTGATGGTAAGTTGTCTATATGTTGCACCCCCACTATCCCGATGTTTATAGTGGGAAAATAACATGCCTAAAGTTTTGCCCCTCCTGTAGGAAATAGAACATTGTTCAGTCAATAGATGACGAAGATGGTCATTAGCCATGAGTATATTCCAATTATTGTTCAACACATTTCTAATAAGTTGGTGATTTTTCCCAAAAGTGGTAATAAATCTAATGGTGTCATCCATAACGCCATCCTTCTTTTGGTATCGTAAAAGATCCGATCTCTCATG
This sequence comes from Protopterus annectens, assembly GCF_019279795.1. Classification (NCBI taxonomy): domain Eukaryota; kingdom Metazoa; phylum Chordata; order Ceratodontiformes; family Protopteridae; genus Protopterus; species Protopterus annectens. The sequence goes on from NC_056751.1 coordinate 416,207,863, forward strand.
TTGGTCTGTCCACACCCTTGCTCTAGAAATATCCCTATACAAGTAACCTCTATCCAAAAATCTCTTGTTTAAATCCTGTTTAGCGTCCTCATAATCAACCAGAGAGGAGTTAATACGTTTTATACGTAAATACTGTGATTTTGGAATATTGCGGATGGTGTGACGTGGGTGCATGCTTGAAGAGTGGAGTAATGTGTTGAACTGTGGATATTTCCTATGTATTTTTGTATTCAGGGTGTTATCCTCATTACGATATACCGTAACATCCAAAAAGTCAATAATTGACTTATGATATGTTATCGAAAATTCAATACCCCAAATATTATTATTCAAATGTTCCACAAATTCCAACAAATAGCTTACATCCACACGCCACACCATCCAGCAATCATCAAGATAGCATCTCCAAATGTCCATCTCAACCAAATAAATGTTATGCAGGGGATCGTAAATAAGACATTCCTCCAAGTATGCCATGAAAAGATCGGCATATATTGGGGCAAAGGAGGCCCCCATAGCTGTACCTCTCAATTGCCAATAGCAATCACCCTGAAAGAAAAAAACATTCTTGTTGAGGACATGCTCAGACATGCATACTAGTAAGGTGTTAAATCCTGGTGGATAGAGATCTTTTTGAAGCCAATAATCTAAAGCCTGTAGGCTGGCCCAGTGTGGAATACTGGTATACAAAGATTTCACATCTAAAGTACACATGATCCATTCAGGATCTAGTTGGGTATCAACAATGATGTTAAGAAATTCAGTTGTATCCTGTATACGGGCTCTGACCATAGGCAATAATGGCTTTAGATATGATGTTAGGAATACAGATAGAGGTTCTGTAAGGGATCCATGTCCCGAAACAATGGGTCTCCCAGGGGGAGTAGTGATAGATTTATGGATTTTTGGTAACAAATACAAAATTTGTTTTTGTGGATCATTAACTTGAAGATGTTGAGCAGTCTTCTGTGAAATGATTCCTTCTTGTACAGCCTCTTGAATAAACTGATCAATATCTTGTTTAAAGCGAAGAGTCGGGTCTACCCCCATGTGCATGTAGCACTTGGTATCTGACAATTGTTTTAGTCCTTCCTGTACATAATAATCAGTATTCAAAACAACCACTGCACCCCCTTTGTCCGCTTGAATGATTACAATTTTATGATTTTGTCTCAATTCCGAGAGAGCTTGTCTCTCCAAAGAAGTAATGTTGTCTTGAGCTATATTAGTATCAAAGTGTGGAAAATGTAAGTCCCTCAATACTGCTTGTTGGAAAATCCCTACATTTTTATTCATGGGAGGTTGAAATGTTGATTTTTTAAAAGTGAAATCAGTAGATCTTTGAGTAGAAGAGTTATTCTGATCATTGAAAAAGATTTTTAAATTCAGTTTCCTACAAAATTCCAACACATCAACAGATACAGAATAATGGTCAGAAAAGAAGCTGGGAACAAAACCCAATCCTTTATTAAGAATACAGTGTTGTTCTTTTGTAAGTATATGATCCGACAGGTTTAAAACATTGTCAAATGGTTCAACTATTTGTTCAACAGTGCCTGAACTAGCCCTGTCATGGAATCTGTATTCATGTCTACTCTTGTGTTTCCTCCCCCCTCGGGATTGCCCAACATGTCTAAAGGGAACTTTGGTTGAGTTTTCTTTTTCAGTGGTGATTGAACACTGGTACCTCCCTCGCTGTCAGTGTAGGATGACTCCTCCCCTGATGTGCTGGTGTAACTTTGGTCATGTTTCAAAATAGACCTAGGTCTTTTCTTTGATCTTCCTCCACTCACCCCAGATCCCAAATCCTTGAATCGCACACTTCTTTGGACTTGAAAGGGTTGACCTCTCTCATAATCATGTGTATCCCTAGAAAATTTTTTAAGTTTTCTTTCTTTCACCATATTATCATAGGTCGTCAGTTCCTTAGACAACCGATCAACACAACTAGAATATTTAGCACTAGATTTATAGTTTTGGCAATCCGTACTTAAATCTTGGACCTCCTTAAGCAAGAGATCTACTGTTCTCTCATAATAATCTAATAGAATTTTTACAAATACCATTGAACCCTTCCTTAGGGCATCATCCCATTCCTCTGTTAGCCTCTGTTCAGATCTGCCTACAAGAGGACGGAGCTTAATACGGAGACCTCTCGGTGCCAAATTTTTATGAAAATAGGCTTTGAACAACCTCAAATGCCAAATATTAGCTCTGAGGCCCTTAAGGCCCTTTTCTAGCTTACGGAATGCCAAATCACAACCCCCCTCACTGTTAGGGTTGTTTTTGCGTAGGTTGTTGCTTGGGATATCTTCCAAGCCAAATATGGCTATATCTTCCCTATCAGCACACAACCCATGTAATATTTGACCTAAATCCATAATAAAATTCAATGTGTTGAGCGGATATCCAAGGAAGAGGCCCTATATAGGGATACCATAGATTCAAGGATAAGAGAAATAAGTAAGGAAGGTCTACTTATTAATTTTAGTTGTTAATCATGTAACACCATCATAAAACCAGTTTCGTAGGTCATCCAATGATAATATATAACAGACAGCAAGGGAATGGAGTCACCAAACAACTGTGCCCAAATGTAGTGATATTACATATACCCTTGGTTTACCTTAAAATGTTAAACATCCATAGATTTACAAATATTTAACAAAAGAAAACTTTGTAGTGACACCTAACAGGAAATGCCATCATAAATGCGACTTAAACCAAAGATGTAATCCCCTAACCACAAACAATGGTCTTTTGATAGAATATAATGAAACCAATCCCAACATTCAATGGGCCACAAAAAGTATACAATATTAGTTAAACTAATATTCAGCTGACATAATGAAACAGAATAGAATACTAGAACCTATAAAAAACAAATCACATTATATAGATATTTCCATCCAATCACTGTATAAATTGGTGACATAACATATTATAGGATATAACCTTGTACTAATAAAATAAAATTAGTCACAAGATGTACATATGTTATTGGTTCCAAACATGAGGACAATCACTGGCCAATCTATATAGCTAAGAGAAATATATATTATTAGTTCACTGTAAAATATAGGAACTAAGAATATATAGTTGTAACCAAACTACAATTTGTGATTGACCCCCAATGGATGGGTATATAAAAAATTATGAAAAATATCTGAAGTGTATATATGTATACCTCAGATGACCAAGATAAGGGTTACTGTAATCCTAAAACAGATAGAAACACAAAACCCAATAGGTCGGATATTTATGTGCATACAGTCCCAATATATATATAATGAATAACAACAAATGTCAAAAGACACTTTTATGTTCCATCAAAAATGTATCAGGCATTAATGCAATCATTAGTTTAAGAATCAAATCTACCTCCAACCTGTATACACTTCACTATAGCAATAAACATGTAACCATGTGTCGCTGTATATGTTATTGTTTCTATATTGTAATAATAAACTCTTATAGTACTTTAGTCAACTGACTAATTAATGTAAGAGAAAAGTCACCAATTCAAGTATGCATATATCGATGTAAGAAACAACGAAATATGTGACCCACTTATAAAAAAAAACCGCAATGCCCTTTCTTTTCAAATACTCCCCGTATACATGTAGTCATAAGTCCGTACAAATGAACAAAGATACATATATCATAAGCATTGGTCCAAAAAAAGACTTAATATTTGCCTGTTAATGAAGTTCCTTGGAAACGTATGTCCATAATATAGATGGCATAATATGTTGTCTATATTGAAATAATAAACTCTTATAGTACTGTAATCATACCAATCAGTTGGGTTGGCAAAGTATTCTTAGTAACAAAGAAAAATACTGGATTATACATTTGGAGCTCTATTCCCACCTGGACTCAATGACCATTTACAACTTACTTTATACTTATATATGGTATTACACACTATATTTTGGTAACATTTGTTTATCTATTTAAGACTAAATTGTCATTTCTATCACATTTTGTGTTTTGAACAACTGATAATATTCTATCACTATGGGAAGTGCATTTTATTTAATAAATGTTCTGCACACTTTAAATAAATCACATGTAGTTAAGTGAAAGCCATTTTGTTAATTGGCTATAGAATTATATTAATATGGAGTGTGTTTAATGGAGTTTGTCTTTGCTATCTGTCCTCACTGAAGAAGGTGTTCTACCGAAACTAGTTTGAGGTTATGTTTTAAAAAATTGTTTTGTGGTGAGAGTATTATGGTGCTTTCATGGCACCTACTTTATTCCAATAAAGCCTTTGGAACCGTTTTGCTGGCCTTTGTTTGTTTCCTGAGATGATGTTGGGCCGTGCAAGCTTGAACGTGCGTGGGTTTGTGTGTTACTTTTGGAAACAGATGACCCAGGACTCTTGGGTCCTTTCTACCATCAGTCAAGGCAATTTCATGGTATGGGAAAGCCCTCCTTCCTTCAGGGGTATCCCACAGCCTCCACAGGGCCATTTGGAATTCTTCCCAATAGTCCTCTCCTGTCTTCTTTCTCAGGGCACTATCTAGGAGGTACTATCCTCTCAAAGGGGAAAAGGATTTTACTCCAGGATGTTTCTGGTTCCAAGAAAGGATGGCCCTTGGAGGACCATTCTGGACCTCTCGCATTTAAAACACCTTTCTGAACGTCCCCACCTTTCTCATGCTGATTCTTCCTACTGTTCTCCGTCTTATGCTTCCTCAGGCCTTCATGGTGAAAGATGCTTATCTTCACATCCCCATTCATCATCGGTTCAGGAGATTTCATCTCTTTTCTGTTGCTTCCTCAAATTTTCAGTTATGTGTTTTGCCCTTTGTTCTATCTACAGCACCGAGGGTATTCACAAAATGTTTAGTCCCTGTCATAGCCTACTGCAGGTAACAGGGCATACATGTGGATTACCTGCTTCTTCAGGCTCCATCTGCAGAAATCTTCTGGACAGTCTTTCCTGCATAGTGTCCCTTCTGAATGGCCTTGGATTTACTGTTAACCTTCAAAGGTCTTCCCTGATCCCTTCCCAAGATCATGTCTTCCTGGGGTGTAGGATTCTTGTAAGCAGAATGATAACTTGTTTACCCACAGAAAAGATCCTCTCCCTTACTTCCTATTTCCAGGACCTACTGCCTCTTCAGTCTCTGACCACCAGGGAGAGATGTTCTTCATGTTTCACTGTTGCAGTCATTACACTTGGGTTATCATGCTGGCAGGCTACCCTCAGTCGCCCAGAATTCCAAAGTCTAGGTCCGGCCTCAGTTGCTGTCTCCTCTTTCCTGACGTCGTTGCGCCAGGGGTATAAAAGATGCAGCCGACGCCATTTTCTTCAGTCTTTCTTGCCGCGCGGTGCCCAAAGCATAAGCAGTTCGCAAGTGCCGGTCGGCCGACTCCTGAGATTTTCGTGTTCGAATTTCAGATCCGAAGTCTTCATTAAAAGCTAAGTACCCCGTTGGGGAAACTTTTTTTCTTGCTCCACACCGATGTCAGAAAAAGTTAATAATTGTATTTCTTGTGGGAAGCAAATACCTCATAAGGACTTTCATTCTTACTGTATTCGTTGCCTAGGCCCTGACCACAACATTGCTAGTTGTCGGTTTTGTGCTAGATTTAACCAACGCACTGTTAAGTGTCAGTACGATTTTGCATTACCTTATTTTGGCAGAAGATTTAATTATACTATGTCGTCGGATAGCCATCTGACTACCGGAATTCACAAGAAATGCAAAGAAAAAGAAAAGGACAGGCATCCGAGGTCCAAAACCGACGACGAGGCTTCTTCTAAGCCAGTCGCTGGTTCTCAGTGAGGCACCTTCGCAGCCCCTGGTGCCTGCTAATTTAGACCCGCAGGCCGCTACCGACTCCCATGTGGAGTCGACTAGGCCTCTGGAAGCTCAAGGTATTGGACCTTCGGAGACTATTCCCTCAGATGGGTCCAGAGCCGCTGAGCAGGCATCGGCTTCTGAGGGTGTTTTCAGACCTACTCAGTTATACATTAAAACGACTTCAGCTTCAAAGGCAAAGACTAAAGCACCTTTAAAGACAAAGAAACAAGTACAACAGTCTCATGGACAGGCCTCCATGCCCAAAAAACAGATGCTCAAAATGGCCGAAGACTTAATAACTGTGATCAGGGGCTCCCACCCCCCACCTGATAAAAGCCCAGGCATGATACAGAATATGAATCTTCAGATCAGGTTTCCATTTCATCTGATTCCTCTTCTGATAAGGAATACTCTCTTCCTCTCTATGAGGATTCTGATGCTGAAGAATCTATCCCTTCAGCCTCTCCTCCTGAGGATTACTCTTTTGTGGAAACCTTGCATACCATGAAAAAGCATTTCCACTGGGAGAACCAAGATTTTTCAGAATGTAAGAAAAGGCTCAGAGACTTCCTTCTACTACCACAACACAGGCCCCTAGCTATTAACACCTGTGTTAGACATTGTAGATTATGTATTTTCAGAGTCCAGTCTGACCCCTGACTCCTTACCTCCAGCTCCTGTTAAGCCGGACAGGTACTACAGGGTTCCTGACTCTCATAAATTCCTTTTCAAAAACCCTGCTGCTGACCCAGAAACTATCAGGGTCCTAAAGGGGTCAAGGCTTCTGCAGCTAAAAACCCTACCCCCTCTGACAGGGATTCTAGGGCATTGGACAGATGGGGAAAAAGATTTACACTTCTGCTACCTTAGCTATAAGGGCTTTAAATTGCCAGTTTCATATGCTCAAATATCAGCAATATATTATGTCTCTGCTTAAACAGAAAATGTTGATAAATTCTGAATGTGCAGAAAACAAAGAAATGTAGGATTTATTGCATGCAGCTGAAAAAGTTGGAAAGTATACTTTGCAATGTGGTTTTGATTCTTTGGAGGCCTCCTGCAGGGCTGCTGTTACGGGTTCTGTCATCAGGAGGCATGCTTGGTTAAAGGAACAAAATCTGCCTGATCATGTCAAAGCAAAATTATTAGATGCTCCATTATAGCATGATACCTTGTTTGGTGTTAAAGCAGAAGAGGTGTTAAAGAAAATGGAGGACAAAGCTAAATCTATGCAAACGGTTAAGGATTTCTTACAGGTACAGCCTCCAAGATTTAGCAGACACTGGCCTACAAAGAATTGGTCCTTTCCAGTGTCAGACAGACCACAAAGGGGAAGATACAGACGCCCAAGAGGCAGATCCCAGCCCCAAGTTTTGTACAAGTCTAAACAATGGGGTGCTTCTACCTCCAGAAGTGGAGAAGACAAATCACAGCCACACAAGAAACAGTCCCAATGACTTCCCCTTGCCTGCACCAAGCACTTACCTGTTGGCAGCACCTTTAGGGGGAAAACTAGCACTTTTTTCTCAAAATTGGCACATAATAACCCAGGACAAACGGGTCCTAGACATAGTGTCACAAGGCTACAAGTTTCACTTCCATACCCTGCCAAAGACAACTGGTTGGCCCAACCTGCCAAAACATCAATGGGCAGAGGCACAAAAGCAAGTCTCATCCCTCATGGACATGAGGGCCATTCAACAAGTACCAGAGCAAGAGCAGGGAAAAGGATTTTATTCAAGACTGTTCTTAGTACCAAGAAAGGACAAGACCTGGAGACCAATACTGGACCTATCTATTCTAAACATATCTGGATATACCAAAATTCAAAATGTTGACTCTACAGCAACTTCTGCCCATGCTGGGATGAAGGCTTGGCTTGTGACTTTAGATCTAAAAGAGGCATACCTGCATGTCCCAATCAGACAAACATGCAGAAGATGCCTCAGATTCAAAGCTGGCTCAATGCACTACCAATTCTCCGCACTGCCCTTTGGCTTATCTACTGCGCCCAGGGTCTTCACAAAGTGCCTGGCACCAGTAATTGCATTCTGCAGACAAAGAGGAATACAAATATATCCTTACTTGGACGACTGCCTCATTCAAGCAGAGAACAAGGACATTCTGCTACAGCATCTGGCGTTTGTAAAGAGATTTCTAACAGGCCTAGGGTACACAGTCAATGAAAAGAAATCAAAACTAGTACCCACTCAAGAGATAATATTCCTGGGTGCAAGCTTAAATACAACTGCCCAGATGGCTTATCTCACGCCAGACAAACAAAGGCAACTGACTACCTACTTCAACGTGTTGGCAACAAAGGCCCAGTTCACTGCAAGAACAATTCTGCAGGCTTTGGGCTTCATGGCATCCATGCAAGACTGCATATGAGGAAACTTCAGTGGTACCTAAAAAGTGTTTGGACTCAACATTGCCACAGCCTGGAAACAATAATTACCCTCATTCCCTGCCTGCAACAGGAGTTTCGATGGTGGGAGAAGGCTTGTCACCAGAACAAGGGACAGCCATTCACTTTGTCCCCAGCCAGGCAGACATTAACAACGGATGCATCAGATTATGCCTGGGGGTCCCACATGGCAGGAAGATGTATTCAAGACACATGGTCCGGAAACCAAATGCATCTACATATCAATCAAAAAGAGATGCTAGCTGTTCAGAATGCCCTGACAGCCTTCAAGGACCTACTTCATCCAGGACAACTACTGATAAAGACAGACAACACCACGGTCAGGTGGTATATAAACAAGCAAGGAGGCACTCATTCTTACCCCATTTGCTGACTCTCCATGACTTTGTGGGACACGGCATTGACTTACCAAGTACATCTGCAGGCACAATTCCTGCTAGGAAAGATAAATACTCTGACAGACGAACTAAGCAGAAACTTCATGGATCCCCACGAGTGGAAATTGGATACACAAATCTTCAGCATGATACCAAGGAAATGGGGTTGCCCGGATATAGATCTATTTGCTTCTCCTCACAAATACCAACTAAAAACATTCTGCACAAGGATTTATCACAGTCAAGCATGGAAAGTGGATGCCCTATCTTTCAGCTGGAAAAGCTTAGCTGTATATGCCTTTTCTCCACTGCCTCTCCTCCCCAAGTTACTCCTAAAGGTCAGACAAGAGAAGCCAAAGATGATACTGATTGCCCCAGACTGGCCCCGCCAGTACTGGTATCCAGTCCTAAGGAACTTGTCTCAATGCCCGCCTTGGACCTTGCCTCAAATACCTCATCTACTATCCCAACAAAACAATCAGATCCTGCACAGCCAACTAAAGACCTTAAATCTGGCAGCATGGCGGATAATGTAGTCTTACAAAACACGCCTCTCACTAAAGCTGTGATGGATGTCATTTTGGAAGTCAGAAGGCCTAGTACCAGAAAATCCTACGCTGGAAAATGGAAGAGATTCTGTGCTTGGAACCAGGCACAAGGACTTGATACAGCTGTACCAAATGTTCCTCAGATTCTGCAGTACTTAACTGAGATGTTGGACAAAGGCCTATCCTTTTCATCAATTAAAAATCATGTCTATGCCATTTCGGCTCATTACAATACAGAGCCACCAATCTTTTCTCATCCCTTGTTAAGGCAGTACCTCAGAGGAGCCAAAAACCTCCAAGGAGATCACCAATACCTGCATGGGACCTCAATTATGACTTGGAAAAGCTCACACTGCCTCCTTTTGAGCCAGCCAATACAGCTGAGATAAAATTCTTATCATGGAAAACAGCTCTGCTCCTAACAATAACTTCAGCAAGAAGAGTCTCAGAGCTACAGGCATTAATGGCAGTGGAGCCTTTTATAATTTTCCATCCGGACAGGGTTTCTCTAAGGACAAACCCAACATTTATGCCAAAGGTAGTATCCAGTGTGGCTCTTAACCAAACCATTCATTTGCCTTCTTTTTTATCCAAATCTCCAGAATAAAGGGGAGAGACTTCTGCATTCTTTGGACAGACAGCTATGCTTCTGCCTGGACAAAACTAAAGCTTTCAGAAAGACTGATCAACTTTTTGTGGCATATGCTGCAGGATCACAAGGAAAGGCTATTTCAAAGCGGACTATTTCAAAATGGATAGGACACTGCATTTGTTTCTGCTATGCACAACATGGCAAATCAGTACCTAAGAATATTAGGCCACATTCTACCAGGGCAGCAGCCACATCAGCAGCCTTTCTCAGAGGAGTACCAACCAAGGAAATTTTGGAGGCTGCAACTTGGAGTTCAGTGCACAGCTTTACCAAGCACTACCACTTACCTCTTTACTCTAAATCCAGAGCAGGCTTTGCCACTGCAGTTCTGCAGGGCCTCATAGCCACTCCTAATTCTATTTAGACCCAGCAACCCAACCTCTGCTTTGGAATTCAACCCAAGTGTAATGACTGCAACAGTGAAACACGAACATAGTACAGTTGTGTACCTACCATAAATGTAGATGTTCGAGTGTATACACTGTTGCAGTCCAGGTTACCCACCCACCATCCCCCTTTCTTTGCTGGGACTTATCTGTACTTCTCTATTCTATACAACCTATGTGGTGTATTTGCTTGTAGATGAAGGTAATGTTTATTTTAGTGCATGCTTTTTATAAGCAATATTTTTAGCCTACCCTTTTGGGGGTACCTGATATCTGGGGCAAGAAAAACTGAAGAAAATGGCATCGGCTGCATCTTATAAACCCCTGGCGCACTGACGTCAAGGAAGAGGGGACAGCAACCGACATCAGACCAGGTCTTTAGAATTCAGGCCGACTGCGGGTAGCCTGCCAACAGGATAACCCAAGTGTAATGACTGCAACAGTGAATACACTCGAACATCTACATTTATGGTAGGTACACAACTGTACTTTACTAGCTATGCTAGGCAAGGATGCCTGGTTGGTAACTCTAGATTTAAAATAGGCTTACCTGCATATCCCAATCAGGGAATCTTGCAGAAGATACCTCCGCTTCAAAGCAGGCTATTTGCATTACCAGTTTTCTGCACTGCCCTTTGGCTTATCTACTGCGCCCAGGGTCTTCACAAATTGCCTGGCACCAGTAATTGCATTTTGCAGACAAAGGAACATTCAGATTTGTCCTTACCTGGACGATTGGATAATTCAGGCAGAAAATAAGGACACTCTTCTAAAACATCTGGCGTTTGTAAAAAGACTTCTAACTTGTCTAGGGTACACCATAAACGAAAAGAAATCACAACTGGTACCCTCTCAAATAATTGCATTCCTGGGTGCAATCTTGAATACAACTGCCCAGATGACCTGCCTTACGCCAGAAAAACAAATTCAATTGATGACTTAGTTCAAACAGGTGGCCACAAAAACCCAGCTATCTGCAAGACTAATTCTGCAGGGCTTGGGGTTCATGGCCTTCTGCATCCTAATAATTCCATATGCGAGACTGCTGATGAGGAAACGTCAATGATACCTAAAAAGCTTATGGAGTCAACATTGTCACAGCCTGGAAACAATTATTCCTATCATTCCTTGCCTGCAGCTAGAGTTCCTATGGTGGGCAGAAGCCTGCCACCAAAACAAAGGACTGTCATTCACTGTACCCCCTGCCACCCAAACCCTGACTACAGACGCATCAGATTATGCTTGGAAGGCGCATCTGGCAGGGAGAGATGCATTTAGGGCCAATGGAGTCCAAATGAAATGCACCTACATATCAACCAGAAAGAAATGCTAGCTGTTCAGATTGCTCTGACAGCCTTCAAGGACCATCTTCATCCAGGACAACTACTGATAAAGACGGACAACACCAGTCATGTGGTACATAAACAAGCAAAGGGGTACCCATTCCTACCCCCTTTGCAGACTAGCCATGGCATTGTGGAACACGGCCTTGACTTACCAAATACATCTACAAGGTCAGTTCCTGCCAGGAAAGCAAAATACTCTGGCAGATGCACTAAGCAGAAATTTTATGGACCCATACGAATGGAAACTGGATCCACAAATCTTTAGCATGTGACACACAAATGGGGGATCCCAGACATAGATCTTTTTGCCTCACCCCAGAATCATCAGTTGGACAAATTCTGCACAAGAATTCATCACAAAAAAGCTCCAAACTGGCCTCGACAACACTGGTACCCGCTCCTACGCAGTATGTCACACCTTCCTCCTTCCTTCGTGGTACCTGCCTCTGACACCTTACCTACTGTCTCAGCAGAGCTATCAAATTCTGCACACTCAGCTCCAAAGTCTGAATCTTGCAGCATGGCTAATCAACTAATTTTGCCAGTTACATCTCTCAGCAAACCTGTGATGGATGTAATTTTGGAGGCTAAAAGGCCTAGTACTAGAAAATCTTATGCGAACAAATGGAAAAGATTATGTGCCTGGAACCAAGCACAAGGAATAAGCACAGCCATGCCCAATATTCCTCAGCTTCTGTAATATTTAACTGAGATGCTTCACAAGGGCCTATCTTTTTCTTCTATAAAAATCCATGCTTCTGCCATTTCAGCTCATTACAACACAGAGCCTCCCCTTTTTTCTCATCCTCTGCTAAAGCAGTACCTCAGAGGGGCCACACATTTAAGACCTCCCAGGAGAGCACCAGTTCCTGCATGGGACCTCAATTTTGTTTTGGAAAAACTCACTCTACCTCCTTTTGAGCCAGCTGCTCCTACAGATTTAAAATTTCTCTCGTGGAAAACAGCTTTTCTTTTAGCAGTTACTTCAGCTAGACGGATTTCAGAATTATAGGCTCTTATGGCAGTGGAGCCTTTCATTATTTTTCATCCGGGCAGGGTGGCTCTCAGGACCAATCCATCTTTCATGCCTAAGGTGGTATCCAGTGTGGCTCTTAATCAGACCATTCATCTGCTAACGTTCTTTCCCAATCCACAGAACAAGGGTGAGCGGATTCTGCATTCATTGGATGTGCACAGACAACTTAGATTCTACATAAACAGGACAAAACCTCTAAGAAAATCTGAGCAACTATTGGTGGCTTTTGCTATAGGGGCAGAAGGAAAAACTGTTTCAAAGCAGACTATTTCTAAATGGATAAGTCATTGTATTTGTTTCTGCTATATGCACCATAGTAAACCTATCCTCAAGGGGATCAGATCTCATTCCACCAGGGCTGCATCTACTTCTGAAGCCTTTCTCAGAGGGGTTCCTACCAGAGACATTATAGAAGCTGCTACCTGGAGCTCAGTTCATACATTCACCAAACATTGCCATTTACCTCTCTTCTCTAAATCCAGAGCTGGTTTTGCCACTGCTGTCCTGCAGGGCCTTATAACTGCTCCTAATTCTGTATAAATCCATCCTCCCAACCATAGCTTTGGGAATCTACCCAAATGTAATGACTGCAACAGTGAAACATGAAGAACATAGTACGGTTGTGTACACTTACCATAAATGTAGATGTTCAAGTGTATTCACTGTTGCAGTCCTGGTTACCCACCCTCCAGCCCCCTGTTTTTTTCTCTTACTATATCTCTTGTTTCTTTCAATATGCCTAAAAGCCTTTTTGGTGTATTTGCTTTTGATTGGAAGTATATTGTTTGTGTTCTAAATTATATATACACACACACACATATATAGATATATATATATATATATATATATATATATATAAAATATTTATTTTTTGCTCCCCATTCGGGGGGCAGCTGACATCTTGGGCAAGAAAAACTGATGAAAATGGCAACGGCTTCATGTTTTATACCCCTGACGACCTGACATCATGGAAGAAGGGACAGCAACCGACGCAGGACCCAAGACTTTGTTAATCAGGCCGACTGAGGGCAACCTACCAGCAGATTACCCCAAATGTAATGACTGCAACAGTGAATACACTCGAACATCTACATTTATGGTAAGTGTACACAACTGTACTTTCTGAGGTAGGTATGTGCTGACGTCCGCTTTATATCTGACTTCCCTTTATGGCTGTTGTACACTAACTGATGTGCATACCTTACAGTAGCATCTAGACTTTGGTATACTGGTTGGACGTACAAGTCTGCCTCTCACAGATACAAGGTACAAGATTTGATTCTCACAATTTGTCACTGTCTGGATATTGACTAGGCATGTAGCAGTATGCAGACTGATGGATTGCCTAATATTTACCTCTAAACCTGTGTTTTAGACTGTAGTGGTGGTAATATTCACCTGTCAAATCACACAAATTGCGTTATCTGTGACACCACCTTTATACAGCAGAAAGAATAGGAACCTTCTAGTCTTTCAAACCATCTATCTTCGCTGCAGCTGGAAATGATAGTAAAATGTCAGTAATGAGGCAGTTTATCGAAAAAGAAGGCACAAACGTTTATCTGCTGTGCAAAGAAAATGGACCGAATGTGATATTGAAGTCTGGACCATTAGCTGTTCAATCAGTCTTGTTTATAGAAAAATTGAACTCTATGGCGAGCCATTTTATCAGAACGGCCATTGTAATCCATGAATGGAGATTAAACCCAGATACGTTAATGCTGACTCTATTGTTGGACCTGTTTGTCTCAGTGGACAGCAGACAGAGCCTTACTTACCAGTTTCTTTTTCAGAAAGCCAGAAATGTTGCAGTGTTCACTTACTCCTTGAACTCTTTTAAAGGGTCTTTTGTTGCAGCCCTCATTCTCATTCCCTCGTTGCAGATGGAAGAAGCTCACAGTAATTTTTAATTTTACAAAGCTGGCTACCTGAGTGGCTCCCAGTTTTACTTTTGATCTTTGAGCTTTGTTTGCAGCAACACAGCTAGGATTTTTTTCTGTGAGGGTGGGAGCATTGTAATAGTAATTTATAACATGATTTTATTCCTGGCTAGAAATTTTTATCAGTTGTGCTGTAGTCCCTATGAAGAAATATGCTTGTCTTCTGTCAGCATTTCCTTGAAAGTTGATGCAAATTGCTCTGTATTGAGTCAGCAATGCTAGAAACTTGCTTCTGGTTCTTCTTGCTGCTTTGAGTTTCACATCTGTCTTTTTCATTAGCTGTAACCTGTTTTGAAAGTAATTTCTTCTGCTTGTTTTTTTTTTTTTTTTTTTTTGTAGCTCTTATAGGGAGTTTAATGATGGACAGTAGAAAACGGAAAATGTTAAAGGACACCTGAATAAACCCAAATCCGCCTACTCCATTTCAAATTCTGAGGTGACTACTACAGTTCTGGTGACAGAAGTTCTCATTGATCTCGGTGCTTCCAAAAATTAAACTCCTGAGCACTGCAGTTGGTGTTACTGTAATCATGTTGGATTAGTGAGTTTCAGCAGAAGATAACTCAACACTTCAGGAGTATTTTGTCAGTCTAGGTCATCCAACAGTTCCTTTCTGTTGGGTGTCTGTCTTTTAGTACAAGATGCTGCTTTGAAATAACAGGGACCTATATCAGGACTTTTGTTGGACCAACTCCTCCCCCACCCCCATTCTGCTAGTAAAAAAAAATATCTGTAATAGGGGAGACAACTCGTTCATTCTCTTTTTCCTTACAGTCTTGAGTAGAAATTCTTCAACTTTCTATCTCTTCAGAATGTGTTTCCTTTATGGAAGCATTAAATTGTATGGAAATATTTTTGTGCAGCCCAAGTGTAATCCCTGTTGCCTAAAAGAAGGCATATAGGATTCTGAATGCAAAATGGACTCTGTTAAAGTACTGTATAGATTTAATCATGCCCTAAAGGCCAATAGCCTTTGCCCACATTCACAGTCTCGGCCGCCTAAAAAGGCTGACAAATTTTTGGGGTCTGTCTTGGTTTCATGCTAAGTAATCAAACTTACTGTGGTTACAAAAAAAATATTGCTTGAATTGTCCACAGTGTTAGAAACTGAGTTTCTTCAGAAAAGGGAAGAGGAAAAAAAAAAACTTTTTCCACAGAAAGCAGCTTCAACCCACCTCCCACCCCCAGTGTCGGAGTTTAAATACGGCCTCTTAGATTGCTCAGCCTTGGAGGTAAGGGAAAAGCTTCCTTACCCCAGAGTGACATATCTAATCAGTAGTGTCATTGTAAGCGACTGACAGTGATTTGATTATTTATGGTCCATTATTCCATTTTGAAAAAAGTTGCATCAGTGAAGTCCTCATATCCAGTATGCCATGTTGATTGACAGATTTTTGTATGATTCCCATAAAGCCAATCTTAGAAATGTGACTGTATCAGTATCTATCCAGATTTGGAAGAATAATCACCTGGCATCTTTTCCTTTCAGTGAAGATTTTCTTGGTTGATGGATGAAAAAAAAAAAGTCTGATATGGTCTGGTTCATTCCCCTTTGCTGTGTACCCCAGGGATTGGTCTTGGGGCCTTTGCTGCTTGAGATATACTTCTCGGAGGTGCAGGCCAAATCTAGTGGGCTGTGGCTGACCAAGTTTGCAGATGACTGTAAGCTGGGTGCTGTCATCAATTCCCCTAGTGATGTGGACATCCATCAAGAGGGTTTCACCCAATCAAATGACTGGTGCCAGAAAAATGTCCTCAAACTGAATGCCAAAAAATGCATCATCATCCCTTTTGGAGAGAGTGATGTCCCCACAAATTATCACATTGATAAGGTACTATGCACGTAATCATTCATGAGGGACTTGGGCACCCAGGTTGACAGCCTTCTGACTTTTGACCACCATATTGCCTCTGTTGTACGGAAAGCTTCCTACAAGGCCCACCTCATTAGTAAGGGTATCTCAAACAGGGAAAAGGTGGTCATAACATCCCTGTATTCTTCCTTTATTATTGAGTGCAATGCCCCTTTCGGCATGTACCTCATAAAGCACATGCAGCAGCTGGAGAGACCACAGAGGTTCCTCACCCGGAGAATCCAGGGCCTGAAACATCTCCCCTACACAGATAGGCTAAAAGCCCTGTCCCTCTACTCGGTCTCCTGCAAACTCTTCAGAGGTGACCGCTGTTTGGCATATAAAGCAATCTCAGACCCCCATCCTGACGGGACTGCTGCATATCCACAAGTCAAACTCCACTCGAGTAACCAGCACGTGCGACCTCAACCTGGTTTGTGACATCAGTAGGACTCGTTGGCAGAACAGATGTGTGTCCTAGAGACTCCCTCTCCACGTAAAGCAGAGGACCTCATTAAACCTTTTTAAGTGCAGCATAGATAACTGGATGGGGAACAGAAAATACACCCCTGGGATTCCACCTGTGTCCCTGCTGGACAGTGGCATAGAGTGCTGACTTGTTTGAACATGGGCTAAATTCTTGGCTAGGCTTGTAAGAGCCTCAGGGCCAATAGCCTAGTAACTTACTATGATCATATAATAAGGAAAAAAGCAACAGATGTTAATCATTCACACTGCTGCAGTAACCTTTACACTGGGCAGCTTCACATACCTTTGACTCCCCCCAGACCTTTACTCTGACTGCTGATTGGCTAGCTCTAATCAGAGTGAATATTTCTAAAATGCTTTCCTGCCATCTCAAGAAGCATTTCCTGGGCTTCACAGGGGTCCAAATAGAGAGAGGAAAAGTCAGCAAGCAAAGGAGAGTAGTAGTGATGAAATTGAATTCATCCTCAAGTCTTGGTGAGTACCTTCTTGAGGTGGACCCTATTTTCCACATAATCACACCAAGGTGACACTGTTGTATAGACTGTATTCATATAGCATATATCAAGGACAGAAGTAGGTCAAAAACTAAAAAAGATAGCCGAGTGCACAAGACCTAGAGTAAAAGTGCCCAATCCTGGTAGAAACACTGGTGCCAGGACTGGAAAAGATGACCATGTAGAATCCTCAAAATATGGAAAAATTCATACAATAGGACCAGGCCAGATCCAGGGGGAGGATGACCCCCCCCCCCCCCATTGTAGAAGGAAGTAGCAGTCCACAAAAACTGATAGGCCAAAGAAGAGCCATAAAGATGATAAAGTGCACTATTGAGGATAAAAAAATTCTGTATTGTTACTTTGCAAAAAGACCAGAATTTCCAGACCCAAGATATACAAAACGATTGAGAGAAATTAGAGGAAAGAAAAATACTTCCAAGAAAAACTGTCAGACGCTTCAAATAAAAATTTGTGTTCACTAATGCAACAGAGTTGTGAGAAACAGTATATAGATTAAGAAACCTTGATCTGGAAAAAAAAAGCATCTGAGGAACAGCGAAAATACAAATAAAACCAAGAGATATTTGAAAAGTATAAAAAAGTAATATGGACATGGGAAAGAAAGAGATTTGGTATGTTGCAATATTTATGCAAAGGAGAAAGCCAAATTAATCAATGTAAAGAAGGCAGCCCCAAAGATATTTGAAGAGAAATACAGACAAAGGCATCCGGATGTGGAAAATTTCACAATAAAAAAAATATCATAAAGATGGAACATAGAAAAGATGGTCAGTAAAGTAGAAGTTAAAAAAATAGAAGTTGAAGTTTTGGAAAGCCTGCGAAGTGAAGGATCTGATATATAAGGTCTAACACAGGTTACATCACAGCAGGATGGAGTGAGTCCCCAAAACCGGGAGAAACAGGAAGATCAGGAAACAGGATTTGATATAGAAGGTCTAACGCAAGTTGCATCACAGCAGGATGGAGTGAGTCCCCAAAACCAGGAGAAACAGGAAGATCAGGAAACATCTGAAGAAGAAATATGGACATGGGAAAGAAAAATATTTAATATGGTGTAATATTTATGCAAAGGAGAAAGCAAAACAAAGAGCAGCACCAAAGATAATTGAAGAGAAATACAGATAAAGAAATCCAGTCATGGAAAACTTTAAAATACAAAAAAAAATAAGAAGACAAAGAGGAAAAGTAGAAAATGAGATTAGTAATGGAGAAATTAAAGAAATAGAAACTGAGGTTATGGAGTTACCTGCAAAGTGAAGGATTTAGTGTAGAAAATCTTATTCAGAAAGCACTACAACAGGATGGAGTAATGGATATCCAAATTAAGGGAAAACCAGTGGAACAGTAAGCAATTGGCCAGGTGCCATATAAAGATAATTTGGAGACTTCCACAGGAAACCAGTATACATGTTCACTTGAAGCTAGACAGCAAGGGAAAGAACAGAAAACTGTGGAAACTCTGATGCAGTCAATGCTGAGGAGTGATAGGCCAGTGAGTTCCCGTATGATAGAGCAACGGATGGCACAGGATGAAATTGATAAGACTGTGTCACAGGAGAATGCTATAGAATGTCCACAGGAATTAGACAATAAGGGATGTGCCCTCAATTTGGAAGAAAATGAGCTAAGAGAAGAATTGCTTAATTTAATAGACATGAACAGATATATCAAGATGAATGAAAGAAATAGACTGCAGAAGGTTAATAAAACCCAAAAAGTCAGAAGTCTGATAAAACAAATGAACACAATAATTAGGACTGTTCATAGAGATCCATGCGGTATAACAGAAGTAAACAGGATATTTTACTGTGTAGCTAAATTAATTACTGATAAAATTCTACCACAAGAACACACGGTAGTGAGGGAAAGGAAGGGGAGAAAGCGAATATCATCATGGAAATATTAAGTAGAGAAAATTATAATGCAGTTAAGACAAGAAGTGTCACTGTTAGAAGACTGTAGTAGAGGGAATAGATCAACAAAAATACTAAGAAAGGTAGATGTGATAAAAGCAATGAGTGGTATTAAAACAAGCTAGGATCCATCATGCACTATCGCAAACAACAATCTAAAAATTTCAGCACAGGCGGAAAAACTTAGAAGATACAAAGATAAATATAAAGGAAAAATGCAAAATAAGCAATTTATTGATGACCCAAAAAGGTTTTATAGAGAACTGGGAAATAAGTTAAAAGGAATTGAAAGACCGCCAAAAAACAAATAATTGGTTACATTTTGAGAAGTATCTCTGAAGATCCTGTGGAACATAAAGATGCTAAATGGATAGAAAAAGTAAAAGAAAGAGTAAGAAGTTTAAAGGTACATAATATGAAATGAGATGAAGCAACAGCTAGAGAGATTGAAGCAAAATAAGGAAAAGCCTCTAATTGGAAAACCCCATGCCCAGATACAGTACCTAACTTTGGTTAAAAGTATTAACATCTTTGCACAAGGATTTAGCCGTGAGTAAGAACTATTTATATGTGCACCCAGAATAGACACCAGCCTAGCTAATAACAGGAACACAATGCTCCTACTTAAAAGTGAACCTGCAAGCTACCCTAAAAATTATAGACCAATAACTTGTTTTCTGACGACGTATAAACTATACACGGAAATTGAAGCTGACAGAGTTTATAGTCATTTAGAAGAAAACTCAATTATGGCAGTAGAACAAAAGGGCTGTAAAAGAAAGTTATATGGAACAAAGGATCATTTGTTGTTAAGTCATTGTGGAGAACTATAAAAAGGGAAAGAATCTAAGTATGGCATGGATTGACTACAAAAAAGCATTTGATAGTATCTCTCATTCATGGAAACAATTGTGCTTACAAATGTATAAGGATGCTAAGATACACCCCACACTGTTTGACTACATTACAGTGACCATGAAACAGTGGCAGACCACTTTGCAATTAAGCTATGATAAAGGACAAATTGCTGTCCCAGGGATAAAAATTCAAAAGGGGATATTCCAGGGTGACTGTCACTGTTACTATTCTGCCTTGTCCTTAATCCAGTAACTGTTTACTCAACAGTTTAGGCCATGGTTATAATCTGACTCCTAGAAAACAACAAAGTGTAAAGACTTCTCACTTTCTCTTTGTCGATGATTTAAAACTGTATAGCTCATCAGATGAGGAACTGAAAGAACAACTGCAAGTTGTCAGAACTTTTTCAGATGATATAAGAATGTCATTTGGTCTTGATAAATGTGCAAAAGCAACCTTTAAAGCAGGAAAACTGCAGTGCCAGGAAAACATCAATTTGGGACAAGAATGTGATATAAAAGAACTTGAGCAAGAAGGAGTGTATAAATATTTGGGAATTGATGAAGGATCAACAATAAAACACAAACAAATGTAAATAAAACGTAGTACAGAATACTTCAGAAGGCTTAAATTAATCATGAAAACAGCACTGACATCTAGGAACAAAATCCAAGCTATAAACCAGTTTGCTCTTCCTGTCCTTACAGTTTTGGAGTGACTGACTGGCCCCAAAATGTGTTGGATAGATTAGATAGGAAAACAAGAAGGATGCTTCATACTCACCAAATGGTTTATAAAAATCAGTGCATACCTATAATCCCCATTACAAATGAGGGATGGGTCACCTTGAAATTGATTATATGTATAGATCTGCAGTCGTGGGACCCCACACATATCTACTGACCTCACAAGACCCAAGCGTAGTGAAAGTTTTGAAACATGAGGAGAATAAATCAAATATGACTTGTCTGCTTAATCTAGCAGAAGCTTATCTGTGTCAAGCAGGAATGGAAATCAAACCAGAAGCATATAAAAATCAGGCAGCAACTGAATGTGACAAAAAAACAAAAGAATACAAGATGGATCAGATGAGAAGGCAAGAAATGTGAAAAAAAAGCATAAATATGGTTGCAAGTATAGAAAACTTATGAAAGAAGCTCATGTTGATCAGGAACGAACACAGGAATGGTTAATGAGAGCCAAATTCAAACCAAGAAATGAAAGGTTAATATTGGCAGCCCAGGATATAGTGGGCTGCGTACATGTTGGTTTATAAAGTCCATTGTACATGTGGGAGAAACAGAAAAATTCAAGTTTTGTAAAACCGAATTGGAAACAGTTACACACCTCGTTGCTGGTTGCGACATACTAATGGCTGAAGGACTGTATACTGAAAGGCATAATAATGTGGCGAGACTGTTGCACTGGGGATTGCGCAAACATTATGGTATTGAAGTGGTCAAAAACCACTGGAAACATGACCCCCAAAGCATCATAGAAAAGTCTGCATCACATGGGATCATCCATTACCAACAGTTAAAAAGATAGATGCTAGAAAACTGGATGGTCCAAGAAAAGAAGACTAGTAGCATTGATCATTGAAATTGCTACACACAGTGACTACAGTGTCTTGCATACAGAGAGACACAAAAGTCATAAAATTTCAGGATCTGCAGGCAGAAACAAGAGCAATGTGAAATAAAGAAACCCAGATAGTTCCAGTAGTAGTAGGAGCAAATGGGTCTTATAAAAAAGAATTTACAATCGTATTTAGATATGATACCAATACATGTAATGCCATACGGACTGCAGAAGGAGTCATTACTGGCCACATTGCGGGTGCTGCAAAGAACACTTCTGGCCGGTGCTGCAAAGAACACTTCTGGCTGACATCAAAGATTGAAACAATACTAATTTTGTGAACTTTAGTCATAGTTTGACTTGGGAATGGGGTTCATTCCCGTCATGATTAGAAACCCAAAAGATTTGGAGACATTAAAAAAAGAGCAATGAAGTTGACTAAAAGCTTTGTTTCTGGCAGATAATTCACCTCAAAGCTTTCTGCACAATTTACTATGTGGGGAACCCCTCCACAAAGAAATTGTTGCCCTTTTAAGAAAAATGTATTTAATATAATTTTCTGACTAAAAGTGGTATTTCCCCTTTAAAAAAATATTATTTTTTATAAGTATCAGAAGATAGCATGGCAGAACCTTCTAACCTCGAGGTACTGTTAAGTAAGAAAAAGGCCAAGAAATTTTGGCCAGATTGTTTGGCTGTCCAGCTGCCACTAGACGTCTCTGTAGAAGCAGATGATGGCTCTGTAGGCCATTCGGTATCTATATTGGATTCCTTTGCCATGACCCCCTCGGGGACTGATGTGGATCCTTCCTTTTGCACGTACTCTGAGGCTTTGCATGCATTTGCTCTGGACGTCAAGGAGGAACTGCGGTTGATCATCTTGAAGGGGGCCCTAGAGGGATTTCGCAAATTCTGGTCAGGGGAGAGGTTCCGTGTACTCTTACTGTATCTTATCAAGTGTTGGAGCCCCCATTGTTTGTTCATTGGTAGGGACTAGGCTATTGGCCCTAGGGCCCATATAAGCCTAGCCAAAAAGACACCCTGGCTTTCGCCACCCAAGAAAGTTATTTTCCTGTGCCCCTGTTGAGCAGAGCCACAGATGTGATCCCCAAGGTGAATTTCCTTTCTCCCATCCAGTCATCAAGATTTTTCTGGAAGAGTGCTAATGAGGAGCTTTGTTTGATATAGATAGGTAGTTTGTTCCAGAGTATGGGAAGTCTCTGGGACAGGAATCTATCCCTCCAGCATGTTCTTTTTACTGTAGTGACAAGGTTTAGGTCCCTAGAGCGTGTAGCTCAGAGTGATTGGGATTTCTTTAAGTGGAGCATGTCCAACAGCTCTGGGTTTGACATAGCTTTGTATGTTAGGCAGAGATCGCCTCTGAGTAGGCGACATGCGATAGAGTAAAGCTGGAATTTTATGAGATGGTCTGCGTAGGGCATCTATTTGAGGTCAGTAATCTTCTTTGTGAGGTATTTCTGCGGCCTTTCCAGTTGTTGTAGATGTCTTGTGAGGTACATACCAAAAGGGGCAAGCTGTATTCTATAATGGGTCTAATGAGTGACGAGTAGAGGGGAACAATGATCTCTTTTTCCTGGATGAGAATCCTTTTGTGATGAGGTGTGCCACATAGAAGGATTTCCTGACTACTGTGGCGATGTGATTATCAAAGGAGAGACTACTGTCCACCTGTGTCCCAAGATCTCTTATCACACTTTCGATATTAAGTAGACTACCACCTATGTGGTAGTTCATGGGTATAGAGTTTTTACCAAAAGGGATGACAGTGCACTTTTTGGCATTGAGCTTGAGGCCATGGCTTTGACACCAGGCATCTGTCTCAGTGAGGCCCTTTTATAGTTTGTTCACATCATTAGGAGTTTCGATTATGGCTCCTAGTTTGCAGTCATCTGCGAACTTCGTTAGCCAAAGACCTTCTGTGTTAGCCTGTACTTCAGAGAAGTAGATACCAAACAGGAGAGGACCCAGGACTGAACCCTGTGGTACTCCACTTGTCACTGGGCTGAAGTCGGATTTGGAGTCCGCTACTTTCACAGTGTGGGTGAGCCAGTTAGGAACCCATCTTGTGACATAGGGATTTATACATAGTTTAGTGAGTTTATCTATAATTCCAGAGTGGGGGACAGAGTTGAAAGCCTTGGCGAGATCTAGATAGGCTGTGTGAACCACCTTACCCTCATCTACGGCTTTGGTGACCGCTTCAAAGAAGTCTATCAGGTTTAAGAGACATGATCTGCCTTTTATAAACCCGAACTGGGTGGGGTCCAGAGTTTGGAGATTACCAATGTCATTGTTTATAAGTTCCATATGTTCCATAGCCTTGCAGACCAGGCTCGTCAGGCTAATGGGGTGGTAGTTCACTAGGTCTTTGGGGGCTCCCCCCCTTGTGGAGTGGGATGACCGTCACTGTGTGCCATTCAGTGGGCAAAAAGCCTGAGGGTAAGGCTATGATTGAACATGGTACTAGGGTGGGGTGCCAGTTCGTTCTGTAGTTTGTGTCGAACACAGCCTAGGGTGTTGTCCGGTCCCATGAATGCTGTGTTCTTGGCTTTGTATAGTGTGGTTTTTACCTGTGCAGCCGTGATTACAGGAACTTTGCATTCTTCCGGTATAGATATGGGCCCTTTAGGCGGTGAGAGGGGGGTAAAGTTAGCACTGAGCCTATCTGCCAGGATGTTGGCAATATCAGTTGGTTCTGTATATTTAGTGCCATTGTGCTGTAATTCAGAGCAGATCTGAGTGTTGCCATTGAGATTCTTGACATAGCTATAGAATGCTTTGTGGTTGTCTTTAGAATCAGTGGTGATTTTGTTTTCGTAACTAGCTTTGGAGGATTTTATGAGGGATCTCCGCTTCTTACTGAGGCTGACCAGGGAGTTCCTCTAATCATGGGATTTTACTACTTTTTCAACAGTTTCTTTCTTCTGTTGTAGAGTGCGTTTATGGCAGGTGTCCACCAGATTGGCTTAGTTTTTTTTGAAGATAGCATCTTGGTTCTGTTAGGGATTGCACGATCCATGCACTCGTGTAAATTCTTATAAAGTGCATTTTTGTAGGATTCAGCAGTCGTACCTTCATTGTCCGTCTGCATGGGTGTTGTGAAGTTTGCCACTTCTATCTTAAGAAGCGTGAAGTTGGCTTTGAAGAAATTTTTTACAGTGGTTTCCCTAATGGGGGGTGGGGAGATGTGGATGTCTAGGATGATTAGCTTGTAGTCAGATCTGACAGAGGAGTTGACCTCTTGTGTGGAACACTGGTGGTTAGGGCTGACATGCCTACCAAGAAAAAGCAGAAGACTATGCATACTTCTGTATGCCATAAGGATCCTCAGAGAGAATGGCAGAAGTGTACACAGGGCCTGTTTAATGCCTTAATGGCTCTGAATCCTTCTCAGCGGTTACCCCTTGGAAATCAAATCCTTTCATACGGACTAGGGAACCCAGTTCCTCAATTGAGGATTCAGAGTCTGACAATGAGTCCTTGTCTTACTCTTCCCAGAAGCCTTCGCCTTTGGCTTATGGTTCTGATGAAGTCTTTTAATCCTGAGTCTGTTCTGGAGGAATTGTCTTTTGGAGACAATATAGCTAGAATGATGAAATACTTTAAGTAGGATTCTTCTCAAGTGTCTGATAACCAGAAAAGGTATTATGAGCTGTTTCAGATGGACAAACCTTCTGCAGTACCTCCTGTATTGGCTGCTTTGTTAGACACCTTTTTATTGCTGGTGTCCTGATTCACAGCCTCCTGCACCAAAGAAACCTGACAGGTTCTGTAAGGTTTCTGAGGATTGTCGGTTCTTTTTTTAAGTGTCCATCTGCTGACCCTTTTGTGATGTCAGCCTCCACTGATACACCTTGTCTTTTACTGTCTTCCATGCTTTTACCTTCAGATAAGTATAGTAGGGAAATGGAGAGAATTGGTAAGATGGTTTATAGTGCTTCTTCTTGGGTCTTTTGGGCCATCACTTATCAGACCCACATGACCAGATATGTTCTGGCCTTTGCCAGAGCTTGTCAAGTTGTTTCTGACCTCTTTGATTCTAAGCAAAATCTTCTGCTTTTTCTGTTTTCGGTTCTACCTCTCAGGTGGCTCATCACTCTATCAGGTGTAACTTTGATGCTACTGCTGCTGCCTTTGGATCTGTCATGAGGTGTTATTCTTGGCTTAGCCTGCAGCAATTACGTGAAGACATTAAGGCCAAGTTGCTGGATACTCCTTTGGATAGTAAAAATCTCTTTGGGACTGGTGCTGAGCTGATATGGTTAAGTCTTTTCAAGAAAAAGGTAAGGGTTTGCAGGACCTTAAACATATTTCTCTCTTATCCCTAAGCTCAATAGGAATTACCCTACTTAGACGTGCTATTGTTTGCAGGCAGCCTCATCAGCCTCTAAAGGCAGGAAGAGTGGTAGGCAAGCTTCTGCTTAGTCTACTCAGGTTTCTGTGCCCTATAAGCCTCCTTTATCTGACAAGCCTGCTTCATTTTGACATTGTCCCTCCCTTACCCCTTAGCCAGGCTCCCTTGTCTGTTTGGCTCTCCATCTGTCTTCCAAAATGGCATCACATCACCTTGGGTTCTTGGTTCTACCTGTCATCTGTCAGGGTTACTTCATAGTCTCTTCCTCCTTTTTCAGGGATTCCCATACCTCCTCTGAAACAACTTCCTCATTTCTCAGGGGTCTTTGAGTCTGTGGTAGACCAAAACACTATTCATCCTTTCACTCCTTCCCAAGTAGGAAAGTGCTTTTACTCCAGGATTTTCCTGTTTCCATGAAAGGAGGGCACTTGAAGACCCATTCTGGTTCTCTCCTTGCTCAAACCCTGCTTCCTGTTTTAATACCCCAGGCTTTTCTGGTGTCCTTCAGTCTGAGGGGTCTTATCTTTATATTCCTGTTCACCCTCTTTTCTGGAAGTTTTTATGTTTTTCTGCTTCTTTATCTCATTTTCAGTTCTCTTCTTTGTCCTTTGTCCTCTCTACTGCCCCAAGGGTATTCACAAAATGTCTAGCTCCTGTGATTGCCTTTTGTATGCTCCAAGGCATTTAGATTTGTCATTATCTAGATGACCTGTTGCTTCAGGCATCTTCTGTCAGTTGCTTCAAAGCTATACCTGATGGAGTGATGAGCCACCTGAGAGGTCAAACCAAAAATAGAAGAGCAGAAGATTTTGCTTAGAATCAGAGAGGTCAGAAAGAACCTGACAAGCCTTGGCAACAAAGTCTGGGGTTCATTGTCAACTTCCAAAAGTCTGTCTTGACTCCCTCTCAAGATGACGTGTATATGGGTTGGAAGATTCAGAGTGTGAATGCTAGCCTGTCATCCATGTTCCTAAAGTTCTGTCCTCGACAGCTTTCTTTCAGTCTCTTCTTCATCTTCCTGCTATTCCAGCCAGAGAGTTTCTCCTAGGTGTGGGATTCATGGCCTAGCCCGTTGCAGTGCTCCCTTTTGCCAGACTGCACATGTGGAAGATTCAGTGGTACCTCGAGTCAGTTTGGCTTCAGCATTGCCAGACACTGGATTTGAGTGCCTCTCCTTTGTCTGAAGTGAGAATTCAAGTGGTGGATTCAGCAATGTAACCTCAACCCAGGCCTTCCTTTTCAGCCTCCAATTCCTTCTCAAAAACTGTTCATTGATACTTCAGACATGGGGTGGGGGCTTCCTGTGGTCACGTAAAAGTTCAAGGTGTTTGCCCTCCCCCTTCAGAAGTCAGATTATATCAGTATTAGAGATGAGAGCCCTGATTCTGACCCTCAAGACATTTCACCCCATGTTCCCTCCAGACCTTTTGGAGGTTTATACAGACAACACCACGGTGATGTGGTATGCCAGCAAGGTGGGGGGCACTAAATCTTACCTTCTCTGATGGCTGTTTTTTCAGGCCTGGGATCTGGCTCTCATTTGTCAGTTAACTCTTCAGGCAGTGTATGTTTCTTCAGAGCACAGTGTAGTGTCAAATGCTTTGTGCAGGTCCTAAATGGGGGCTCATGAATGGATGCTTTACAGGAATGTGTTTCTGGTCATAGTCCATTGGTGGGGTATTCCTTGGGTAGATTTCTTTGCCCTCCCACTGAACAGGTAGCTCCCTCTTTTCTGTTTCAGAGTGCCATGCCAACTGGTGTGGAAGATGGACGCCCTTCCTTTTCCTTGGAAAGGGATGTTTCTCTGTGCCTTCCCTCTCCTTTCCCCTACTTTTCGGAGTCCTGCAGAAGATTCAGCTGGACTTCCCAAAAATCTTGCTAATGACTCCCTTTTGGCCAGGACTGCACTTATTCCTCCTATTAGTGCATCTGACCAGGGGAAATCACCAAAAGTTACCTAACCGGTTGGACCTCTTCACGCAGGACAAGGGGTCATTCATCCATCCTCACTTGTCCACTCAACTGACACTGTTGGTGATAGGTATTTGATCCCTTTTAGACACTTATTTTCTGAGGACATGCTCTGTATTTACATATGGCAAGACAACCTGCAGCCAGAAAGTTTTGCATGTCCAAATGGAAGAGATTTTCTGACTGGTGCCATGCTGCTAATCAGGACACTTTTTCAGTGTGGGAGGGGGGGGGGGGCTTTGGTTCTCTCTACTTGTGTGAGTTGCACTAGTGTGGCTTGACCTGTTCTTCTCTAAAGGACCATTTATCAGCTATTTCCATCTGTCAGCCTTTGAATCCTCATTTGGCCTCTCGCTTTGTGGTGAAACAGATGTTCTTCGTGTTTCACTGTTGCAGTCATTGGATTTGGGTAATCCTGCTTGGCAGGTTGCCCTCAGCTGGCCTGAATCCCAAACTCCTGGGTCCTGCGTCAGCCCCTTCCCTGATGTCAGGTCGTCAGGGGTATAAAAGAAGCAGCCAACGCCATTTTCTTCAGTCTTTCTTGCCGCACAGTGCCCAAAGCAGAAGCAGTTCGCAAGTGCCTGTCGGCCGACTCCTGAGATTTTCATGTTTGAGTTTCAGATCCGAAGTCTTCAATAAAGCTAAGTACCCCATTGGGGAAACTTTTTTCTTGCTCCAGACCGATGTCAGAAAAAGTTAATTGTATTTCTTGTGGAAAGCAAATGCCTCATAATGATTTTCATTCTTACTGTATTCCTTGCCTAGGCCCTGATCACAACATTACTGGTTGTCGGTTTTGTGCTAGATTTAACCAACGCACTATTAAGCGTTGGTATGATTTTGCTTTAAACTTTTTGGACGCCATTTTAATTATCCTGAAATGTCATCGGATAGCCATCCGACTACCGGAGTTTACAAAAAACACAAAGGAAAAGAAAAACAACCGAGGCCCAAAACCGACGACAAAGCTTCTCCTAAGCCAGTCGCTAGTTCTCAGTGAGGCACTTTCGCAGCCCTTGACACCCGCTACTATAGAGTCGCAGGCCACTACCGACACCCAAGTGGAGTCGGCCGTGCCGCTGGTTACTCAAGGTATTGGAGCCTCGGACGCTAATCCCTCAGATGGGTCCGGAGCCGCTGAGCAGGTACCGTCTTCTGAGGATGTATTCAGACCTAAACATCTTTACATTAAAACGACTTCAGCATCAAAGGCAAAGACTAAAGCACCGTCTAAAGCAAGGAAACAAACTCAAGAGCCATGTGGACAGGCCTCTATGCCCAAAAAACAAATGCTCAAA
Organism: Protopterus annectens; assembly: GCF_019279795.1. Classification (NCBI taxonomy): domain Eukaryota; kingdom Metazoa; phylum Chordata; order Ceratodontiformes; family Protopteridae; genus Protopterus; species Protopterus annectens. Next base: position 416,237,251 of record NC_056751.1, read on the forward strand.
ATGGCCGAAAACTTGATTACCTTGATCAGGGGTTCCCATCCCCCTCCTAGAGGCCTAGGCAAGACACTATGAATCTACAGATCAGATTTCTATTTCTTCTGATCAAGAATATTCTCTCCCCCCCCCGTGAGGATTCTGATGCTGAAGAATCTATTCCTTCAACATCTCCTCCTGAGGACTATTCCTTTGGGGAAACCTTGCATACCATGAGGGAGCATTTCCACTGGGAGAGCCAAGATTTTTCAGAATCTAAAAAGAGGCTTGGGGATTTTCTTTTACTACCTCAACACAGGCCTCTAGCTATTCCACCTGTGTTCGACATTGTAGATGCTGTGTTTTCGGAGTCTAGTCTGACCCCTGTCTCCTTACCCCCAGCTCCTGCTAAGCCTGACATATATTACAGGATTCCTGACTCACACAAATTTCTTTTTAAAAACCTTGATGCTGACCCAGAAACTATTTCACAGGGTCCAAAGGGGGAGGTAAGGCTTCCACTGCAAAAAACCTACCCCCTCTGACAGAGATTCAAGGGCACTGGATAGATGGAGAAAAAAGGTTTACACATCTGCAACTTTGTCTATAAGGGCCTTAAACTGTCAATTTCATATGCTTAAGTATCAGCAACATGTCATGGGATTGCTTAAACAGAAAATGTTGTTAAATTCTGAATGTGCAGAAAACAAGGAAATGCAGGATTTATTGTATGCAGCAGAACAAGTTGGAAAACATACTTTGCAATGTGGTTTTGATTCTTTGGGAGGCCTCCTGCAGGGCCGCAGTTATGGGTACTGTAATTAGGAGACATGCTTGGTTAAAGGAACAAAATCTGCCGGATCATGTTAAAGTTAAATTACTAGATGCTCCTCTACAGCATGATACTTTGTTTGGTGTTAAGGCAGAAGAGGTGTTAAAGAAAATGGAGGACAAAGCTAAATCTATGCAAACTGTCAAATAATTCTTACAAGTACAGCCACCTAGGTTTAGTAGACACTGGCCTACAAAAAATTGGTCCTTTCCTGTGTCAGACAGACCTCAAAGGGGCAGATCCCAGGTGCAAGGTTCTTATAGGCCCAAGCAGTGGGGTGCTTCTACCTCCAAAGCTGGAGAAGATAGATCACAAACATACAGAAAACAGTCCTAATGACTTCCCCCTGCCTGTACTAAGCACTTATCTCCTGGCAGCACCCTTAGGGGAAAAACTAGCACTTTTTGCTCAAAGTTGGCACATCATAACGCAGGACAAGTGGGTTTTGAACATAGTTTCACAAGGATACAAGTTCCATTTCCATACTATGCCAAAGGCAAACGGCTGGCCAGATCTGCCAAAAAAATCAATGGACAGAGGCACAAAAACAAGTCTCATCCCTCATGGACATGGGGACCATTCAACAAGTACCAGAGCAAGAGCAGGAACAAAGATTTTACTCAAGACTGTTCTTGGTACCCAGAAAGGACAAGGCCTGGAGGCCGATACTGGACCTATCTATTCTGAACACTTTCCTGGATATTCCAAAATTCAGAATGTTGACTTTACAGCAGCTTCTGCCCATGTTGGTTTGTGACTTTAGACCTAAAAGAGGCATACCTGCATGTTCCAGTCAGATAATCGTGCAGACGATACCTAAGATTCAAGGCTGGTTCAATGCATTACCAATTCTCTGCATTGCCTTTTGGCATATCTACTGCGCCCAGGGTCTTTACAAAGTGACTGGCACCAGTAATTGCATTTTGCAGATGAAGAGAAATACAAATATATCTTTACTTGGACGACTGTGTAATTCAAGCAGAGAACAAGGACATTCTTCTTCAACATCTGGCATTTGTGAAAAGACTTCTAACAAGCCTAGGGTACACAGTCAGCAAAAAGAAATCAAAACTAGTACCCTCACAAGAGATAACATTCCTGGGTGCAAGCTTGAATACAACTACCCAGATGGCTTATCTCATGCCAGACAAACAAAGGCAACTGACTACTTATTTCAAAATGTTGGCAACAAAGGCCTAATTATCTGCAAGAAAAAATTCTGCAGGCTTTCGGCTTCATGGCATCCTGCATCCTACTAATTCCATATGCAAGACTGCATATGAGGAAACTTCAATGTTACCTAAAAAGTGTTTGGACTCAACATTGCCACAGCCTGGAAACAGTCATTACTCTCATTCCCTGCCTGCAACAGGAGTTTCGATGGTGGGCAAAGGCTTGTCACCAGAACAAGGGACAGCCATTCACATTACCTCCAGCCAGGCAGACACTAACAATGGATGCATCAGATTATCCCTGGGGAGCCCACATGGCAGGAAGAGACATTCAGGGCACATGGTCCTCAAACCAAATGCATCTTCATATCAATCAAAAAGAGATGTTAGCTGTTCAAAATGCCCTGACAGCCTTCAAGGACCTACTTCATCCGGGACAACTACTGATAAAGACAGACAACACCATGGTCATGTGGTATATAAACAAGCAGGGGGCACACATTCTTACCCCCTTTGCAGACTAGCCATGACCTTGTGGGGCACAGCTTTGACTTACCAAGTACATCTGCAGGCACAATTCCTGCCAGGAAAGGAAAATACTGTGGCAGACTAACTAAGCAGAAACCTCACGGAGCCCCATGAATGGAAGCCGGATCCACAAGTCTTCAGTATGATAACAAGGAAATGGGGATGCCCGGACATAGATCTATTTGCTTTCCCTCTCAATTCCCAACTAAAAAGATTCTGCACAAGGATTTATCACAGACAAGCATGGAAAGTGGACGCCCTATCTTTCAGCAGGAAAAACCTGTCAGTATATGCCTTTCATCCACTGCCTCTCCTTCCCAAGGTGCTCCTAAAGGTCAGACAGAAGAAGCCAAAGATGATACTGATTGCCCCAGACTGGCCACGCCAGTACTGGTATCCAATACTAAGGAACTTATCTCTATACCCGGCTTGGACCGTACCTCAAATACTTCGACTACTGTCCCAGCAAAACAATCTGATCATGCACAGTCAACTCGGGACATTAAACTTGGCATCATGGTGGATAATGTAGTCATACAAAAGACACCTCTCAGTAAAGCTGTGATGGATGTCATTCTGGAAGCCAGAAGGCCTAGTACTAGAAAGTCTTATGCTGGAAAATGGAAGAGATCCTGTGCCTGGAACCAGGCACAAGGAACTGATACAGTGGTACCAAATATTCCTCAGATTTTGCAATACTTAACTGAGATGCTGGACAAAGGCCTATCATTTTCATCAATTAAAATTCATGCCTCTGCCATTTCAGCTCATTACAATACAGAGCCACCACTTTTTTCTCACCCTTTATTAAGGCAGTACCTCAGAGGAGCCAAAAATTTAAGGCCCCCAAGAAGACTACCAATACCTGCATGGGACCTCAACTATGTCTTGGAAAAGCTCACCCTGCCTCCTTTTGAGCCAGCTGCTACAGCTGATATGAAGTTTTTATCTTGGAAAACAGCTCTGCTCTTAGCAATTACTTCTGCAAGACGAGTTTCAGAGCTACAGGCTCTCATGGCTGTGGGACCTTTCATCATTTTTCATCCAGACAGGGTCTCCCTGAGGACAAACCCAACATTTATGCTTAAAGTAGTGTCCAGTGTGACTCTTAACCAAGCCATCTATTTGCCAACCTTTTACCCAAATCCACAGAACAAGGGGGAGAGAATTCTGCATTCTTTGGACATACACAGACAGCTTAAATTCTACTTGGACAGAACCAAAGCTTTCAGGAAGACAGAGTAATTACTAATGACATATGCTGCAAGATCACAAGGAAAGCCTATCTCAAAGCAGACTGTTTCTAAGTGCTTAGGCCACTGCATTCTTTTCTGCTACTTACACCATGGCAAGCCAGTGCCTAAGGGCATTAGGTCATTCCACCAGAGCTGCAGCCACCTCAGCTGCCTTTCTCAGGGGAGTACCAACCAGAGGCATTTTAGAGGCGGTTACTTGGAGTTCAGTGCACACCTTTACAAAGCATTATCATCTGCCACTCTACTCTAAATCCAGAGCAGGCTTTGCCGCTGCAGTTCTGCAGGGCCTCATAGCCGCTCCTACTGCTGTCTAGTTCCAGCCTCCCAACCATACCTTTGGGACTCAACCCAAATGTAATGACTGCAACAGTGAAACACGAAGAACATAGTACAATTGTGTACACTTGCCATAAATGTAGATGTTCGGGTGTATTCACTGTTGCAGTCCAGGTTACCCACCCGCCTTCCCCCTTTTTTCTTTTGGATCTTATCCTTCCTTCTCTGATTTATACTACCTTTGTGGTGTATTTGCTTATAGATGAAGGTATAATTTATATTGATGTATTTCTGAATATATATATATAAAGTTTGGCTGCCCTTTTTGGGGGCACCTGACATCTGGGGCAAGAAAAACTGAAGAAAATGGCGTTGGCTGCTTCTTTTATACGCCTGATGACCTGACGTCAGGGAAGGGGCGACAGCAGCCGACGCAGAACCCAGGACTTTGGGATTCTGGCCGGCTGAGAGCAACCTGCCGGCAGGATTACCCAAATGTAATGACTGCAACAGTGAATACATTTGAACATCTACATTTATGGTAAGTGTACACAACTGTACTTTACTTAAAAAGGCGTCCTGCTTCTTAGGCCCCCAAGGAAGATTATTTCTCCTTCATGGGATCTTAAGTTTGTTTTAGATAAATTGACCCAGGCTCCCTTTGAGTCTGCAGGTTCAGCTTCTCGGCAACATCGCACCTGGAAGACTGTCTTATTACTTGCTCTTATTTCTGCTGGGAGAGTCTGTGAGCTTTAGGCCCTTATGGCCATCCCTCCATTTTTGTTTTTTTTCATGGGGACTGCGTGTCTGTTCGTACTAATCCTTCTTTTATGCCCAAGGTTGTTATTGAGTTGTCTTTGAGTCAGGCAGTACAGCAACTGAATTCCTCTTAGTTCTGCATACCCTGAATTTGCACAGACAGCTTGGGTATTTGGATAAAACTAAGGCCATTTGTAAGTATGACCATTTTTTTTTTACTTTCCACCCCAGGACATTGTGTTTGGCTGTTTGTAAGCAAACCATTACCTTTTGTTATTCTTTTCATAGCAAATGTCTGCCTTCCTCCATTAGGGCTCACTCCCCTATGGATGTTACCTCTTCTGGTGCATTCTTCAAGTGGTTGGACACCAGTTCCATCCTTGAAGCTGCTAGTTGGTTTTCAGTCATGCCTTTACTAAGCTTTATAAATTAGATATGGTTTCTAAGGCCAGAGCAGGTTTTGCTAGAGCCATTCTGCATGAGTTTGTTGAGGGCTGTTCCCTGCCTTCCACCTCCCAATCCATTTCTTGAGCTTTTTTTATTTTCCCTGTGGTGAAGAGTACTGAAACAGTGATATAGAATGACATAGTAAATTTCTGTAAAATAGGCCACGGTGGTGCAGTGGTTAGCATTGTCGCCTCACAGCAAGAGGTGCTTCGGTTTGATTCTCTGCTGGAGCGCCTTCTGTGTGGAGTCTGCATATCCTCTCTGCATTCGAGTGAACTTTAAAGACATGCAGGTTTGTGCGTGTGCATGCCTTCTGTGAAGGTTGGGCGCCAGGCTGGCAACTTGACACCGTAAAAATCCACCACCAGTCAATAGCAGACCAGTGATCTGCTGTGGTGACCCCTAACTGGAAAAAAATTAAAGGGAGTAAATTTCTGTAAAATCTCGTCATAAAGTAGATGTCCTTCTCTTCACTGTTGCAGTGTTCACTCCTTCCCTCCATCTCCCTTTTTTCATTTGGGCTTTGTCTTGGTTTTCCTCTTGGCAGGGGGTTCCACTTTTCCATCTGCAATTTCTCCTCCTGGATGTGCATAGCCTCTGGGTAACTGCATCCTTAAGTCACCATTATGCCTTGCTTCCTGAACTGGGAGAATATGTACGACTTACGGTGCATACAAGATCTAAAGGCTTTGGTATGCTGGCCAGATACTGGGCTGTCCTTGGCAGGGCATCTCTACGGTGAAGAATACTGCAAGAGCAGAGAAGGACATCTACTGTTATGGTGAGATTTTACAGAACTGTATTATTCTGTCAAGGGCCCATCTTTATAGCTTGTTATTTAACTAAGTGGGGCTAATTTTGAATAAATAGTTGTTTTGCTTGTGTAAACTTGTAAAATTGTGACTAAAAGATTTATTTAAGGATGGATATGGTTGTGTTTGTTTACAGCATAGTGCTTATGCTCACTTCATGGCAACCTACTTGACATTATTCTTTTTTTTGTCAGTGTTTTTGCTTTATTAAAAATAGTGGTGACAGGAAAGTTGTATGCTGCTTGTGATTTTACATTGTGAAGGAGCTGGGACAAGAAGTGTGAGTGGAAATGTGCTGCTTGTGTATGGATGGTGACAAGTTACCTTCCGACTGAGTTAATTCAGCAATGCTTACCGTTTTTGGCTTCTCTTCCTCTGGTACAGCGTGGCTACTTACCTGGTCCTGCTGGTTTCACTCCTGTGGTACCTAGACTGAGCAGGGTCAGTGTATGCCTCAACTATTAGTTGGTGAACCTGCAGTGGTCATTGGCTGTTTCTCAGACCACTCATGTACCTTCCAAGCTTTCTATGGTGTAGTCATTTTGGCCACCACAAGTTGAGGGTCAGCCACGACCTCTTCGGCTGTTCCAGTGTCTGATTTGGACATGGTAGCAACATCTTTTTTAGGGCTGGAAGACATTCTGGGAGATTTTTCATGGGGTAACCGAGGCAAGAGACCTTTACATGGGGCAGATGCCCCTCCGTAGAGTCATCCTTCCACAAAGACTACTGTTAAGAAAAAAACAAAAGATTCAGCATTGTTTATCTCAAGAAATAATTACACTTAAGGAATATAATTTTCTACCTTAGTAAAGCATGCATTTCAGGCTATGAATCCTGGTGTCCAAAAGCCATTACAGGTGGGCATCCCTTCTAAAGAAATTCCTGAAGAAACTGGGTCTGATGATTCTTGCTTTGACACAGATGGGGCTTATTCTTTGTCACATTCTCAGTCCGGATGCAATTTCCTTTCCTCATGTGGAAGAATTTTCTTTTAATCAGATCACAGCCAGGATGAATGAGGTATTTTTATAGGAACAAGTAAAGTTTACCCTGAACCGAGGAGATATTACGATATGTTGCAAATGGATAGTCCCCATTCCTCACCCATCGCTCCTATACTAACAGCCTTGGAGGATGTGTTGAATGCTTTCTGTAATCATTCTTACCCAACCACCAGTCCCTAAAAACAGCTGATAAAATGTATGACGTATCTCAGAGACATTTATTTTCTCTCACCCTGGAATCTGACCAAGCTGCACTATTTTCTAGATGACAAAGAAGACAAGGTGTTAGATCTTCTAGGTAAGAAAATGTTGTCTTTTAGAATGCCAGGCATATATGTGGAAGTTTATGCTTTGTTATAGGAATAGTCTGAGGGAACTTGTTGCATCTCTGCCTACTGAAGAAAGATATTTGCTGAATCAACTGTTTCTATCTTGTCCTTGATATCCAAACATGCTTTGAAGAGTGTGTATGATTGTGCAGAAACCGGGTCCAGGTCCACTACTACTATTATGTTGAGTGGGTATGTAATCAGAAGTTTGCTGGTGAGGTAAAGTCTGAAATCTTAAATTCTGCTTTTAGGTAAGGAGGTCTTTGGCTCATTTGCCACCCAGGTTCTCAAACAATATGATGAATGAGGGAAATTAATTCAGAGAGTTTCTAAGACAAGATGGTAATCTACCTCATCTGAAGGTGGGTGACTCCGTTGTGACCAAAGCTGGTTCTTTAGACCACTAATCTCTTTCCCTGGATCTCTTTGGTGGTGTTCATACAGCAACTGTGGACTGGGGGTTAGCCATATCCTGTGCTGCTGTTGGTACTTTTGGTGGACAGGGAGAGCAACTTTTGTTGGTCTTGGGAGAAGGGGAAGGGAACATGCTACTGCTTAGCCAGAATGTTGTACCTATCCATAGGGAATGAAGCTGTTGCTGCCATTAACAAATCTATATACCCCAATTTCCTTGTCAAAAAGAAACGGGGGAAACAGAAAACTAAACATTTATCTTCTCCTACATCAGTTCCACTGGACAGTAGAAGTTTTTTAGGTCTGGCTCGGTGTCTTGTACAGATTGTTAACCCTTCTTATAAGGAGATTTCTAGTAAAAGAAAAAGGGATTCCTATTTACCTGGAAAGATTCAAGAAACTGAATCTGTGTAAGACAGTGATAAGGGGACAGATAAAGGTTTTTCATGTCAGAATTCTGATTCAGACTCCGAGGAGAGCATGGTATCTAAATCTTATTGTGAGAGATTTTCTTTCTCTGAGACTTCTTCCAGAATGTGCCAGTGTTTGCATTGGGAGAACACTGAGGTTTCTCAGTCTGTCTGAAAACACTAAGTTATTACAACTTAAATTCTCAGCACCTTTACTCATCCTGCAATTGCTGTCAGCATTTGAGAATGTTTGTGTCACAGCCTTTGGCTTCCCTGAGAACAAGTCTTCCATACCCAAGAACGATAAAATGTACACATTTCTTCAGTCTTATACACTCGTCCTAGATCTGGCCCAGCAGCTATAGCTTTAGTTAATCCAGCTGCTGCTAAACGGTTTAATTCTAATTGTAAAAATGGTAAAAAGTGATAGAACTGTAAATAAATGTGTTTATCTTTTAAAAACCCAAAGCTGTGTTGAACAAGTGCCAAATATCTCCGTTTCGTCTTTTATATGCCAAATCTTCTTGTACTTTTGCAGAAGTCTGCACACATTATGTTGTTGTGTCTTTCGGCTTTTCCCAGTTAGGGGTCGCCACAGCGGAACTCCGGTCCGCTAATGATTGGCAGTAGATTTTTGCATGCCGAGTTGCCAGCTCTGACGCACAACCTTCAACGAAGGTACGGCCATTCACGCATGTCTCCACACAGAAGACGCTCTAACTGAGAGTCGAACCGGACAGCTTCTTACTGTGAGGCGACAGTGCTACCGCAGCACCACCACCGCAGCACACACTATATGTCTGAAAATAGGTGGTTTATGATGTAGTAGTAGCATACATTGGGGGTAAATGTCATTCAACAATATTTAAACAAGTCTTACTGTCTCATATGACAGTGCTGATAAACTGAAACACTGTCCATAGTAACTCTGAACTCAGAATTGTTCCTTTTCTCCATAATGGCAGAATTAATACAAACTGTACAGCTTTCTGTAGTTTGTGGACTGCTGGACATTTGACCTGATTTTTGTAGCTGAACACAACTGAACTTCTGTACTGACTTCCTGTGTATCAGTACCTAACTAAACTGTACTTAATCTCCTGAATGTCAGTAATGAACTGAACGGTAGTAACTGACTTCTGTCTAGAAAGTGTCTCTCCTAAAAATACTAAAACCCTGTAAAATTCCTAAATGTTCTGCACTGCTGTTTAACCTTGGTTTCCAAGCCTTGTACCATCTAAACAAGATCTGTTTATCCCCTATGATGTCTTTCCAGTTCTCTGTCGCAGTGTTCATTACACTAGGGATTCCCTGCCTAGGGTGGTCTAACGTCCAGCCAGTATACCAAAGCCTTTAGATTGCTTTAAGATATGCCATATTTCACATGTTGTCAAACATATGCTTCTTACATATTGTAGGGCATAAAGGTGACATCAGGCTGTACCACCATCTTAACAATTTTGCTGCCAGTCTGAACACAATCTTTTGAACATTGGTCTAAGCACGTATTTCGTTGCTGGTTCACTGAGCTGTTACCCAAGTGCCCCATTGGGGTTTTTTGTCTCCACTTTCTTTTGCTGTATTGTTGCTTGTGGAGTTTCATATAATCCAAGAAGGGTAAATGCCAGTGTAAGAGACGGATTCCCCATATAGACAGTCACGAACAGTGTCTGTTTTGCCTTGGTGCATCTTTCGACCATATATCCTGTTCTATCTCAGGCCTGTGTTCCCAAGACCCTTCATAGTAGGTTTTTTTATTTGGTGCTTTTTCTTGAGAATCAATGTCTTAAGCTTCTTGTTAAAGACACAATGGAGGGAACTTCCCACTCAGAGGGACAACTGTCTGGGAAGAAGGCCAAGAAACCTAGGCCAGAATCTTCTGCTGTACAGCCTTAGAAGAACATGCCTTCCAAGGCGAGTGATAGCTTGGATGTTCACCCTGCTTCATTGTTGGATTCTTTTGCCGTGACCAGGTTGGAGGGATCCGACCTTAGGCACATCCAGGGAGGCATTGCAGATGTCTGTTTCAGATGTTCACGGGGAGCTGTGGCTGATTATCTCTGAGGGGCCCATATTTTAGTCAGAGAAGAAGTCCGTACTACAACTATTGAATACCGTCTGGGATCAGAGCCTTCCAAATTTTTAAGACAGACGTCCCCTTAAAGAAAAAGCAAAAGGCTAAACATATTTCCTCAGCTCCTAAGGATCCACAGAGTGAATAGCAGTCCTTCACTCAGGGGTCGTTTAGTGCTTTGATGGCCTTAAAATCTCCTCAGGGAGTTTCTGTTCTAGCCTGCCCCCCTTGGTTCTGTACTCCCCTTAAGAGACCCAGAGAACAAGATTCCTCTGAGGCAGATAAAGATTGAGGAATCCCTTGCTTACTCCTCCCAGATTCCTCTTCTTCTGATCCATAATCCAAAGGAGGGGGAATCTACCAATCCTGATATCCCCTTTGAAGAGATTTCTTTTGGAGACAGTATCTCTAGGATGATGGAGTTCTTTAAATGGGATTTTGCTCAGTTTTCCGAGATACAAAAAGGTATTATGAGCTACTGCAGATGGATTCTCCCAGACCCTCTGCTGTCCCTCCTGTTTTGTCTGCTTTGTTGGATGTCATTTCTAATGCCTCTAAGGCTCCAGATTCTCAGCACCCTTCCCCTAAGAAATAGGTTCTATAGTGTGCCTAAGGACTGTAAATTCTTGTACAAGTGTACTTCTGACCCCTCGCTGGTGTCGGTAGCTTCTGACAAACCTCTTCAATTGCTTCCTTCTTCTTTTAAGTCAGTTAATTATCAGACTCTTATGTCCAGGTATTTGTTGGCTCTGCTTTCCCAGGCCTGTCAGGTGATTTCTGATATTCCAGACTCTGAAGGTAAACGTCTGCCCTTTCTCTTTTAGGGACTTCCTTCCAGGTGGCTAGTCATTCCATCAAGTGCAGTTATGATGCAGCTGATGCTTCTTCTAGGGCTGCTGCTTTTGGGTCCATGATGAGGAGGTATTCTTGACTTCGACTTCAACCGTTGCCTGATGATGTTAAGGCTACATTAGTGAATGCCCCTCTAGATAATGAACATTTGTTTGGCAAAGCTGCTGCTGATTTGTGTAAGTCCCTTCAGGATAAGGGCAAGGCTTTACAGGAACTTAAACTTGTGTTAATTTCTTTGAAGTTAAGGCACAGAAGAAACAACCCTAATAAGCCAGCCTTTGTTTGCAGGCAATCTCACCCTCCTTCTAAAGGTAAAAACTGTGGCAAGCAGACTACTCGGACTTCTGTGCCTCAGAAGTTTCCTATTCCTGATAAACGAAATGCTGTCTGACATATTTCCAGCCACTTTCCTCTTTCTCTTCGCCTGTCTCTCTCTCTCTCCCTGTTTGGCTAAAGATTACATAGGGTTTCTGTGTTCTATCCATTATCCGCCAGGGTTTTTTTACAGTCTGGAAATCTTTTCCCCCTTTCATGGGAATTCCTCAGCCACCACTGGAACACCTGTCCTCCTTTCCAGAGGTACTTTGAGATCTTTTGACTCTGGGTCCTATTGAAGAACTACATTGTGTCCCGAAGGGATAGAGGGTTTTACTACAGGATGTTTCTAGTGCCCAGGAAAGAAGGTACCTGGAGACCAATTGTAGACTCTCTCATCTAAATACTTTTCTGAAGGTGTGCTCTTTTCGAATGTTGTCCCTTGAGACTTTTCCTCTTTTGCTTCCTCAGGCTTATATGGTGTCTCTAGGGATAAGGAGATAAGCATCTTTGATACCCATCCATCCCCTTTCAGGAATATGTTGCTTCCTGGCATTTTCAGTTCTCTACTTTTCCCTTTAGCCTTTCTTAGTGTCCCAAGGGGATTCACCAAATGCCTCGCTCCTGTGATTGCTTTTTTTGCAGGCTTCCTGGGATCCATGTCCTTCATTAGTTGGATGACCTCCTGTTTCAGGCATCTGCTCCAGGGGTCTTGTTGCAAAATCCTCATTTTGACATTTCCCTTCTGCAAAGCTTGGGGTTCACAATTAACTTCAAAAAGTCTTTTCTGACTCCTTTTCAGGATCATGTTTTTCTGGGTTTCTTGTATCCAGACTGTGCCTGTGCTGGCATCCCTGCCTCCCCCAAGCCCTTAACTTTCATTTCCTTTTTCCAAACTCTTCTGCTGTATAACAGCGACTGAATTTCTGAGAGCTCTAGGGTTCATGGCCTTCATCATTCTTGTGCTCCCTCTGACCAAACTACGTGAGAGAGTTTCAGTGGTTTCTGAAGTCAAGTTTCGCTTCAACATGTGTATCCCCTCAAATTTGTAATTGCTCTTCCGCATTGTCTCAAGAAGGAACTTTAGTGATGGATTCAGCAGTTGTCAGTCCCTTTTCATCCCCCTCTTCCCTCTCCGGAGCTGTTCACAGATGCTTCAGACATGAGATGGGAAGCAGAATTTGCCTCTCTAAAGGTGCAGGGTGTTTGGTCACCTCCTCAACAGAAAAAGCACATTAATATCAGAGAGATGAGTGCTCTTCTGGCTTTTCATCCTCTCTTCTCCCCAGGACCTGCCAAGGTGTTTACAGACAATAACACAATGATGTGGTACATAAATGGTGGGGGGAGGGTGCAAGATCTTATCTTTGCCGGTTGGCACACTCCTGGTGTGGGAACTTACTATCCAGTATCAAGTGACTCTTCAGGCAGTTTACATTCCCTCAGATCAAAGTATTGTGGTAGACACACTAAAGCAGGTCCTTAAATTAATCCCACAAATGGATGCTTCACAGGAATGTGTTTCAGGACATTACCCACCAGTGGGGTACTCCTCAAATAGATCTTTTTACTTCCTCTCTGAACAGACAGGTTCCTCTTTTTTGTGCCAGAGTCCCAGGTCGTATGGTTTGGAAGGTGGACGTCCTCTCTTTTTCTTCTAAGGAGATGTTTCTTTATGCTCTCCCTCCCCTTTCCCTAATTCCAAAAGTCCTGTTCAAAATTCAACAGGGTGCTCCCAAAATCTTGTTGACTCCCTTTTGGCCAAGAGAGTAGTGGTTCCCTCTTCTGCATTTAGCCAAGGGCAGTCATCATAAGGTACCTCACAGGGTGGAACTACTCACAAAAGACAAGGAATACTTCATCCATCCGCATTTGTCCACTCTTCACCTGACACTGTGGGTGATAGGATTTTGATTCCACAAAGACACCTTTTTTCTGAGGACATGCTGAGGGTCCTGCAGGAGGTCAGAAAGCCCAATATTAGGAAATCCTACTTATCCAAATGGAATAGTTTTTCATTTTGGTGTCTTTCTCATAACCTATATCCACTTTCGGTGGATGTTCCTTTGGTTCTGTCTTATCTGTGTGAATTGCTCAATGCTAAGTTGGCTTATTCTTTTGTCACGGCCCACTTATCAGCTATCTCTGCTTGTCTGCCTTTCTCCCTTCCTTTAACTTATAGGTTTGAAGCTAAACAATTTCTTAAAGGCATCCTTCGTATTAGGCCTCCCATAAACCTGTTCCTTCTCCCTGGGATCTTAATTTTTTTTCAGAAAATTGTCTCAGGCTCCTTTTGAGCCTGCTGCTTCAGCTTCCTTGCAGCACTGCTCTTGGAAGACTCTACTTTTGTTAGCCCTTACTTCTGCCAGATGGGTGCCTGAGCTTTCAAGCCTTATTGCTTGTCCTCCTTTTTTGGTGTTTCCTTGCATACTAATTCTTGTTTTATGCCCAAGGTGGTGAATGAGTCCCTTAACCAGTCTATCTGTTTGCTGACTTTTTTCCCTTCTTCACAATCTGCCAGTGACAAGGTGCTGCACATGTTGGATGTGCATAGACAACTCCAGATTTTATTTTGATAAGACTAAGACAGTTAGAAAATATAATCAGCCCTTTGTTTCCTTTCATCGTAGGTCTGTAGGATTAGCTGTGTCAAGTACTTTTTTTCTTCTTGGATTTCTGAAACTGTTTCTTTTGTTATTCCTTTTGTGGTAAGTGGCTTACTTATTCTGTTAAAGCTCATTCTTACTAGAGCTGTGACTTCTGCTGCTTTTTTTAAGGGTTTGTATATTAACTCTATTCTTGAAGCAGCTACCTGGACTTGCACTACAAGTTGGATGGAATCCCCAGAGCTAGAGCTGATTTTGCTAGGGCCATTGTTCATGAATTCCTGAGGGCGCTGCTGGTCCTTCCTCCTCCCAAGTTTCTTTCCGAGCTTTGGTACTTTCCCTAATGTAATGAATACTGCAATAGTGAAATAGAAAGACATAGTACAGTTGTGTAAAATCTTGCCATAACTGTAGATGTGCTTTTCTTCACTGTTACAGTATTCACTCCCTTCCTCCACCTCCTGGACCATTTATGTTCTGGATGTACTGTTTTCCTTTCTTTTTCATGCACTGGCATTCCTTCTGAGGCTGCCAGTTCTGAGGTATGGCCGGGCATCACCTTTATGCCCTACAGTATGCAAGGAGTATACTTGTGACATACGGCATACCTTAGAGCGGCCTAAAGGATTTAATATACTGACCAGATGTTGGGCCACCCTCAGCAGGGGATCCCTAGTGTAGTGAATACTGCAAAAGTGAAGAGAAGGGCATCTACTGTTATCGTATGATTTTACACAACTGTACTTTATGCACGTTCTCTTAGCACACTTTTTCTTATTAGTATTTTTGCTTGAAGGTTGTCTCTCTGAACTCATTTGTATTCTTCATAGAAATGTTTCTTTCTGTTGAAAGTGTACTTACTGAAACTGCATGTAAAATATGAAATATAAAATGAAGAAGTAAGTCTGCTTTAATGTGGCTGCATTTCTAGATCTCTGCAAAGCGAATATTGTATTTGTCTAACAAACTCCATTTAAGTGAAACCTGATCTTACACTAATCATTCGGTAAAGCTTAATAAGTATGTTTAGGGAAAAAGTGTATGCTTTATTTTTTAGAATTCCGAATTGTCGCTCTCAAATGTTAGTTTATTCTGACTAATTATGAAAGTATGTGGAATGTTTTATCTGCCAGTCTCTCTTGTGAGGATAAAATCTTGTTTGTATGGTTTAGCTTCTTATAGTTCTGAGGTCACTACCCATTGTTTAAAGTGTGGATACAATTCTGAAGGTACTACATCTATGGCTGTTGCCACTGGTACTGTATTGAGGAGGTTTCCCTGGCTGTGTTCTCAAAACCTTCAACAAGTAAAAATATGACATTTTGAATTCTGCTTTAGATAGGGATTTAGTTTTTGGATCCTCTGCTGCAGAAGTTATCAACAAATGCTATATGAGAGGTAATCAGATTTAAGTAATCTCAGATTTTTCAGCCCTCCTCTAAATGGTCCTAAGAGGTTTCTGCTCCGTCTTCCAGTTTTGGCAAGAAACGAGCATTCTCTGCAGAATGCTTGTAAGCAGACATTTAAAAAGCATTTTCAGGGAGATTCCAAAAGGGAAGCAGGATCCCCCCCAGAACACTGGGCAGGCAAATAAGGCAGAATGACTGTGTAAGAGTCCTTGCCACCTCCACCCCTCCCCGAAGCAGTTTCGTTATCCCTTACCAGAAAATCAGAATCTCGGTTTCTGTCTTTGGCAGCAGGCAGTTTCAGACAAATGGGTTTTGATGTTATTTCAGCAAGGCTACAAGTGGCGTGGGATGAAATTCTTCCTTTCCAGGGAATTCCTCCACCATGAGCCTGGTCTGCAAGGCCATGGAACTCATAAACAAAGACATTGGAGATCTCCAAACTCTGGACCCCACACAGCTCGGGTTTGTAAAGGGCAGATCATGTCTCCTAAACCTGATAGACTTCTTTGAAGCAGCCACCAAAGCCATAGATGAGGGTAAGGTGGTTCACACAGCTTATCTAGATCTCGCCAAGGTGTTATCCCCCACTCTGGAATTGTAGATAAACTCACTAAACTAGGTATAAATCCCTATGTTACAAGATGGGTTGCCAACTGGCTTACTGACAGAACCCACACTGTGAAAGTAGCAGATTCCAAATCAGACTTCAGACCAGTGACAAGTGGAGTACCACAGGGTTCAGTCCTGGGTCCTCTCCTGTTTGGTATCTACTTCTCTGAAGTACAGGCTAACAAAGAAGGTCTTTGGCTAACTAAGTTCGCAGATGACTGCAAACTAGTAATCAAAACTCCTAACGATGTGGACATCCTACAAAAAGGGCTTCACTGAGACAGATGCCTAGTGACAAAGCCATGGTCTCAAGCTCAATGCCAAAAAGTGCATTGTCATCCCCTTTTGTAAAAACTCTGTACCCATGAACTACCACATTGGCGGTAGTCTACTTAACACCGAAAGTGTGATAAGAGACCTTGGGAGTCAGGTGGACAGTAGTCTCTCCTTTGATAATCACATCGCTACAGTGGTCAGGAAATCCTTCTACGTGGCACACCTCATCACAAATGGTTTCTCATCCAGAAAAAGAGGTCATTGTTCCCCTCTACTCATCACTCATTAGACCCATTATAGAGTACAACGCCCCTTTTGGTATGTATCCCTCACAAGACATCTACCACAACTGGAAAGGCCGCAGAAATACCTCACAAAGAGGATTACTGGCCTCAAACAGATGCCCTACGCAGACCGTCTCAAAAAACTCCAGCTTTACTCATCGCATATCGCCTACTCAGAGGAGATCTCTGCCTAACATACAAAGCTATGTCAAACCCAGAGCTGTTGGACATGCTCCACTTAAAGAAATCCCAATCCCTCCGAGCTACAACGCTCTAGGGACCTAAACCTTGTCACCACAATAAACAGAACATGCTGGAGGGATAGATTCCTGTCCCAGAGACTTCCCATACTCTGGAACAGACTACCTGTCTATGTCAAACAGAGCTCCTCATTAGCACTCTTCAAGAAAAATCTTGATGATTGGATGGGTAATAAGAAATTCACCCCGGGGATCACTTCTGTGGCTCTGCTTGACAGGGGCACAGGAAAATAATTTTCTTGGGTGGCGAAAGCCAGGGTACCCTTTTGGTTAGGCTTGTATAGGCCCTAGGGCCAATAGTCTAGTACCTGCCTATGAACCTATACACTAGACTAAACCCTTCTTGTTTCTTCAGTCCTACAACATATGTTGTCACAAAGGGTAATAGAAGCAGATGTTCATCATATTGATTAGTGCTGCAGTAGCCTTAGATATATGTGTGTTATGTCTTGCCTAGGATAAAACAGCCGGACAGCTTCCAAAGCTTCAAGGGACCTGTCAAGCAGCTTGAGCTGAGCTGATTAAAAGAAAAGTTTGTGTGTAGCCTTTCAGAGCTTTGCCACCGAAGAATATGTGCCTTTAAAGCTTTTGAGGATTGACGGTCCGCTTACATTTTCCTTTGCTGGGCAGACAAGTTCCCTTTGGGGAAAAATATCTGTTTTTTTTTTTATTTTGTTGAGTTATTTTAAAGCTAGGAGTGTTGTGTTTTAACAGACTGTCTTGAGACTGTAAACATAGAAAAAATGCTTCATTTAAAGCTGTCAGTTTAAAAGTAGTGTAAAGAAATTGAAAACATATTTTCTGTGGAGAAATTGTGTTTAAAATACTATGCTAGTCCCACAGAAGAAAAATAGTCTTTTTTTTTTTTTTTTGTTTTTTTGTTTTTGCTGTCAAAAAAGTAACTTTTCTGGACTGTTAGTGTTTACTGGCAGTTGCTGTTTGTCAGCCCTGGGGAAAAAAGGCAGTTTTTGGCTTGACATAGTACAGACTACTGCCCTGGGAAAAAAAGGCAGTTTTTGGCTTGACATAGAACAGACTACTGGTCCCATAGTCAGTCCTTCAACAGCAACAACAGAAAAAAAAAGGTTAAGCAGCATTTGCCAGCACTGCAGGCTAACAGTTTGTCTCAGCTTCAGGTGGGTGACTCTGCTGTGGCCATTTGTTGTACTTCAGATCACTCATCTTTTAGCCCAGATCCCTTTAGTGTAGCACCTACAGCCACTACTAACCTGGTGTTAGCCACGTCAGTGTCTGTGGCTGTGGCTGTTTGGGTTTCCTCTATGAGTGAGGGAGAGCCATGCTTGTTGGTCCTGGGAAGGCTTCCTTGTTGTGTTAGAATGCTCTGACTGTCCCTGGAGAAGCAGCTACTGCTATTAGTAACAGGGTTGACCCAAGTTTTCTTGTCAAAAATAAACAGAAAATCAAGCATGTAGCTACTCAGTCTGGAAAACACTCCTTGTGATAACAGTTCTTCAAACCTAGCATTATGAGCAGTTGGACTACCCTTGTTTCTCCTGCCAACCTTGTTGACTTGGGAGGCAGTGTAGCAACTGCCTCATGTGTACTGACAACCCGCTGTTAATAACTCACACTAGTACAGAGTGCAAGAGATGTATCTACATCAAGAATCTTGAATCCCTGCTCTCGCGCACTCAAGACAGAAACATTAAAGAGGTTGTCAACTCACCCACCACTACTCATGCACATAGTACGACTACACATACACATAGTACGCATCCAACACATAAATCACCATATGCAGAGGTTCTCTCAAAAAAACTTTCTGAAACACCAAGGACCTTCAAAACAAAAGACTTCTACAACTAACAGTTCCCACAGCACCCAAGATGCATAGCAACATCAGTGTCTCACCTGTCAAGCTCTTAAGGTTAACACTCAAAAATCAAATTTTCTTGTCATTGGAGAGATTATAGTGAGATGCACGGATGTCTCACTCACCAGGTTAGATAAGGAGAAAGTCACGATCAGCTGCCATCTGTCAGATCATGCATACACTCTGATCTCTCAGCAACAAATAACGTTATGACTGTGTCATAGCTCATGTTGGAGTGCACGATCAGAGACTAACCTCACCGGACTATATGAAGAGAGACATGATTGAGCTCTCTGAGTATGTGTCCCAGGCAGGTATGTCCCTAGCCTTGAGCAGCATATTACTCTCACCTAGAGTGATGCAACAGTATAAATAAAAAATTATTGATTTCAGTAATTGGCTTAGTTTTGGTGCCATTCAAGGGGGATATGGTTTCTGTCAGCCTGGGATGACCTGGTCGACAAACCTTGCTGATTTGTCAGAGACGGTTTGCACCTGGCACCACTAGGCTTTCACCTGCTGGCAAAAGCTCTTGCCTCTCCAATAGTGCCATTTTTAGGCAAGGTCTAAAAACAAAATTGCCAACCATAACAAAACAAGGGGTACACTGCTAAACACTACGAGCTTAAACCAAAAACTGCACACCCTGGATGCACTTCTATCACTGGAGGATGTAGATGTCTATGCAATCCAGAAACATGGTTCAAGGCTTCAGAGTACCCTGGCCTTGCAAAGCAACAGTGCCTTCCGCACCTTCAGTCCACAAAATGAACGTGTGAGAACTAAAGGAGGCAGTGTTTCTGTCGATATTGGAGATAAGTTCATCTCCCGACTAGTTAGACTGGACATATCCATGGAATTATTCCAAGTTCAGATTATTGTGGGTAAGACCCCCATTCAAGTCATAGCTAGTTATAGATCCCCTTCCATGGATAATGATGCACACGAGGCCTGCTTGACCAAACTGGAGTCAATCCAGATATTGCCCAACACTGTGGTCATGGGGGATTTCAGTTATCCCACTGTCAACTGGAAAACCTACTGTAGCCTTAACTCACTAGTGCAAAAGTTCCTTGACTTTAACTCAAATGCTCTGGAAAAAATTGTTCAAACCCCAACAAGAGGAACAAATGTACTACATCAGGTCCTCACTAACATAACAGAGATGCACCACAGCAACTATCGGACCCTCTTTAGTTAAATCTGACCACAAGTCAGTTGCCTTCGAACTGGCACTAACACTAGAACTCACAAAGGGTGAAATTGGACTAAAAAACTTCACAAAAGCCAACTGTACCCTCCTAGTAGACGGTATAAAGGCATTCCAAGCCTCACCCCCAGCTGGAAGTGGTAACTACACCAAAGCTTACACTAAAGCCCTGTACAATCATTTGTATAACTTTATCGACTCTGCTGTTCCAGAGAGAATCAAAGCCAGAGCCCCAAGTAAAAAAAAAAGCCGCCCTGGTGGACATCTGTCATCAACAAACTTTACAACAAATGCAAGAAGTTGCTGTCTAAGAAAACTAAGGCGAGGCCTTAACAATGGAAAACCACCCTCCTCAGTCTCAACAGGCAAATAATACATGTCAAATCCTCTAAAGGTAACTTTGAGAAAAATTTAGCAATCACAGCCAAGGATAATTATAACGCCTTTTACAGCTACATATGTAGCTTAAAAGATGTAGGACCCAAGAATGTGCTGAACTTGTGACTAACAGTATCGCACACACCGATCCCGCAGAAATAGCAAACCTGCTAGCAGGCAGATTTAGTAAAAATTTCACTCCCTTATCCCCTCCAAACTTATCATAAACCTTACCCTTGACTTCACCCTCATCCTACATATCTGAAGCGCAGGTCATTAAAGCCTTGTCTAAGGCAAACAAAACACAGTCTCTAGCATCTGTGGGGCCAGATGGCAGCCCAGGCTGTCTTCTAAACAAACTAAAACATGAACTTAGTATCACCACTAAGTATCCTTTTCAATCACAGCCTAACCACTGGCTTTGTTCCTGCAGAATGGAGATTAGCAACAGTTATTTCCATCCACAAAAGTGGCTTTGCAACAGACCCAGGGAATTGTAGACCCATAAGTCTGACCAGCCTCATCTGTAAAGCCATGGAATGTATCATCATGGACCTTAGAAATAAAGACATAGGTGACCTCCAAACTCTGCACCCGACCCAATTTGGCTTCTGCAGTGGCAGATTGTGCCTGATAAACCTGGTGGATTTAATTGAAAATGTGACCAGGCCATTGACGAGGGCAGATCTGGGCACACAGCATACCTCGACTTGGCAAAACCCTTTGACCAAATCCCACACTCAGACATTACTAGTAACTTAGCAAACTGAATGTAAACTCCTTTGGTGTAAGATGGGATGTTCATCGTGTTTCACTGTTGCAGTCATGACTGTGGGGTTCTCCCCTGCTGGCAGGCAGTCCTCGGTCGGCCAGAATCCCAAAGTCTGCGTCCGGCTTCGGCTGTTCAACCATGCTCCCTGACGTCAGAGTGCCAGGAGTACAAAGCTGACAGCCGACGCCATCTTTTCCAGTCTTTCTTGCCGTGCGGTGATAGCAGTTCGCAAGTGCTGGTCGGCTGACTCCTGACGATTTTTTCTGATAATCTTCGGTCCGAAGACTTTCTTCTCCACTCAAAGCTAAGTACCCCGTTGGAGAAACTTTTTTCTTGTTCCACTTCGATGTCAGAAAAAGTTAATAATTGTATTTCACGTGGGAAGCAAATACCTCATAAGGATTTTCATTCTTACTGTATTCCTTGCTTAGGCCCTGACCACGACGTAGCTAGTTGTCGGTTTTGTGCTAGATTTAATCAACGTACAATTAAACAAAGGTACAATTTTGCTTTTCATTATTTCGGTAGGCGCTTTAACTACAAAATGTCATCTGATAGAGTTCCGGCTACCAGAGTTCACAAACGTCGCAAGGATAAAGACAGGCCTCCGAGGTCCAAATCTGATGATAGCGCACAAGCAGAGCCAGCTTCAGGTTCGGCCGTCGTCAGTGAGGTGCTTTTGCAGCCCCTGTCGTCGGCCATTTCAGAATCGATGGCCGAAACGGACTCTCATGAGGAGCCAACCAGGCCTTTAAATATTTCAATTGCAGGACCTTCGGACAATGCTCCTTCGGATGGGTCCGGAGCCGCTGTGCAGGTTCCGGCTTCTGAAGGGGTTTTTAGGCCTACTCAGCTTCTTATAAAGGCAAAGCCAAAGACAAAGGCAAAGACTCCTTCTAAATCAAAGACTGCAACACAGGCCTCTTCTGAACCGGCTCCCAAGTCATAGAAACAGTTACTCAAGATGGCGGAGGATTTACTTACTATGATTAGGGGTTCACATCCCCCTCCAGATAAAAGGCCAAGGCAGGATGTTTATTATGATTCCTCTGATCAGGCTTTTGTTTCTTCAGATGTTCTTCATCTCACATTGCTGCAGTCCTTACATATGGGGTAGTCCGCTGTCCTCGGTCGGCCCGAATACCAAAGTATTAGGCTGACGTCGGTCAAGGCGCTTAAAACTGACATCAGGACGTCAGGGTACAAATGCGCATGACCGACGTCATATCCTCAGTCTTTTTTGCCGCATGGTCCGATGCAGAAGCAGCGTTGCAAGTGCCGTTCGGCGTTCTGAAATTTTTCGAGTTCGGAGTTTCAGACCGAATCCAAGTTGGCTAAGTACCCCGTTGGGGAATATTTTGGTTTTTTCTTGCCTCAGTGTTTTACCGGATGTCAGAAAAAGTGAATAACTGTATTTCTTGTGGGAAACAGATACCGCATAGGGATTATCATTCTTTGTGTATTCCTTGTTTGGGGCCTGAGCACGACGTTGTTGGGTGTCGCTTTTGTGCTAGGTTCAATAAGTGCACTATTAAGCGAAGGTTAGATTGTGCTAGGCTGGTCTTCGGGAAGCGGTGCAATTATAATATGCCGTCGGATTCTCCGGCGTCCGCTTCTACGAAGAAGCGCAAAGACAAAACAGTTAAACCCAGGCTAGATGAGTCGTCCGTTCTGGACGCCGGTTCTTTAGAGGCTTCAGTGGAACTGGTGGTTCCGACGGAGACTTCTCTGGAGTCTCAGGGGGAGACTTTGATATTGCAAGATGTGGCCTCTCAGGAGGCAGGTCTGGCTGAAGGGGCTTCTCAGGTTACTGTACTCCCTTCCCTTCCTAGGGTGGTTAGGCCCTCTCCTTCTGTTTCCAAGGCTTCTCCCAGAGGCAGGCCAGGTTTAGCTTCTGTTGGTGTCACTCCTAGTTCAGCAGGGTCTGTGCCCAAGAAGCACATGCTTAAAATGGCAGAAGATTTGATTACTCTGATTAGAGGTTCTTTGCCCCCTCCTGATAAGAGGCCTAGGGTGGAGCCAGAGTTGGGAAGTTTTGAGCAGGCTTCGGATGTTTCAGAGTCTTCGGCCGAAGACTTGCAGGAGTACTCTCCTTATTCTGATTCTGATGCAGATGATTCTACTCCTTCTGCTTCTCCTCCAGAGGATTTTTCTTTTTCAGAGACACTTCATTCTATGAGGGAACATTTTAAGTGGGAAGGTCAGGACTTCTCTGATTCCCGGAAAAGGCTTAGGAATTTTGCTTTTACCCCAACATAGGCCCTTGGCTATACCCCGTGTTCTGGATGTTGTGGAAGATGTGTTTGCAGAGGCTTCACTTAATCCTGATTCTCTGCCTCCTGCTCCTGTTAAACCGGATAGGTATTACAGGGTGCCTGAGGCTCATAAATATCTTTATAAGAGTCCTAGGGCTGACCCAGAAACTATTAGTCAGGGACCTAAGGGTGTCAAGGCCTCTGTTGTAAAAAATCCGGTTCCTCCAGATAGAGGCCAGAGCTTTGGATAGATGGGGAAAGAAGGTCTATACATCTTCTACCTTAGCTATGAGGGCTTTGAATTGCCAGTTTCATATGTTGAAATATCAAAACTTTCTTCTTTCTCAATTGAAGTCTAAGGTGGATGCTCTGGCGGAAGGCATTGAGTGTGAAGAATTACAAGATTTGGTGCATGTCTCTGAACAGGTGGGTAAGCATTCATTACAATGTGGTTTTGATGCTGTACAGGCCTCGTCTAGGGTGGCTGCCACTGGTTCAGTTCTTCGCAGGCACGCCTGGCTGAAGGATCAGAATTTATCTGACCATGTTAAGACAAGGATTTTGGATGCTCCTTTGCAGTCTGATGTGTTGTTTGGTTCACCTGTGGAGTCAGTCTTGAAGAAAATGGAAGACAAGGCTAAGTCTATGCAGGCTGTTAAAGATTTTTTGCAAGTTCAGCCTCCGAAGTTTAGTAGGAATTGGCCTGCTAAGGGGTGGACGTATCCTTCTTATGATTCTCAGTCTAGGGGTAGATCTAGACGTGGTAGGGGCAGAGCTCAGAGTTCTTTAAGACCTAGAGCAGGGAGTTCACCTGCACAATCTTTGGGTGAGGGCAGGGGCCAGTCCTTTCGTAAACAGGCCCAATGACCTACCTTTTCAGCTGCCAGATCCTTCTTGCCTGGCAGCACCTTTGGGAGGGAGGTTGGCACTCTTCAAGGAAAATTGGAATTTGATTACCCAAGACAAATGGGTATTGGCTATCATACACCAAGGTTACAAGTTTTATTTCCATACCTTGCCTCCTTTCAAAGGCATGCCGGACGTTCCTCCTCAGCAAAGGCTAGAGGCTCAAAAACAAATTTCTCTACTACTTCAAATAGGGGCCATACAACCGGTCCCTCTGCCAGAAGTGGGCCTAGGATTTTATTCTCGCCTGTTTCTAGTACCAAAGAAAGGGGACACGTGGAGACCAATTTTGGATTTATCTATCCTCAACACATATCTGGACATTCCCAAGTTCAAAATGTTGACGTTACAACAGCTTTTACCTCTGCTGGGCAAAGATCACTGGATGGTGACTCTGGATCTCAAGGAGGCTTACCTTCATGTTCCTATCAGGCTCAGTTGCAGGAAGTATCTGCGTTTTCGGGCTGGGACTTCTCATTATCAGTTCTCTGCATTGCCCTTTGGCTTATCTACTGCGCCCAGAGTGTTCACGAAGGTTCTGGCTCCAGTGATAGCTTTCTTCAGGCTAAGAGGAGTACAAATCTATCCTTATTTGGACGATTGCCTGATTCTGGCCCAAGGAAAGGACGAACTTCTTCATCATTTACAGTATGTGATGGCAGTGTTAAGATGCCTGGGGTATTCTGTGAACAAAATAAAGTCCAGTCTAGTACCCTCTCAGGACATGTGCTTTCTGGGTGTGAGACTGAATACAGCATCTCAGATGGCCTTTTTGACCCCGGACAAACAAAAGAATCTTTCTCTTTACTTCCACCAATTGTCTCGTCAGTCCAGGCTGACTGCAAGGACAGTCCTTCAAGCCTTGGGGTTCATGGCATCTTGTATTCTGGTACTTCCCAATGCCAAACTGCATATGAGGAAGCTACAATGGTATCTCAAAAATGTATGGACACAGCACTGCCAAGATATGGACACTGTCATTCAGATAATACCTTGCATTCAAAAGGAATTTTTGTGGTGGGCTCAGGAATGTCACCTAAACAAGGGACTCTCTGTGACCCGGCCAGAGGCGAGTCAGATTCTAACGACAGATGCCTCAGACAAAGCTTGGGGAGCTCATCTAAATGGAAAATGGGTACAAGACACGTGGCCTGCCAGACTTCAACATCTACATATCAACTTGAAGGAGATGTTAGCAGTCCAATTTGCATTGATAGCTTTCAAGGATTTACTTCTTCCAGGGCAGGTGTTGATACTAACAGACAACACAACTGTCATGTGGTACATCAACAAGCAAGGGGGAACGCATTCTTATCCTCTATGCAGACAAGCAATGATTTTGTGGGAGACTGCTCTCAGTTTACAGCTAAATCTTCAGGCAAGGTTTCTGCCAGGAGCACAGAACTCCTTAGCGGATGTGTTGAGCAGACAAATTATGGATCCCCACAAGTGGAAATTGGATCCTCATGTATTTCAGAAATTGACAGTGTTATGGGGAACTCCAGACATAGATCTGTTCGCTTCTCCACTAAATTACCAGCTGCCAAAGTTTTGCACAAAAAGGTTTCATCCCACAGCTTGGAAAGTGGATGCTCTCTCATTCAATTGGAGCAATCTTCATGTGTATGCCTTTCCACCTCTGCCTCTCCTCCCAAAGGTACTCCTGAAGGTCAGACAGGACAAGCCAAACATGATTTTAATAGCTCGATTGGCCTCGACAGCACTGGTACCCATTACTGAGAAGTCTGGTACAGGAGCCTCCATGGCCTTTGCCTTCGATTCCTCACCTGCTGTCTCAGGAGAACGGTCATTTACTCAATGTCAAACTTCACTCTCTACATCTAACAGCCTGGCATATTCTGTTTTAAACCCTGGAGGGTCTCAGCTTCCACAACAAGTTTTGAATGTTATTTTGGAGGCCAGAAGGCCTAGTACAAGGAAAGTGTACGCAGATAAATGGAGGAGATTTTTATTTTGGAGTACAGCAAAGGACTTTGATGTTTCTAAACCTAATTTAAGTATGGCTCTTCAATACCTTACTGAGTTACTGGACAAAGGTTTGTCCTTCTCCTCTATTAAGGTTCATGCTGCAGCAATTTCTGCTCACTATGACTGTGACCCACCATTGTTTTCTCATCCTTTGTTTAAGCAATTTCTTAGAGGGGCAAAGAATATAAGACCCCCATGTAGAGCTCCTACTCCTGCTTGGGATCTCAATTTTGTGTTGGAGAAACTCACTCTACAACCTTTTGAGCCTGCAGCGACTGCCGAGTTGAAATATTTATCATGGAAGACTGCTTTTTTGTTGGCCATTACCTCTGCGAGAAGGGTTTCTGAATTACAGGCCCTTATGGCGGTTGAGCCTTTCCTAATTTTCCACAAGGATAGGGTATCTTTGCGTACTAACCCTTCCTTTATGCCTAAAGTGGTTTCTAGTGTGGCTTTAAACCAAACTATTCATTTACCTACTTTTTATGCAAACCCCCAAAATAAAGGGGAGAAGATTTTGCACACTTTGGATGTACACAGACAGTTGCGATATTATTTGAGCAGAACTAAAGGGTGCAGGCAGTCTCAGCAGTTGTTTGTTTCATTTGCTTTGGGTTCTCAGGGCAAACCTGTTTCAAAACAGACTATTTCTAAGTGGATTGGTTTTGTATTGCTTTCTGTTATTCCCATCATGGTAAGGAGATTCCAGCTGGGATTAGGCCTCATTCCACTAGGGCTACTGCCACTTCTACAGCTTTTTAAGGGGTGGCTACTAAAGATATTTTGGAGGCAGCTACTTGGAGTTCAGTGCATACTTTCTCTAAGCATTACCACCTTCCACTTTACTCTAAATCTAGGGCTGGTTTTGCCACTGCAATTTTACAGGGCATTTTGGCAGCTCCTAATGCTTTATAGTTTTGCCATCCTCCCTTACCTCTGCTTTGGGATTCTACCCATATGTAAGGACTGCAGCAATGTGAGATGAAGAACATAGTACAGTTTTGTACCTACCATAAATGTAGATGTTCAAGATCCACATTGCTGCAGTCCAATCTACCTCCCTTCCCTCTGTAGTTAGAGGCGGTTGTGTGGTTTGGGTTGTGAATATTGTAAATATTGTAAATATGATTAGTGCAGGGGTGGTTGGTTGTTTTTTGCTGTTTTTTGGCTTTGGCCTTTCTTTTTAGGGCCTTCTGACATCTGGGGCAAGAAAAGACTGAGGATATGATGTCGGTCATGCGCATTTGTACCCTGACGTCCTGATGTCAGTTTTAAGCGCCTTGACCGACGTCAGCCTAATACTTTGGTATTCGGGCCGACCGAGGACAGCGGACTACCCCATATGTAAGGACTGCAGCAATGTGGATCTTCGAACATCTACATTTATGGTAGGTACAAAACTGTACTTTTCTTCTTCTGACCAGGAATATGCTTTCCCTCCTTATGAGGATTCTGATGCTGAGGAATCCATTCCTTCAGCTTCTCCCCCTGAGGATTTCTCTTTTGGGGAAACTTTGCATGAAATGAGGGAACATTTCCACTGGGAAGGACAGGAGTATTCGGAATCTAAGAAAAGACTAAGGGATTTTCTTCTTCTCCCCCAACATAGACTCCTGGCTATTCCTCCTGTTTTGGATATTGTGGATGATGCTTTTTCGGAGGCTATCTTAACCCCTGACTCTTTTCCTGCTGCTCCTGTTAAGCCTGATAGATATTACAGGGTTCCTGATTCCCACCAGTTTTTATACAAGATCCCTTCTGCTGACCCTGAAACCATTTCTCAGGGTCCTAAGGGAGTTAAGGCCGCTTCTGCCAAAAACCCCATTCCCACTGAAAAGGATTCTAGATCTTTAGAAAGATGGGGCAAAAAAGTGTACACTTCTGCTACTTTGTCCATTAGGGCTTTAAACTGTCAGTTTCATATGCTGAAATACCAGCAATTTCTCTTGTCTGTTTTAAAACAGAAGCTTACTTCCATTTCTGCCTGTGCAGATGATAAGGAATTACATGACTTATTGCATGCCACTGAACAAGATGTTCATCGTGCATACAGCTGCAGTAATCACATATGGGTTGTCTGCCGTCAGGTGGGTCCTCGGTCGGCCGAATTCCAAAGTCTTGGTCCGGCGTCGGTTGCTGTTGCTTTCTTTCCTGACATCAGTGCGACAGGGGTATTTAAGACACAGCCGACGTCATATTCTTCAGTCTTTTTTACCGCGCGGTGCCCGAAGCAGAAGCAGTTCGCAAGTGCCGGTCGGCCAGCTCCTGAATTTACAAAAAAATTGGAAACCGAAGTCTTCATTAAAGCTAAATACCCCTTGGGGAAACTTTTCTTGCCTCAGACCGATGTCAGACAAAGTTAACAATTGTATTTCTTGTGGGAAGCAAATACCGCATAAGGATTTCCATTCCCTCTGCATACCTTGTTTAGGCCCAGACCACGACGTCTCGGGCTGTCGCTTTTGCGCTACTTTCAATAAGCGCACTATTAAGCGTCGGGCGGAGTTCGCCCAACACTATTTTGGTAAAGCTTTTGATTATAAGATGTCGTTGGAGACTCCGACTACCGTTTTGTCCAAAAAACGCAAGGACAAGGACCGACACGCGAGGTCCACGGTCTCCACCAACACCACGCCAAAACCGGCTGCACGTGGTCCGGTTCTCAGCGAGACGCCTATGCAGTCCCTGACTACCGACGACACTTCCTTGGCAGTGTCTTCTGTACCCAAGACCGCAGGTACCTCGGCCCTTACTCAGACTACAACCACTGATGCCACTGTGAGTGTTGAACCTCCTAATGTGGACAGGTCCACTTCCACCCAGGATGTCTTTAGGCCCTCTTCTTCCTTTTCCATTAAGGCCTTTATTAAGTCCAAATCAGCCATGCATCCCAAGAGGCCTGTTGCACAGGGCCCTTCTCCAGGCCTCATGCCTAAAAAGCAGATGCTTAAAATGGCTGAGGATTTAATTACCCTTATCAGGGGTTCCCAACACCCTCCAGACAAGAGACCCAGAGTGGAGGAAGATTCTCCCTCTTCTGAACAGGGCTCCATTTTCTCAGAACATTCTGATGTAGAGGAACACT
Source organism: Protopterus annectens (assembly GCF_019279795.1). Taxonomy (NCBI): domain Eukaryota; kingdom Metazoa; phylum Chordata; order Ceratodontiformes; family Protopteridae; genus Protopterus; species Protopterus annectens. The sequence continues at coordinate 416,266,580 of NC_056751.1, forward strand.
CGTATTCCCCTTATGAAGATTCTGATGCAGAACAGTCCATTCCTTCTGTATCTTCCCCCAGAGGATTTTTCCTTTGGGGAAACCTTGCACACTTTGAGGGAACACTTCCATTGGGAAGGCCAAGACTTTTCTGATTCCAAGAAAAGGCTTAGGGAATTTCTGTTGTTACCTCAGCACAGACCTCTAGCTATTCCTCCTGTCTTGGACATACTGGATGGTGTTTACTCGGAGGCTTATCTTAATCCGGATTCCCTGCCTCCTGCCCCTGTCAAACCCGATAGGTACTACAGAGTTCCTAACTCTCACCAATTTCTTTTCAAAAGCCATAATGCTGACCCTGAAACCATTTCTCAAGGCTCCAAGGGGATGAAGGCTTCTACTGCCAAGAATCCACTACCTTCCGAAAGAGAATCTAGATCCTTAGAAAGGTGGGGGAAAAAGGTATACACCTCGGCCACCCTAGCCATGAGGGCCTTAAATTGTCAGTTTCATATGCTTAACTATCAGCAGTTTCTGTTATCACAATTAAGAAATAAAATGTCTCAACCTGAACAGCCAGATTTGAAGGAATTGCAGGATATGATGCATAGTGCAGAACAAGTGGGTAAACACACCTTACAATGTGGCTATGATGCTTTAGAGGCCTCAAGTAGAGCTGCGGTTACAGGATCAGTCATTCGTAGACATGCCTGGCTTAGGGAGCAAAGCTTGCCTGATCATGTTAAAGCTAAACTACTAGATGCTCCTTTACAAAAGGATGTACTATTTGGTACTAATGCTGAGGAGATACTACGGAAAATGGAAGAAAAAGCTAAATCTATGCAAACTGTCAAGGCTTTTCTACAGGTACAACCACCTTGTTTTAGCAGAAATTGGCCTTCAAAAAAACTGGTCCTTTCCAGCCACGGACAAGCCCCAAAGAGGTAGATACAGGTAAACAAGGGGCAGAGGACAATCTCAGGGATCATATAGAGGCAGACAATGGCAAACTCCAGCACCAAGAGGTGGCGAAGATAGTGCACAACAATACAGAAAACAAGCCCAATGACTTCCTCCTTTTCATGCCAAGCAAGTCTTAGCTGGCAGCACCCTTGGGAGGAAAGCTGGCATTATTTACAAGAAATTGGCATACTGTTACAACAGACAAATGGATCCTGGACGTTATAAGCAGAGGCTACAGATTTCATTTTCACACCCTTCCAAAAATGAGAGGCATGCCAAACCTGCCACACAATCAAAGGGCAGAGGCACAACTACAAATTTCAAAGCTCATAGACATGAAAGCTATTCAAGAGGTACCTACTCACGAACAAGGTCAAGGTTTTTATTCCAGGCTATTTCTGATACCAAGGAAAGGAACAGACTGGAGACCCATTTTGGACTTATCCATCCTAAACACATTCTTAATCGTACCAAAATTCAAGATGCTCACATTACAGCAGCTTCTTCCCATGCTGGGCAAGGAGTTTTGGCTGGTAACATTGGACCTCAAGGAGGCATACCTGCATGTCACAATCAGACAAAGTTGCAGAAGATGCCTCAGATTTCTTGCAGGTTCAATCCACTATCAATTCTCTGCATTGCCCTTTGGCTTATCTACTGCGCCCAGAGTATTCACGAAATGCCTGGCATCAGTAATTGCCTACTGCAGACTTCAAGGGATACAAATTTATCCTTATTTGGATGACTGCCTGATCCAAGCGGACAGCAAGCACATACTTCTGGAACATCTGGCTTATGCAATACGGTTACTGAATTCTCTGGGATACACAATCAACAAAGAGAAATCCAGGCTAACACCATCTCGGAAAATAGCCTTCCTGGGTGCCAGTTTGGACACAAACACTCAGATGGCCTATCTTACGCCAGAAAAACAGGGGCAACTAACTCAGTACTTAAAAATACTAGCAAATTGTACCAGGCTTACTGCAAGGAAAATCCTGCAGGCTCTGGGCTTCATGGCATCTTGCATATGAGGAAACTTCAATGGTATCTAAAAAACATATGGTCTCAACACAGTCACAGTTTGGAAACAATAATACCAATAATTCCATGTTTACAAAAGGAATTTCTATGGTGGGCCCAAGCATGTCAAACAAACACAGGTCTCCCATTCTGCAAGCCTCAAGCAAATCAAGTCATCACAACAGACGCTTCAGATTACGCCTGGGGGGGCGCACATGACTGGCAGGTGCATTCAGGGCAAATGGTCCCAAAAGGAAAAGCACCTTCACATCAATCAGAAAGAAATGCTAACAGTGATAAATGCAATTGCAGCATTCAAGGACCTCCTGCATCCAGGACAATTATTGATAAGAACAGACAACACCACAGTAATGTGGTACATAAACAAACAAGGAGGAACACATTCATACCCCCTGTGCAGACTAGCCATGACACTTTGGAACTTGGCTCTGGAATGGTAAATCGAGCTTCAAGTACTTGCCAGGTTTGGAAAACACGCTGCCAGACAATCTAAGCAGAAATATGACAGATCCACACGAATGGAAGTTGCATCCTCAAGTGTTTACAAGGATAATCCAAGCGTGGGGGAGGCCAGACATAGATCTGTTCGCCTCCCACAGGAATCATCAATTGGAAAAGTTTTGTTCAAGGACCTTTCATCCAAAGGCCTGGAGAGTGGACGCCCTTTCATTCAGTTGGACAACATGGACAGTTTACACCTTCCCACCTCTGCCTCTTCTGCCCAAGGTGCTCTTGAAAGCAAGAGCAGACAGACCAAAGATTATACTGATTGCTCCAGACTGGCCAAGACAGCACCGGTACCCACTCCTGAGGAGCCTAACACATACTCCTCCCTGGCCCCTACCTCTAATGCCTCTTCTGCTGACTCAGCACAGCTACAAAACTCTTCACAGTCAGCTGAAAACCCTCAATCTCGCTGCATGGAAAATTCCTTAACATCACAACAGACCCTACTCCCCAAAGAGGTGCAGGATGTCATTTTGGAGGCCAGAAGGCCTTCTACTAGAAAGGCTTACTCCGCAAAATGGAAACGGTTTTGCTCTTGGAATGAGAAAAAAGGCCAGGACCCTAGGAAACTGAATTTGCCTCAGGTGTTACAGTATTTAGCCGAGCTGCTGAACAGCAGAGTTTCTTTTTCCTCCATAAAAATCCATGCCACAGCCATTTCTGCAGAATTCAACACGGATCCACCGTTATTCTCTCACCCACTCTTAAGACAGTTTCTCAGAGGGGCTAAGAATATAAGACCACCAAGGAAACAACCAGTGCCAGCCTGGGATCTTAATTACATTCTAGAAAAATTAACATTGCCTCCCTTTGAACCAGCTGCCTCAACAGATTTACAATATTTGTCCTGGAAAACAGCTTTCCTTCTGGCCATAACCTCAGCTCGTAGGGTTTCAGAACTACAAGCCCTCATGGCTGTACAGCCCTTTCTCATCTTCCATCAGGACAGGGTTACCCTTCGAACCAACCCGTCATTTATGCCTAAAGTGGTATCCAGGGTAGCTTTAAATCAAGCCATTCACTTACCTACCTTTTACCCCAATCCTCAAAACCAAGGGGAAAGGCTGCTACACTCCTTAGACATCCATAGACAGTTACGTTATTATTTGGACAGAACAAAGCCTTTCAGGAAATCAGAACAACTCTTTGTGTCCTATGCTGTAGGAGCTCAAGGGAAGCCTATTACCAAACAGACAATTTCAAAATGGATAGGCCACTGCATACGGTTTTGTTATTCCTATCATGGGAAATCTGTCCCTACCGGCATCAGACCCCACTCCACCAGGGCCACAGCTACCTCTACAGCCTTCCTTAGAGGAGTTCCTATCAAAGATATTTTAGAGGCTGCCACTTGGAGTTCTGTACATACCTTCACAAAACACTACCACCTGCCTTTATATTCCAAAAATAGAGCAGGCTTTGCCACTGCTGTGTTGCAGGGCATGCTAGCTCATCCCAGTTCCACCTAGTGCCTACCACCCTGTGCGTAGCTTTGGGATTCTACCCATATGTGATTACTGCAGCTGTATGCACGATGAACATAGTACAGTTTTGTACCTACCATAAATGTAGATGTTCGAGTGCTAATACAGCTGCAGTACAGGTTTCCCTCCCTCCTTCCCCTCTTGGTAAAGGACTAGTGGCTAACACCCCTTCTTACAACCTAATTTGGGTTATCCTCCTATGGTGTATTTGCTTGCAATTACTGTTTTTTGATTACATTGAATTTCTTGTATATATATTTATTTATATATATATATAATTTATGTATTGCCTTCCTTCTGGGGGCACCTGACATCTGGGGCAAGAAAGACTGAAGAATATGGCATCGGCTGTGTCTTAAATACCCCTGTCGCACTGACGTCAGGAAAGAAAGCGACAGCAACCGACGCCGGACCAAGACTTTGGAGTTCGGCCGACCGAGGACCCGCCTGACGGCAGAGAACCCATATGTGATTACTGCAGCTGTATTAGCACTCGAACATCTACATTTATGGTAGGTACAAAATTGTACTTTGGGAAGCATGGTTTACACTGTGGATTTGATGCCTTGGAGGCTTCTTGTAGGGCTGCTGCCTCTTGTACAGTCATTAGAAGGCATGCATGGCTAAAGGAACAAAATTTTCCAGAACAAGTAAAAGCTAAATTATTGGATGCTCCTGTTCAGCATAATGTTTTGTTTGGTTCAAAAGCTGAAGAGGTGATTAAAAAGATGGAGGATAAGGCGAAATCCATGCAAACAGTTAAAGATTTCTTACAAGTACAGCCACCAAGATTTAGCAGGAATTGGCCTTCTAAAAATTGGTCCTTTCCCACTTCAGACAGGCCTCAGAGGGGTAGATATAGACATTCCAGAGGAAGGCTTCAAACAGAAGCTTCTTATAGACCAAGACAGTGGACTGCTTCCACCCCTAGTGGAGGAGAGGATAGGTCACAAACTCATAGGAAACAAACTCAATAACTCCCTCTGTTGGGCTGCAGGAACTTCTTGCCTGGAAGCCCCCCTTGGAGGAAAACTCTCTCTTTTTTATCAAAATTGGACTCATAACCCAAGACAAGTGGGTACTGGATGTGGTTTTAAGAGGTTACAAATTCCATTTTCATACCCTGCCAAGGCCAAGCGGATGGCCAGACCTTCCAAAGCATCAATGGACAGAGGCCTTAAACCAGGTGGAAGCACTTTTGGCTATGAAAGCCATAGAACTGGTTCCACTTTCAGAGATGGGACACGGTTTTTACTCAAGGCTCCTTCTAGTCCCCAGGAAGTAAAACTCATGGAGACCCATTCTGGATCTGTCAGTCTTGAACACCTTTCTAGAAATTCCAAAATTCAAGATGCTTACTCTACAGCAGCTACTTCCAATGCTATCCAAAGATGCGTGGATGGTAACTTTGGATTTAAAGGAGGCATATTTACACATTCCCATCAGGCAGGAATGCAGAAAATACCTCGGGTTCAAGGCCGGATTGAGGCACTTTCAATTCTCTGCGCTGCCCTTTGGATTGTCTACTACGCCCAGGGTCTTCACCAAATGCTTGGCTCCAGTAGTAGCGTACTGCAGACTCAAGGGAATTCAAATCTACCCTTATCTAGATGATTGTCTAATTCAGGCAGACAGCAAGGATGTCTTACTCCAGCATCTAGAGTTTGTACAAAACCTCCTCAAGTTCCTGGGATTTTCTGTAAACATAAAAAAGTCAAATTTGACACCCTCACAGCAGATAACTTTTCTGGGTGCTCTTCTAAACACCACAACCCAGATGGCATTTCTGACATCCGAAAAACAATTACAGCTGGCTTCAACTTTCAAAACCTTGGCAACTTTAACTCAACTATCTGCAAGGAGATTCCTGCAGGCTCTGGGTTACATGGCCTCCTGCATTCTTCTCGTACCATATGCAAGACTACACATGAGGAAAATACAGTGGTACCTAAAAAGTGTATGGTCTCAGCATTGCTACAGTTTAGACATACTGATCTCCATCCTGCCTTGCCTTCAAAAGGAATTTCTTTGGTGGTCCAGGGCATGTACTCTAAACTATGGGAAACCCTTCTGTCTGCCTCCTGCCACTCAGATTCTAACCACAGACGCATCAGATTATGCTTGGGGAGCCCATTTTCAGGGCAACTGTCTGCATGGCCTTTGGACAAAGGATCAGAAGCACCTGCATATCAATTTAAAGGAAATGTTAGCCATTCAGAAAGCCCTAATGGCCTTCAGGAATCTTCTACAACCAGGACAACCACTAATATGGACAGACAACACCACAGTTATGTGGTACATAAACAAGCAAGGGGGATCTCATTCCTACCCCCTTTGCAGACTAGCCATGGATCTATGGAACACAGCTCTAGCTTGCAATCTGGACCTTCAAGCTCAGTTTCTACCAGGGAAGCAAAACTTCCTGGCAGACAGTCTGAGCAGAAACCTTTCGGATCCACACGAGTGGATGCTGGACACCAAAATATTCAGGATGATAACAGCAGTCTGGGGATGTCCTGACATAGACCTCTTTGCATCCCATCTCAATCATCAACTACAGAATTTTTGCACCAGGACTTTCCACAAAGAAGCTTGGAAAGTGGATGCCCTATCATTCAGTTGGAGGAACCTCTCGGGATATGCCTTTCCGCCTCTTCCTCTTCTGACACGGGTATTATTAAAGATAAAACAGGACAAGCCCAAGATGATAATCTTGCTGGCCCCAAATTGGCCTCGACAGTTTTGGTACCCAACTCTAAAAAAACCTATGTCTGGAGCCCCCTTGGATTTTACCCCAGTCTCTGAACGTTCTGTCCCAACATTAGGGTCAGGTTCTACACTCTCATGTCAGAACTCTCAGCCTGGCGGCCTGGTTAATCCAGGGCCTTTGATTTCTTCTTTCCTACCCAAGCAGGTTATGGATGTCATTTTAGAAGCCAGACGTCCTAGCACTAGAAAATCTTATGCAGGAAAATGGAAAAAAGTTTGTTCCTGGATGCAGGCTCAGGATTCTGATCCTCTTCTTCCGAACATTTCTTCAATTTTTACTTTGACAGATCTCTTACATAAGGGTCTCTCTTTCTCTTCCATTAAGATACATGCCTCTGCTATTTCTGCTCATTATAATACAGACCCTCCAATCTTTTCCCACCAGCTCATGAGACAGTTTCTCAAAGGAGCTAAGAATTTAAGACCTCCTAGATCTCCTCCCATTCCTGCTTGGGATCTCAACTATGTTTTGTAAAAACTAACCTTGCCTCCTTTTGAGCCTGCTGCCTCTTCTGACATCAAGTTTTTATCTTGGAAGACAGCTATCCTGTTAGCCCTAACCTCTGCCAGGAGAGTTTCAGAGTTGCAAGCTCTTATGGCTGTGGAACCATATATTATTTTTCATCAAGACAGGGTGTCTTTGAGGACTAATCCTACCTTCATGCCTAAGGTGGTTTCCAAAGTGGCTTTAAATCAAACTATCCACTTGCCAACTTTTTTTCCCCACTCCTCAAAATAAAGGGGAAAGGATATTACATTCCTTGGATGTACACAGACAATTACGTTTTTACCTGGACAGAACCAAGGACATCAGAAAATCAGAACAATTGTTTGTTTCTTATGCTTCAAGTTCCCAAGGTAAAGCCATTTCAAAACAGACCATTTCTATATGGATTTCTCATGGAATCAGATTTTGTTATTCACACCATGGAAAGCAAATCCCAGGGAGTATACGGACTCATTCCACCAGAGCTGCTGCCACTTCTGCGGCCTTCCACAGGGGAGTTCCTACCAAAGACATTTTGGATGCTGCAACTTGGAGTTCAGTGCATACTTTTTCGAAGCACTACAATCTACCTCTCTACTCTAAGTCTAGGGCAGGCTTTGCCTCTGCAGTCTTGCAGGGCCGTTTAGCCACCCCTTCTTCTTCTTTATGACCACCTCCCTTTCTTTCAGCTTTGGGATTCTACCCTACAGTCATGACTGCAGCAGTGAAACACGATGAACATAGTACAGTTGTGTACACCTACTATAAATGTAGATGTTCGAGTGTCTTCACTGTTGCAGTCTGTTCCTCCCTCCTGTCCCCTCTTATTTTTACTTTTGTATGGTTCCTTTTTTCACCATTCTTCTGAGGTGTATTTGCAAAGGGTATGGGACCTTTATCATTTTGGGACTCCTGACATCTGGGGCAAGAAAAACTGGAGAAGATGGCGTCGGCTGTCAGCTTTGTACTCCTGGTGCTCTGACGTCAGGGAGCATGGTTGAACAGCCGACGCCGGACCCAGACTTTGGGATTCTGGCCGACGAGAACTGCCTGCCGGCAGGGGAGAACCCCACAGTCATGACTGCAACAGTGAAGACACTCGAACATCTACATTTATGGTAGGTGTACACAACTGTACTTTGCCATTTGGCTCACAAACCAGTCACACACTATCAAAGTGGGTGACTTCACATCAGCCAGCAGACCTGTTACCAGTGGGATGCCGCAAGGGTCAGTGCTGGGCCTTCTACAGTTTGCTCTATACTTCTCAGAAGTTCAGGCCAAAACTAAGGGGCTGTGGCTGACCAAGTTTGTGGACGACTGCAAACTGGGTCAATTATTGAATCCCCAATGATGGTATTATGCTTCAGGAGTGTCTTGTGCAGACCAACGACTGGTGTCTTGGTCACGGTCTCAAACTGAATGCAAAGAAATGCACACTATCAAGTTAACAATGATACCCTATGTACCTATGAAGTGGTTAGAGATCTGGGATAAGTAGTAGACTGAGACCTTAACTTTGACCACCGTGTGTCTGCTGTAGTAAGAAAGGCTTTCTACATAACACACTTGATTAGCAAAGGCATTGCCTCTAGAGCAAAGGAGGTTATAACCCCTCTATACTTGTCACTAATCAGGACTATAATTGAGTATACTGCCCCTTTCAGCATGTACTGTACAAAGCACCTGCAGCAATTGGAGAGACCTCAGAAGTTTGTAACTAAGAATATCAAGGGAATCCAGCACATGCCTTACACAGACCGACTATAAAGTCCCTGTCACTGTACTCAGTATCGTATAGACTTCTTAGGGGAGACTTCCTGAGCAATCCCCGACCCAAACCTTATGAATTTGCTGCACGTCCTTAAAGCAAACAGGACTACCTGTTCCAGGGACCTAAATATATGGCCTGTGACTTGAGTAATGTATACTGGAGGGACAGATTTGTCTCCCAGCAACTAAAGTGTCTTTGGAATAGGCTGCCAGTTCATGTGAAGCAGAGGACCTCAATGACACTGTTAAAAATGAACCTGGACGAGCGGTTGGGGCACTGAATTCTTACCAGGGATAGTGCCCACTCCCCTCCTGGATATGGGCAGTCATTAATAAATATAATCCAGGGATTGACTACAGTATCTATGGTATTACACTGGGATGAAGTGGCTAGGCTTGAAATGACCCCCGGGTCAATAGCCTAGTAACCTCCTGTGATCCTTCTACTTCTCAAATTTCTTTGTATAGGAGTAGGTTACTGGGTCTGACTCAGGGTGTGATTCTGCTTATTCATCTCTCTTGTAAAATAATTGTTCTTTGTATCACTGTTGCAGTGTTATAACACAAGAGATCTGCCAAGGATAGCTCAACGACAGGGCAGTATACCAAAACCTTTATTATCTACGGGGGCCATGCATCACACACACACTCCCCGTGTAGGACATAGGGCATAAAGGTGATGTACAGACGTACACACTTCAGAACTTCTTTGCAGCCAGTCCAAACATCATCATTGAATGTCTGTCTGAACACCTTTCTTCTGTGCTGATTATCGAGTTGTTTTTCAAATAAGCGCCATGTTTGGGGTCTTCCTTATCTTCTCTTTTATTTTTAGTGTTTGTTTCATGTCATCTAGAAAGGGAAAATGTCAGTGTGGGAGGCAGATTCCCCATAAAGATCATCACAACCAGTGTCTCTTTTTATCTGGGTGCTTCCCACGGACATACTCAGTGTTCTATCTGCCAAGTGTTTGTTCCCAAGACCCTACATAGTCACCTGTCTTCTTTTTCTGTTTTTCCTTGAAAGTCAGTGTCTTAAGCTGTTGGCTCAGGGTGCTGTGGTGGAGTCTTCCTTTCCTCAGGGTCAGCCTTCAGTCAAGAGAAAGGCCAAAAAACTCAGGTCTGCCTTGGCTGCTGTCCATACTCCCCAGATGTCTCTTGCAAGGTTAATGAAAGCCTGGAGGATCATCAGTTTTTTTTCTTTCGGATTCCTCTGCCATGATCCCTTTGGAGGCCAGCATGGATTTGATTTCTCACAAGTCCTCTGAGGTTTTTCAAAACTTGCACAAGACATTAAGGGTGGGAATCTTGGCTAATTTTATCCAAGTGACCAAGGGAGATTCTGCAGATCTTATTGAGGGAGGAGATCCTTACTGTGCTTATTGAATGTTTACAAGGGTCCGACCCTCCTAGGGTTTTTATGTGGATGTCCTGAAGAAAAGAAATAGAAAATTAAGCATATTTCCCCTGCAGTTAAGGATACCCAGTGAGAGTGGTAGGATTTTACGTAGGGGGTGTTTACCAGTTTAATGGCTTCAAGGCCTCTTCAAAGGGTCTCCGTGCCTCTCCCTTCCTAGTCTTTCACTCCTCTTCAACGGCCTAGAGAGCAAGATTCTTCTGAGGTGCAGAATTTGGTGGAAGAGTCATTAGTCTACTCTCCTCAGATCCCTTCCTCCTTAGACTATGATTTAGAAGAAGAGGATTCTATTAGTCGAGATTCCCCTTTAGAAGAACTTTCCTCTGAGGGCACTATTAACTGTATGGTAGAATTCTTTAAGTGGGATTGTTGTCAGGTTTCTGATATTCAGAAGTATTATGAGCTCCTTCAGATGGAGTCTCCCAAGCCTTCTGCTGTTCCTCCAGTTCTGGCTGCCCTCCTGGATACCTTTTCAGCAGCTTCTATAGCCCCTGATTCTCAGCTCTAGCCCCTAAGAAACCTGTGAGATTTTACAAGGTGTCTGATTGTAAATTTCTGTCTAAGTACCCATGTTCATCATATTTCACTGTTGCAGTCATTACACTTGGGTTATCCTGCTGGCAGGCTACCCGCAGTCAGCCTGAATTCCAAAGTCCTGGTCCGGCGTCGGTTGCTGTCATCTCTTCCCTGACGTCAGTGTGCCAGGTGTATATAAGATGCAGCCAAGGCCATTTTCTTCAGTCTTTCTTGCCGCGCGGTGCCCGAAGCAAAAGCAGTTCGCAAGTGCCGGTCGGCCGACTCCTGAGATTTTCGAAATTGAATTTCAGAACCGAAGTCTTCAGTAAAGCTAAGTACCCCATTGGGGAAACTTTTTCTTGCTCCAAACCAATGTCAGTAAAAGTTAACAATTGTATTTCTTCTGGGAAGCAAATGCCTCATAAGGATTTTCACTCTTACTGTATTCCTTGCCTAGGTCTTGACCACGGCGTTGCTGGTTGTCGGTTTTGTGCTAGATTCAACCAACGCACTATTAAGCGTCTATTTGATTTTGCTTTACATTATTTTGGCCGAAGATTTAACTACATAATGCCGTCAGAACAACCGATGACCAGAATTCATAAAAAAACGCAAAGACAAAGAAAAGGACAGGCATCCGAGGTCCAAAACCGATGATGAAGCCTCTTCTAGGCCAATTCTCAGCGAGGCGCTTTCGCAGCCCCTGACACCCGCTACCTCAGAGCCACAGGCCGCCTCCGACTCCCACGTGGAGACAACTAGGCCTCTGGAAACTCAAGGTATTGGGTCTACGGAAACTATTCCCTCAGATGGGTCCAGAGCCGCTGAGCAGGCATCGGCTTCTGAGGGTGTTTTCAGACCTACACAGCTTACTATCAAGTCTACTACAGCAGCCAAGGCAAAGTCTAAAACATCATTAAGGACAACAAAACAAGTACAGCATTCTCCTGGACAGTCATCCATGCCAAAGAAACAGATGCTTAAAATGGCCGAGGACCTAATTAATTTGATCAGGTGTTCCCATCCCCCTCCTGATAAAAGGCCTAGGCAAGACACTGACTATGACTCCTCTGACCAGGTTTCTATTTCCTCTGATTCATGTTCTGAGCAGGGATATTCTCTTCCTCCCTATGAGGACTCTGATGCTGAAGAGTCTATCCCTTCAGCCTCTCCTCCTGAGGATTACACTTTTGGGGAAACCCTGCACACCATGAGGGAGCATTTTCATTGGGAGAGCCAGGATTATTCAGAATCCAAGAAAAGGCTCAGAGACTTTCTTTTACTGCCTCAGCACAGGCCCCTTGCTATCCCCCCTGTACTTGATATTGTTGATGGTTTTCTCTGAATCCAGTTTGTCTCCTGATTCTTTACCCCCTGCACCAGTCAAGCCAGATAGGTATTACAGGGTCCCAGACTCTCATAAATTTCTTTATAAAAACCCTGCTGCTGACCCAGAAACAATATCTCCAGGTCCCAAGGGGGTCAAGGCTTCCACTGCAAAATACTCTGTTCCCTCTGATAGGGGATTCTAGAGCACTGGATAGATGGGGGGACAAAGTTTACACTTCTGCTACTTTAGCTGTAAGGGCTTTAAACTGTCAGTTTCACATGCTTAAATATCAACAATACCTAATGTCTTTGCTAAAACAAAAAATGCTTACAAGCTCAGAATATCCTGACAATAAGGAAATGCAGGATTTATTGCATGCAGCTGAACAAGTGGGAAAGCATACTCTGCAATGTGTTTTTGATTCATTAGAGGCTTCTTGCAGAGCCGCTGTTACAGGCTCTGTCATTCGAAGGCATGCTTGGTTAAAAGAACAAAGTTTACCAGATCATGTTAAAGCAAAATTATTGGATGCTCCATTACAGCATGATACTTTGTTTGGTGTTAAGGCAGAAGAGGTGTTAAAGAAAATGGAGGATAAAGCTAAAGCAATGCAGACAGTAAAGGATTTCTTACAGGTTCAGCCACCTAGATTTAGCAGGAACTGGCCTTTTAAAAATTGGTCCTTTCCAGTGTCAGACAGGCCACAAAGAGGCAGATACAGATGCCCAAGAGGCAGATCTCAGCCCCAAGGCTCATACAGGGGGTGCTTCAGCCCCCAAAGGCAGGGAAGACAAATCACAACCTTATAGGAAACAGTCTCAATGACTTCCCTCTACAAAAGCCAAGCACTTATCCTTTGACAGCACCCTTAGGGGGAAAACTAGCACTTTTTTCACCAAACTGGCACATGATCACCCAGGACAAATGGGTACTGAATATTGTTTCTCAGGGTTACATGTTCCACTTTCACACCCTACCAAGGTCAAAAGGTATACCAGACCTGCCACAAAACCAATGGGCAGAGGCCCAAAAACAAATTTCTGCTCTCATGGACATGAGAGCTATTCAAAAAGTACCACAGCAAGAGCAGGGGCAAGGATTTTAGTCAAGACTTTTCTTGGTACCCAGAAAGGACAAAGCTTGGAGACCAATAATGGACCTGTTAATTCTAAATACTTTCTTGGATGTTCCAAAATTCAAAATGCTGACACTGCAGCAACTGCTACCCATGCTGGGCAAGAAGGCTTGGCTAGTTACTTTGGACCTCAAAGAGGCATACCTGCATGTCCCAATCAGACAATCTTGCAGAAGATACCTCAGATTCATAGCTGGCTCAATGCATTACCAATTCTCTGCACTGCCGTTTGGCTTATCTACTGCACCCAGGGTCTTCACAAAATGCCTGGCACCAGTAATTGCATTTTGCAGACAAAAATAAATTCAAATATATCCCTACTTGGACAACTGCCTTATTCAAGCAGAGAGCAAGGACATTCTACTAAAGCATCTGGCATTTGTAAAAGAATTACTAATTTGCATAGGGTACACAGTAAACAAAAAGAATTCAAAACTAGTGCCCTCTCAAATGATAATATTCCTGGGTGCAAGCTTAAATACAACTGCCCAGATGGCTTATCTCATGTCAGACAAACAAAGGCAACTGACTCATTACGTTCAAATGATGGCAACAAATACCCAGCTCCCTGCAAGAAAAATTCTGCAGGCTTTGGGCTTCATGGCATCCTGCATTCTGCTAATTCCATATGGAAGACTGCATATGAGGAAGCTACAATGGTATCTAAAAAGTGTTTGGACTCAACATTGCCACAGCCTGGAAATAATAATAACCCTTATTCCCTGCCTGCAACAGGAGTTTTGATGGTCGGCTCTGGCCTGTCACCACAACAAGGGACAGCCTTTCACTTTACCCAGAGCCAGGCAGACACTAACAACGGATGCTTTCGATTATGCCTGGGGGGCACACATGGCAGGAAAATGTATTCAGGGCACGTGGCCCACGGACCAAATGCATCTTCACATCAATCAAAAAGAGATGCTAGCTGTACAGAATGCCCTGACAGCCTTCAAGGATCTACTACATCCAGGACAACTATTACTAAAGACGGACAATACTACAGTCATGTGGTACATAAACAAGCAACTGGGCACACATTCCTACTTCCTCTGCAGGCAAGCTATGACTTTGTGGAACACAGCACTGACATATCAAGTACATCTGCAGGCACAATTCCTGCCAGGAAAGACAAATACTCTGGCAGACGAACTAAGCAGAAACCTCATGGACCCTCATGAATGGAAACTAGATCCACAAGTCTTCAGCATGATAACAAGGAAATTGGGATGCCCAGACATAGATCTAGTTACCTTCCCTCACAACTGCCAGCTGCAGAGATTCTGCACAAGGACTTATCACGCACAAGCATGGAAGGTGGATGCTCTCTCATTCAGCTGGAAAACCCCTATCAGTTTATGCCTTTCCTCCACTGCCTCTCCTCCCCAAGGTACTCCTAAAGGTCAGACAAGAGAAGCCAAAAATGATTCTGATTGCCCCAGACTGCCCACGCCAGCACTGGTACCCAATCCTAAAGAGCTTGTCTCAAGGCCCAGCCTGGATTTTACCTCAAATTTCTCATCTTCTGACCCAACAAAACAAACAGATCCTGCACAGTCAACTCAGAACCTTAAATCTGGTTGCATGGCGAATAATATAACCACTCAGAACACACCTCTCTCTAAAGCAGTTATGGATGTCATTTTGGAAGCCAGGAGGCCCAGCACCAGAAAATCTTATGCGGAAAAATGGAAGAGATTCTGTGCTTGGAATCAGGCACAAGGAATTGAACCGCTTGTTCCAAATATTCCTCAGATTTTACAATACCTAACTGAGATGCTGGACAAAGGCCTATCCTTCTCATCAATTAAGATTCATGCCTCTGCCATTTCAGCTCATTACAATACGGAACCACCTATTTTTTCACATGCACTGCTAAGGCAGTACCTCAGAGGGGCCAAAAACATAAGACCACCAAAGAGAGCACCGATACCTACATGCTCCTAGCAGTAACTTCAGCAAGAAGAGTCTCAGAGTTACAGGCATTAATGGCAGTGGAACCTTTTATCATTTTTCATCCGGACAGGGTTTCTCTAAGGACAAATCCAACATTTATGCCAAAGGTAGTATCCAGTGTGACATTCATTTACCTACTTTTTATCCAAATCCCCAGAATAAAGGGGAGAGACTTCTGCATTCTTTGGACATACACAGGCAGCTACGCTTCTACTTGGACAAAACTAAAGCTTTCAGAAAGACTGAGCAACTTTTAGTGGCATATGCTGCAGGATCACAAGGAAAGGCTATCTCAAAGCAGACTATTTCAAAATGGATAGGACACTGCATTTGTTTCTGCTATGCACAGGATGGCAAATCAGTGCCTAAGGGCATTAGGCCACATTCGACCAGGGCAGCAGCCACATCAGCAGCCTTTCTCAGAGGAGTACCAACCAAGGAAATTTTGGAGGCTGCAACTTGGAGTTCAGTGCACACTTTTACCAAGTGCTACCACTTACCTCTTTACTCTAAATCCAGGGCAGGCTTTGCCACTGCAGTCCTGCAGGGCCTCATAGCCACTCCTAATTCTATTTAGACCCAGCCGCCCAACCTAAGCTTTGGGATTCAACCCAAGTGTAATGACTGCAACAGTGAAACAGGATGAACATAGTACAGCTGTGTACCTACCATAAATGTAGATGTTCGAGTGTATTCACTGTTGCAGTCCAGGTTACCCACCCACCATCCCCCTTTCTTTGCTGGGACTTATCTGTACTTCTCTATTCTATACAACCTATATGGTGTATTTGCTTGTAGATGAAGGTATTGTTTATTTTAGTGTATGCTTTTTATAAGCAATGTTTTTTAGCCTACCCTTTTGGGGGCACCTGACATCTGGGGCAAGAAAAACTGAAGAAAATGGCATCGGCTGCATCTTATGTACCCCTGGCGCACTGACGTCAGGGAAGAGGTGACAGCAACCGACGCCGGACCAGGACTTTGGAATTCAGGCCGACTGCGGGTAGCCTGCCAGCAGGATAACCCAAGTGTAACAACTACAACAGTGAATACACTCGAACATCTACATTTATGGTAGGTACACAACTGTACTTTCTGCTGATCCTTCTGTGGTGGCTGTCTCTGCTGACAAACCCTCCACACACTTGCCATCTACCAAGCTACTTCCTTCAGTAAGGATAGTAGGGCCATGGAGAGGCTGGGCGAGAGGGTTTATACTGCTGCTACCCTATCTTTTAGGGATGTTAACTACCAGACTCATATGACCAGGTACGTTTTAACCCTCCTTTCTCAAGTTTCTTAGGTTATTTCTGGTCTTCCTCATTCTGAGGAGAAGGTTCTGCCCTTTCCTTATTGGGTTCTGTCTTTCAAGTTGCCTACCACTCAGTTAGATGTAGTTATGTTGCAGCTGATGATTCTTCCAGGGTTGCTGCATTTGGTTCTGTTACAGGGCGTTATTGTTGGCTTTGTCTCCAGGCTGACGATATTAAGGGCAAATTATTGGATGATTTTTTTGGGTAATAAAAATATTTTCGGTATTGCTGCTACTAAACCTTTTAAATCTCTCCAGGATAAGGCCAAAGCCTTGCAGAAGTCTTCTTCCCCAGGCCTTTCTTTGGTCTCTGGATCTCAGTGATGCCTACCTTCATATCCACATCCATCCTCTTTTGGCAAATGTTCACATTTTTCTCTGTTTCTTTCTAGGTTCATAGGTGTGTACTAGGCTAATGGCCCTGGAGCCTTTACAAGCCTAGCCCATAGAAGTGCCCTGGCGTCATGCCACGTGACTTTAGTTCCCAGTGCCTCTATCAAGTAGAGCCACTGGAGTAATCCCCAAGGTGAAATTTCTATTTTTCACCAGTCATTGGTCTCAGTGAGGCCTTTCTGTAGGATTTCTACATCACTTGGTGAGTTAATAATGGCTACTAGCTTGCAGTTGTCTGCAAACTTGGTCAGGTAGAGTCCCTCCATGTTGGCCTGGACTTCTGAGAAGTAGATGACAAACAGGAGAGGACCCAGGACCGATCCCTGTGGGACTCCACTCGTGACTGGTCGGCAGTTTGACTTTTAGTCTGCTACTTTCACACTGTGGGTTCTATCTTTGAGCCAGTTTGCAACCCACCTTGTGATATAGGGGTTGATGCTTAGTTTGGTGAGTTTATCAATAATTCCCGAGTGGGGAATGGCATCAAAGGCCTTGGCCAGATCGAGGTAATCTGTATGAACTGCCTTGCCGTCATCCACAGCTCTGGTGACTGACTCAAAGAAGTCAACCAGGTTGAGCAGGCATGATCTACCTTTCACAATACTAAATTACGTGGGATGTAGAGTTTGAAGATTCCCTCTGTCCTTGTTAATTAGGTCCATTATGATGCGCTCCATAGCTTTACATATCAGACTAGTTGGGCGATAATTCCCAGGTTCTGTAGTCGCTCCCCCTTTATGGAGTGGGATGACTGTAGCAGTGCATCATTCGGTAGGGACAAAGCCTGAGGTGAGGCTGTGATTGAATAGGGCATACAGATGTGGTGCCAGTTCACTTTGTAGTTCATGTAGAACACATCCAGGGATATTGTTGGGTCCCATGGAAGCTGTTTTCTTGGACCTTGGACAATGCAGCTTTAACCTTTGTTGCAGTAATGCTGCGTGCCTGTCATTCCTCCGGTATTATGATTGTTCCTTTGGGGGGGGGGGGGTAAAGTTGGCACTGAATCTGTCGGCCAGTATGTTGGCAATATCTGTTGGCTCTGTATAGGAGGTACCATTGTGCAGTAACTCAGAGCAAACCTTGGTATTGCCGTGGAGATTTTTGATATAACTATAGAAGGCTTTGTGGTTGTTTTTAGTGTCTGCTGCAATTCTGCCTTCATAGCTGGCTTTAGAGGTTTTGACGAGGGATCCCAACTTTTTGTTGAGGCTAATAAGGGAGTTTTTCCAATCTTGGGACAAACCACAAGCAATTTCAATTCTCTGCTTTGCCCTTTGGCTGGACCAAGACTTTGGAACTCAGGCCGACTGGGGAACCGCCTGACAGCAGGATAACCCAAGTGTAATGACTGCAGCAGTGTATGCACTTGAACATCTACATTTATGGTAGGTACAAAACTGTACTTTCTTCGTGTTTCACTGTTGCAGTCATTACATTTTGGTAATCTGCTGGCAGGTTGCCCTCAGTCAGCTTGATTAACAAAGTCTTGGGTCCTGCGTCGGTTGCTGTCCCTTCTTCAATGACGTCAGGTCATCAGGGGTATAAAACTTGCAGCCAATGCCATTACATCAGTCTTTCTTGCCGTGTGGCGCCCGAAGCAGAAGTAGTTCGCAAGTGCCGGTCGGCCGACTCCTGGAATTTTCATTTTCGAGTTTCAGAACTGAAGTCTTCAACTAAAAGCAAAGTACCCCATTGGGGAAACTTTTTCTTGCTCCTTACCGATGTCAGTAAAAGTTAATAATTGTATTACTTGTGGAAAGCAAATACCTCATAAGGATTTTCATTTGTACTGTATTCCTTGCCTAGGCCCTGACCACGATGTACCTTGCTGTCAGTTTTGTGCTTTATTTAATCAGCGCACTATCTGTCGTCGGTACATTTTTGCTTCAAAATATTTTGGTTCTCGATTTAATTATCCAGAAATTACGTTGGTTAGCCATCTGACTACCGGAATACCGAAAAACACAAAGAAAAAGACAGAGACAGGCCGTTGAGGTCCAAAACTGCCGACAACGCTTCTCCTAATCCAGTCGCCAGTTCGCCGGTACTCAGTGAGGCGCTTTCGCAGCCCCTGATACCCGCTACTTCTGTTTCACAGGCCTCTACTGAGACCCATTCGGAGTGCGGTATGCCACGAGATGCTTCACCTATGGAACCCGTGGATGTCTCTACCTTGGATGGTTCCAGAGCTGCTGTGCAGGCACCGGCTTCTGAGGGTGTATTCAGGCCTACAGATTTGTATATTAAACCAACACCACCTTCAAAGTTAAGGTCAAAATCTCTATCTATGTGTAAAAAAATGATGCCCGGGCCACAAGTTCAGGCCCCTATGCCTAAAAAACAAATGATCAAAGTGGATGAAGATTTAATTATCAGGGGTAGTCCCCCCCCCCCCCTCTGAGGCCTAGGGCTGAACTTGACTATGAATCTTCTGAACAAGACTCTGTTTCTTTTGACTCTTCTAATGAACAGGATTTGTCCATACCTACTTATGAGGATTCTGATACAGAGGATTCCATTCCTTCTGCTTCTCCCCCTGAGAATTTTTCTTTTGGGGAAACTTTATATTCCATAAGGGAGCATTTCCACTGGGAAAGTCAGGATTTTTCTGAATCCAAAAAGAGGCTTAGGGATTTCCTTCTTCCTCAGCATAGGC
The DNA here is from genome assembly GCF_019279795.1 of Protopterus annectens. Lineage (NCBI taxonomy): Eukaryota > Metazoa > Chordata > Ceratodontiformes > Protopteridae > Protopterus > Protopterus annectens. Next base: position 416,286,300 of record NC_056751.1, read on the forward strand.
CTTTGGCTGTTCCTCCTGTACTAGGCATTGTTGATGACGTATTTTCAGAATCCAGTATGGCCCCTGATTCCCTGCCTCCGGCCCCTTGTAAGCCAGACAGATACTACAGGGTTCCTGACTCCCACAAATTCCTTTTCAAAAATCCTGTTGCGGACCCTGAAACAATTTCTCAGGGGCCCAAGAGCATTAAGGCTTCTACTGCTAAAAATCCTACCCCTTCTGATAGAGACTCCAGGGAGCTGGATAGATGGGGTAAAAAGGTTTATGCTTCTGCAGTCTTGACAATCAGGGCTTTAAACTGTCAATTCCATATGCTAAAATATCAACAGCATATCGTGGGATTGCTTAAACAGAAAATTATGTTGATTTCTGACTGTGTGGAAAATGAGTATTTACAGGATTTATTGCATTCAGCTGAACAAGTTGGAAAACATACTTTGCAGTTTGGTTTTGATTCTTTGGAGGCCTCTTGCAGGACTGCTGTTAATGGGTCTGTGCTTAGAAGGCATGCTTGGCTTAAGGAGCAATCTCTGCCTAATCATGTTAAAGCAAAAGTGCTGGATGCTCCTTTGCAGCAGGACCATCTGTTTGGCAGTAAGGCTGAAGAAGTTCTAAAAAAGATGGAAGATAAAGCTAAATCTATGCAAATTGTGAAATATTTCTTACAAGTACAACCTCCAAGATTTAGTAGGCACTGGCCTACTAAGAACTAGTCCTTTCCAGTTCCTTCCAGAGCCACTCACGTCAAACCCAGACATTACAGAAGCACCAGGTTTCAGTCCCAAGGGACTTTCAGAACTAAGCAATGGGGTGCCTCCACTTCCAAATCTGGAAATAACAAGACACCTCCCTATGGTAAACAGTCTTAATGACTTTCCTTTAAAATTACCAAGCACTTACCTCTTAGCCACCCCTTTGGGGGGGGGGACTGGCTCTTTATGCAAAAAACTGGCAACTTATATCCCAGGACAAATGGGTTTTAAATATAGTGTCCCAGGGATACAGATTTCATTTCCACATGTTCCCAACTCCAAACAGATGGCCACACCTGCCCCCAAATCAGTGGGCAGAGGCTCAGAAACAAGAACTTTCCCTCCTAAACATGGGAGCAATTCAACTAGTACCACAAGAGGAAAAGGGACAAGGTTTCTATTCCAGACTTTTCCTGGTACCCAGAAAAGACAAATCATGGCGTCCAATTCTGGACCTGTCTACTCTGAACACATTTCTCGACATTCCAAACTTCAAGATGCTGACTCTTCACCAGTTACTTCTTATGCTAGTAATCAAAGCCAATCCACACAAACTGTTCCAAAATGTTCTTTGAGAGAACATTTTGGAACAGTTTGTGTGGATTGGCTTTGATTACTAGTTGTTCGCTGTTCCAGTTACTTGTACTTCTTATGCTAGGCAAAGATGCCTGGTTGGCAACTCTAGATTTAAAAGAAGCTTACCTGCATATCCCAATCAGGGAGTCTTGCAGAAGATACATCTGCTTCAAAGCAGGCTACTTACATTATCAGTTCTCTGCACTGCCCTTTGGCTTATCTACTGCGCCCAGGGTATTTACAAAGTGCCTGGCTCAGGTAATTGCATTTTGCAGGAAAAGAAATATTCAAATATATCCATACCTGGACGATTGTCTAATTCAGGCAGAAAACAAGGCCATTCTTCTAAAACATCTGGCGTTTATAAAAAGGGTTCTAACTTGTCTAGGGTACACCATAAACGAAAAGAAATCACAACTGGTACCCTCTCAAAAAATTACATTTGTGGGTGCAAGCTTGAATACAACTGCCCAGATGGCTTTCCTTATGCCAGAAAAGCAACTTCATTTGGTGACTTACTTCAAACAGGTGGCCACAAAAACCCTGCTATCTGTAAGACAAAATACTGCAAGCCTTGGGGTTCATGGCCTTCTGCATTCTTCTAATTCCATATGCAAGACTGTATATGAGGAAACTTCAGCGGTACTTAAAAAGTTTATGGAGTCAACATTGTCACAGCCTGGAAACAATGATTCCTATCATTCCTTGCCTGCGCTATGGTGGGCTGAGGCCTGCCACCAAAACAAGGGACTACCATTCACACCAGCCCCTGCCGCCCAAATCCTAACTACAGGCGCATCAGACTATGCATGGGGGAGCTCATCTGGCAGGGAAGCTCATCTGGCAGGGAAGTGCATTCAGGGCAAGTGGAGCCCAAATCAAATGCACCTTCATATCAATCAAAAAGAAATGCTAGCTGTACAGAATGCACTGACAGCCTTCAAGGACTACCTTCATCCAGGACAACTAATGGTAAAGACGGACAACACCACAGTTATGTGGTACATAAACAAGCAGGGGGGTACACATTCCTATCCCCTCTGCAGACTAGCCATGGCATTGTGGAACACGGCCTTGAGCTATCACGTAAAACTACAAGCTCAATTCCTGCCAGGAAAGCTGAATATTTTGGCAGACGAACTAAGCAGAAATCTCATGGATCCACACAAATGGAAACTGGAACCATGGATTTTCAACATGTTGACAAGCAAATGGGGGAGCCCAGACTTGGATCTTTTGCCTCACCCCAGAACTACCAGTTGGACAAATTTTGCACAAGAACTCCTCACAAAAAAGCCTGGAAAGTGGATGCTCTGTCCTTCAGCTGGAAAAACCTATCACTCTGCCTTTCCCCCTCTGCCTCTGCTCTCCGAAGTTGTACTAAAAGTCAAACAGGACAAACCAAAAATTATTTTGATTGCTCCAGACTGGCCTCACCAACACTGGAACCCACTCCGACGCAGTCTGTCACAAATTTCTCCATGGCACCTGCCTCAGACACCTTCCTTAGTGTCTCAGCAGAACAACCAAATTCTGCACCCTCAGCTCCAAACATTGAATCTTGCAGATTGGCTAATCACTTAAATTCCCCCCTTAGCATCCCTCAGCAAACATGTGATGGATGTCATTTTGGAGGTGAGAAGATCTAGTACTAGAAAATCTTATGCTGACAAATGGAAAAGATTCTGTGCCTGGAATCAATCTCAAGGGATAAGCACAGCAGTGCCCAATTTACCTCAGATTTTGCAATACTTTCACAAGAGCCTGTCTTTTTCTTCCATAAAAATCCATGCCTCAGCCATTTCAGCTCATTACAACACAGAACTCCCCCTATTCTCTCATCCTCTGCTAAAGCAGTATCTCAGAGGGGCCAAAAACCTGAGGCCACCTAGGAGAGCTCCAACCCCTGCCTGAGACCTTAACTTTGTATTGGAGAAACTCACTCTCCCTCCTTTCGAGCCAGCTGCTACTGCAGACTTAAAATTTCTGTCCTGGAAAACAGCCTTCCTTTTAGCAATCACTTTGGCTAGAAAGATTTCTGAATTACAGGCCCTTATGGCAGTGGAGCCTTTCATCATCTTTCATGCGGATAGGGTGTCACTCAGGACCAACCCATCCTTCATGCCCAAGGTGGTATCCAGTGTGGCTGTTAATCAGTCCATTCATTTGCCAACTTTCTTTCCCAATCCACAGAAAAAGGGGGAGCGGATTCTACATACATTGGATATACACAGACAACTTAGATTTTACTTGGACAGGACTAAATCTCAAAGAAAATCTGAACAACTGCTGGTAGCATTTGCTGCAGGGGCAGAGAGAAAGGCTGTTTGAAAGCAAACCATTTCCAAATGGATAAGCCATTGTATTAATTTCTGCTGTAAGCACCATGGAAACCCTATCCCCCAGGGGATCAGATCCCATTCCACCAGGGCTGCATCTACTTCCTTTCTCAGAGGTGTTCCTACCAGGAATATTCTAGGAGCTGCTACCTGGAGTTCAGTTCATACTTTCACCAAGCATGATCATTTACCAATTTTCTGTAAATCCTGAGCTGGCTTTGCCACTGCTGTTTTGCAGGGCCTTATAGCCAGCCCTAATGCTGTATAAATCCATCCTCCCAACCATAGCTTTGGGAATCTACCCAAATGTAATGACTGCAATAGTGAAACATGAAGAACATAGTACAGTTGTGTACACTTACCATGAATGCAGATGTTCGAGTGTATTCACTGTTACAGTCCTGGTTACCCTCTTTCCAGCCCCCTGTTTTTCTCTTACTATGCTTCTACTTTCTTTTACTACACTTAAAAGCTTTTTGGTGTATTTGCTTTTGTTTGGAGGTATATTTTTGTGTTTTAAATTATTTATATATATTTTGCTCCCCATTTTGGGGGCACCTGACATCTGGGGCAAGAAAAACTGATGTAATGGCGTCAGCTGCATGTTTTATACCCTTGACAACCTGACATCATGGAAGAAGGGATAGCAACCGAAGCAGGACCCAAAACTTTGTTAATCAGGCCAACTGAGGGCAGCCTGCTAGCAGATTACCCAAATGTAATGACTGCAACAGTGAATACACTTGAACATCTACATTTATGTTAAGTGTACACAACTGTACTTTTCCGTTCTTCATTGTCTCAAGTTTGAGCTTCAGTGGTGCATTCATCAACTTGCTGTCAACCTGGAGCTTCCTTTCCTGTCTACAGTCCTGACTCGAGTTTTTTTACAGGTGCCTCATATGGGGAGTGGGGAACATCCTTTGACTTTTTCTGGTCTCTTCCTCACAAATTGGACCACAACAACATCAAGAGGATGAGAGCTCTGTTTTAAGCTTTTCAGGGTTTTCATACCCTTTTTCATTTTGGGCCCCTCAAAGTATTCACAAACAGTACCACAGTGATGAGGTATGTCCGTACGCAAGAGCGTAGAAGATCCTGCCTCCTTTGCCAGCTAGCTCTTCAGGTCTGGGATCTAGCTCTCCAGTATTGGGTGACTCTCCAGGCAGTTTACTTTCCCTCAGAGCACAGTCTAGTGGCAGACTCTCTGGGCAGATGCAGCACACAAGCTCACAAATGGATGCTTCACAGAGATGTGTTTCTGGATATTGTCCATTGGCGGGGTATTCCTCTGGTAGATCTTTTTGCCTCCCCTCTGAACAGACCACTTTCTTTATTCTGTTCGTGTCTCAAGACCTCTGGCTTAGAAAGTGGACACCCTGTCTTTTCCTTGGAAGGGAATGTTTCAATATGCATTCCCTCCTTTTCCTCTGCTTCCAAGGGTATTGCACAGGATCAGTCAAGACTCCCCCAAAAATCTTGCTAGTGACTCCATTTTGACCCAGACAGCATTGGTTCCCCCTTCATTCTCATTTGGCTGGGAGCAGTCACCACAAGTTAACTCGCCAGATGGCCTTCTCACACAAGACAAGGGATCTGTTATCCTTTCTCACTTGTCCACCCTTCTACTCACACTGTGGGTGATAGGGTTTTGATCCCTTTTAGGCACCTCTTTTCAGAGGACGTGCTTCAGGTCTTGCAGGAGACCAGGAAACCCACTACCAGGAAGTCATATTTGTTCAAATGGAAGAGATTTTCTGTCTGGTGCCTCTCTTGAAACCAGGATCCCTTATCTGTGTAGGTTCCTATGGTTCTCTTGTTTGTGTGATCTCTCCTTACTAGGTTGGCATATTCAGTTAAAGCTCATCTGCCAGCAGTTTCTGCTCTTGTACCCTTAGCTCCTGCTGTGACCTCTAGATTTATGATCAAACAATTTCTTAAAGGCAGCCTTCATGTCAGGCCTCACAAGAAGCCAATTCCCCTTTCTTGGGACCTCAGTTTTGTTCTTGAAAAATTAAATCAGGCTCCTATTGAGCGCGCTGCTTCAGCTTTCTTACAACATTGTACTTGGAAGAATGTTCTTTTAGCCCTCACTTCAGCTAATAGAGTGTCTGAGCTTCAGGCTCTGCTCTCACAGCTGTTCCTCCCTTTTTAGGTTTTCACAGATAATAGGATGTCTCTTTGTACTGATCCTTTTATACTCAAGGTGGTCAGTGAGTTGTCTCTTAATCAGTCTATTCATTTTCCTTCCTTTTTTCCTTCTCTACAATGTGCCAGTGAGAAGGTTCTTCGCTCCTTGGATTTATGTAGACCGCTGAGATATTACTTAGATAATACTAAAGTTATTTGCAAATCTGACCAGCTGTTTGAGTTTAGCTATTTCTAAACAGGCCATCTTTTATTGGATTTCTAAAGCCATTTTTTTTTTTTATTTCTTTTTTCATGACAAATTCTTTCCTATTCAGATGTTCTTCGTATTTCACTGTTGCAGTCATCACATTTGGGTTATCTGCTTGCAGTAGCCCTCAGTCGGCCTGATTAACAAAGTTTTGGGTCCTGCGTCGGTTGCTGTCCATGCAGCCGACACCATTACATCAGTCTTTCTTGCTGTGCGGTGCCCGAAGCAGAAGCAGTTCGCAAGTGCCGGTCGGCCGACTCCTCAAATTTTCATTTTCGAGTTTCAGAACCGAAGTCTTCAACTAAAGCTAAGTACCCCGTTGGGGAAACCTTTTCTTGCTCCTTACCGATGTCAGTAAAATTGCATTTCTTGTGGAAAGCAAGTACCTCACAAAGATTTTCATTTGTACTGTATTCCTTGCCTAGGCCCTGACCACGACGTATCTTGCTGTCAGTTTTGTGCCTTATTTAATCAGTGCACTATCTGGCGTCGGTATATTTTCGCCTCTAAATATTTTGGTTCTCTGTTCAATTATCCAGAAATGTCGTCGATAAGCCATCTGACTACCGGCATTCCGAAAAAATGCAAATATAAAGACAGAGACAGGCCGCCTAGGTCCAAAGCTGCTGACAACGCTTCTCCTAAGCCAGTCGCCAGTTCGCCGGTACTCACTGAGGCGCTTTCACAGCCCGATACCAACTACTTCTGATTCGCAGGCCTTTACTGATACTCATGCGGAGTCCGGTATGCCGCGAGATGCTTCAACTGTGGAACCTGCGGGGTGTCTCTACCTTGGATGGGTCTGGAGCCGCTGTGCAGGCACCGGCTTCTTAGGGTGTATTCAGGCCTTCGGACTTGCATATTAAACCGCCTCTTTCTTCAAGGCCTAAACCTCAAACCTTGCATAGAAAACAGACGCCCAGGCTGCATGTTCAGGCATCTATGCCTAAAAAACAAATTATAAGAATGGCTGAAGACCTTATAACTTTAATCAGGGGAAGTCAGCCACTCTCTTCGAAGAGACCTTGGACTGAATTTGTTTATGAATCTTCTGACCAGGATTCTGATTTTTCTGATTCTTCTGATGATCTGGATTTATCATTATGTACTTATAAGGATTCTGATGCAAAGGACTCTATTCCCTCTGCTTCCCCTCCAGAGGATTTTTCCTTTGGTGAAACCTTGCACACTCTTAGGGAGCATTTCCACTGGGAAAGTCAGGATTTTTCTGATTCGAAGAAGAGGCTTAGGGATTTCTTACTCCTGCCTCAGCATAGGCCTTTAGCTCTACCTTCTGTACTAGACATTGTTGATGATGCCTTCTCGGAATCTAGCTTGGCCTCTGATTCTTTACCTCCTGCTCCCAGAAAACCTGACAGATATTACAAGGTTCCTGATTCTCAAGTTCCTTTTTAAAATTCCTGTTGCGGATCCAGAGACTATTTTACAGGGACCCATGGGCATTAAGGCTTCTACTGGCAAAAACCCTTCTCCTTCTGATAGAGACTCCAGGGCGCTGGATAGATGAGGTAAGAAGGTGTACACCTCTGCAACCTTGTCCATTAGGGCCTTAAACTGTCAGTTTCATATGTTAAAGTATCAACAACATATTATTGGATTGCTTAAGCAGAAAATGATGTTGATTCCTGACTGTGCTGAAAATAAGGAATTACAAGATTTAATGCATTCTGCTGAACAGGTTGGAAAACATACTTTGCAATGTGGGTTTGATTCTTTAGAGGCCTCTTGCAGGGCTGCTGTCACTGGGTCTGTACTCAGAAGGCATGCTTGGCTTAAGGAGCAATCTTTGCCAGATTATGTTAAAGCTAAACTGTTGAATGCTCCCTTAAATCAGGACCGCCTGTTTGGCAACAAAGCTGAGGAAGTTCTTAAAAAGGTGGAAGATAAAGTTAAATCTATACAAACTGTTAAAGATTTCTTACACGTTCAGCAAGATTTAGTAGGCATTGTCAGTCTAAGAACTGGTCCTTTCCAGCCCCTTCCATGTCTTATTAATCCAAACCCAGATGCAGTAGAAACCCCAGGTTTCAGTCCCAAGGTACGCAGGAGACTAAGCAGTGGGGGGCTTCCGCTTCCAAATCTGGGAGTAGTAAGACTCCTTCCTATGGAAAACTGTCTCATTGACTTGATTTTACAACTTCCAAGCACTTCTCAAATGCTCCTTTAGGGGGAAAGATTGGTCTGCAGGCCAAAAACTGGGAACTCATTACCCAGGACAAATGGGTCTTAAATACAGTGTCCCAAGGATACAGATTTCATTTCCACACATTACCAACGCCAAGAGGTTGGCCAGATCTACCCCCAAGTCAGTGGGCAGAGGCTCAAAAGCAAATACTTTCTCTTTAAACATAAAGGCTATTCAGACTGTACCAGAAGAGGAAACAGGACAAGGGTTCTACTCAAGACTTTTCCTGGTACCCAGAAAAGACAATTCATGATATCCTATTCTAGACCTGTCTACTCTAAACACATTTTTGGTGATTCCAAAATTCAAGATGCTGACTATGCACCAGTTGCTTCCTATGCACGGAAAAGATGCCTGGATGGTAACACTCGATTTAAAGGATGCATACCTGCACATCCCAATCAGGGAATCTTGCAGAAGATACCTACGCTTCAAAGCAGGCTACAATCACTACCAGTTCTCTGCACTGCCTTTTGACTTATCTACTGTGCCCAAGGTATTCACAAAGTGCCTAGCCCCAGTCATTGCATTTTGCAGGCAAAGAAATATTCAAATATACCCATAACATGGATGATTAATTCAGGCAGAAATTCAGGACATACTTTTGAATCATCTGGCCTTTGTACAAAGGGTGCTAACTTGTCTGGGGTAAACCATAAATGAAAAGAAATCACATCTGGTACCTGTCAACAAATTATATTCCTTGAATACAACTTCCCAGATGCTTTCCTCACTCCAGAGAAAAAAAAATATTTGACAACCTACTGCAAACAAGTGGCCACAAAAAACCCTACTATCTGCAAGGCAAATACTATAAGCCTTGGGGTTCATGGCCTCCTTCATTCTTCTAATTCCATACGCAAGACTGCATATGAGGAAACTACAATGGTATCTAAAACGCCTATGGTGTCAACATTCTCAGGATCTAGAAGCAATGATTCCTATCATACCTTGCCTACGCCTAGAGTTTCTTTGGTGGGCAGAAACACCCCCTGCTGCCAAACCTTAACAACAGATGCATCAGATTATGCATGGGGGGCTCACCTGGCAGGGAAGTGTATTCAGGGCAAATGGAAACCAAGTCAAATGCACCTGCATATCAATCAAAAAGAAATGTTAGCTGTACAGAATGCTCTGACAGCCTTCAAGGACCACATTCTTCCAGGACAGTTATTGGTAAAGACGGACAAACACCACTGTTATGTGGTACATAAACAAGCAGGGGCGTACACATTCTTACCCCCTGTGCAGACTAGCCATGGCATTGTGGAACACAGCCCTGAGCTACCAAGTGCATCTTCAAGTTCATTTCCTGCCAGGAACACTAAATACACTGGCAAACGAACTAAGCAGAAACCTCATGGACCCACATGAGTGGAAACTGGTACCAAGGATTTTCAACATGTTGACAAACAAATGGGGGAGCCCAGATATAGACCTGTTTGCCTCTCCCTAGAACTATCAATTGGACAAATTTTCACAAGGACTCCCCGCAAACAAGCTTGGAAAGTGGATGCTCTATCCTTCAGCTGTAAAAACCTATCAGTTTATGCCTTTCCTCCTCTACCTCTGCTCTCCAAAGTAGTACTAAAGATCAAACAAGACAAACCAAGGATGTTTTTAATTGCACCAGATTGGCCACGCCAACACTGGTACCCCCTCTTGCGCAGTGTGTCACTCTTGCCCCATGGCACCTACCTCAGACTCCTACCCTATTGTCTCAGCAGGAGAACTATATTCTGCACCCTCAGCTTCAAACACTGAACCTAGCAGCCTGGCTAATTACCTAATCTCTCCTTTACCATCCCTCAGTAAACCAGTGATGGATATCATTTTAAAGGCAAGGAGGCTTAGTACTAGGAAATCTTATGCTGAAAAATGGAAAAGGTTCTGTGCCTGGAACCAGACTCAAGGGATGAGCACAGCAGTGCCCAATTTACCTCAGATTTTACAATACTTAACTGAGATGCTTCACAAGAGCCTGTCTTTCTCCTCAATCAAAATTCACGCCTCAGCCATTTCAGCTCATTACAACACAGAACCGCCCATCTTCTCTCATCCACTGCTTAAACAGTTCATCAGAGGGGCCAAAAATCTACAACCACCCAGGAGAGCTCCAACTCCAGCTTGGGACCTTAACTTTGTATTGGAAAAGCTCACCCATCCTCCTTTCGAGCCAGCTGCCACTGCTGACTTAAAATTCCTTTCTTGGAAAACAGCTTTCCTTTTAGCGATCACTTGAGCAAGAAGGGTATCTGAATTACAGGCCCTCATGGCAGTGGAGCCTTTCATCATCTTTCATGCAGACAGGGTGTCCCTCAGGACCAATCCCTCCTTCATGCCCAAGGTGGTATCCAATGTGGCCCTTAGTCAGTCCATTCATTTGCCAACCTTCTTTCCTAATCCACAGAACAAAGGGGAATGGATTCTGCACTCTTTAGACGTGCACAGACAACTTAGATTCTACCTGGACAGAACTAAACCTTAAAGGAAATATGATCAACTGCTGGTGGCATTTGCTGCAGGGGCAGAGGGGAAGGCTATTTCAAAGAAAAACATTTCCAAATGGATTGGCTTTGCATTCATTTCTGCTGCAAACACCATGGAAAACCTATCCCACAGGGGATCAGACCCCACTCAACCAGGGCTGCATCTACCTCTACAGCCTTTCTCAGAGGCGCACCTACCAGGGACATCCTAGACTGTACATACTTTCACCAAACATTACCATCTACCACTTTTCTCTAAATCCAGAGCTGGCTTTGCCAGTGCAGTTTTGCAGGGCCTTTTAGCTGGGCCTAATGCTGTGTAAATTCCTCCTCCCATCCTTCGCTTTGGGAATCTACCCAAATGTGATGACTGCAACAGTGGAACATGAAGAACATAGTACAGTTGTGTACACTTACCATAAATGTAGATGTTCGAGTGTATTCACTGTTGCAGTCCTGGTTACCCTCCCTCCAGTCCCCTTTCTTCTTTTGGCTATACCTCTACTCTCCTTACTGTGCTCAAAAGCTTTTTGGTGTATTTGCTTTTTTGTTGGAGGTATAACCTCATATATTTATAGATTTAATTGCTTCCCATTAGGGGGGCACCTGACATCTGGGGCAAGAAAAACTGGTGTAATGGCATTGGCTGCATGTTTTATACCCCTGCAGGACCCACGACTTTATTAATCAGACCGACTGAGGGCTACTGCAAGCAGATAACCCAAGTGTGATGACCGCAACAGTGAATACACTTGAACATCTACATTTATGGTAAGTGTACACAACTGTACTTTCTCACTCTACCAGAGCCATTGCTTCTGATGCCTATTTTAAGGGGCTGGATATCAGTTCCTTCCTTGAGGCTGCATCTTGGTCTTCTGTCTATTCTTTCACTAAGCATTGTAAGTTGGGTGTTATTTCCAGGGTTAGAACTGGCTTTCCACTTGAGCTTTTGTACTCTCCCTTATGTTAGGAACATTGCCAGCAATGGTATTGAAAGACCTAGTACATTTGTGTGAAATCTTATCATAATTGTAGATGTCCTTCTCTTCACTGTTGCATTATTCGCTCCTTTCTATTCTAGCCTTCTCTCCTTGCCGTCCTGGCCAAAGGGTTTGTTTGTCTCCTCTCCTTCTGGATGCACATGTTCCTCCTGGTTGATAGGGGCATTCTGTTCCTCCTAGCGCTTTTCAGTTCTGAAGTGTGTGCGTCGGCACGTCACCTTTGTGCCCTTCTCTCTGCGTGGGGAGCATACATGTGATATACGGCACCTTATGTTAGGAATACTGCAACAGTAAGAGGAGAAGGACACCTAGTATTACTGTTATGGTAAGATTTTACACAACTGTACTTTTGTGATGGAAGAAAGATGGATTCCTCTTTTCCTGAGGAGATTTAAAATTCAGAATCTGAACAAGAAGATGTAGGGTGGGGTACAGTCTTTTCCCCAGATTTTTTATTTAGAATCAGAGGAGAGCTCTTTTTCTGATTCTCACTTTGTGGGTTTCTCTCTAAGACTGTTGCTAGAATGTTCCAGTGTTTTCAGTATAGAAGACTGAAGTTTCATACTCCTTCAGAAAATACTGTGAGTTATTACAGAAAGATTTTCAGGAACCTACACCATTCCTTTTGTTATGTTTGCTTTAGAGGATGTGTGAATTATGCAGTTTTCTTGATAGTCCACCAGCTGCCCATTAAAATGCAGAGTGGATATATAAACTTCCTCAATCTTTTAAATTTGTATACACTATTCCCAAACCAGATCCAGCAGCTGTAGCTTTAGTTGTTCACTTCTGATGTTGTCTCTTTCATTTCTCCTCACTGTTGGGTTACAGATCTGACCCTTGGATCCAACTCGGCTGCATTTTTATAGACAAGGATCTAAGTCTTGAACTCCTCCCACTTCCCACAATGCAGTGTCCTTTCTCTGACTTCCCCAGATCTCATTTGCCACTAGCAGTGACAGATGTGGTTTCACGAGTTTTGAGCCTTGGGTACCTTTTTTGTTGAGTAGGACTACTTTCTTCTGAAATTCCAGATGTGTGTGTTTTGGTTCTTTTCTGCCTTTCCCGCAGCAGCGCAAGGTTAGTATCATCTTTCCTTTTCACTTCTTTGCTTGGCAGTTGGCCTTTGCCCGCTCTTTGTCTTCCTTTCTTTTTCAGCATTGGATCGCTGCTGTTTAAAAAATAAAAAAAAAATAGTAGTAATTGTTAGGTTCAGCTTATATATATATATATATATATATATATATATATATATATATATATATATTTAGAGTTGTGTTTTAACTATTTGCTCTGCTGTTGTGCTTGTTCCCACTTGTGGTGTCTGTTGTTGCTACTGTCATGTCAGATAAACCTGCCAGTTTCAAAAGGTGCTGTGAATGTGGCCTAAGTTTCCTCATCCAGATGCACGTACCGTGTGTTTATTGCCTGGGTCCTGAACAGCTGCAGTAGGCCTGCTCTATTTGTGACAGCTTTAATCCTAGATCTATCGCCAACCTCAAGAATAAATTGATTAAGGGCCTTCTTCCTGCTTCATGTTCCTCTCCAGGGGCTCAAACCCCCTTCAAGAGTGTGGCAGGGCCCTCTGATCCCAAGAAGCACTCTCACAAATCTTCAAGGGCATCTTAGGAGCCACCTTCCAAAACTCTGAGACCTTCAGATTAGACTGGCTTGGATCTCAGGCTCACTTCTGCTCTGGTGGATCTGAGGCAGTCTTCGGATCCATCAGGAGCTTGTCTAATTTCGAGTTCTCCAGAAGCTGCTCTCTCTACCTTGGATCCTAAGCTTAAGGATCCGATAGCTAGGGGTCCTACTTTGGTGCTGGACATTGAGACTGCTTCTTCCCTTGGGTTGCAGCAGACCCCCATCAGGCACTCCAAACCTCTGTCAGTGGCTTAATCTAGATGATCTAGGAGCCTCTGGTTGGCCCATGTGGACAGGATGATCACTAAGATTCTCAAGACCTAGATCCAGTTTGGGATTTTATCCACTCCTTTTCCTCTGAGTTATGTGAGCGTTTCCACTTCAAGATCAGTCTCCTCCTCCGATCCACCCCTCTGTATTGAAGTCTTAGGGTTGTAGCCATCCAAGAGAGCCGGGGTCGAGTGCGAGGAGCTTCCCTTCCTCTGCTCCAACCATTGCCTTGACTTCCTGTCCTCCATTGTCTGATCTCACCGGATCTGGGATGTCCCCATCGGATTCGGGGGAGGGGGTCAGCTCCAACTATGTCAGAGCAATCTCTTCCTCTTGGCGCTTCAGCACTGGACAGTTCGGGTTCGATTCTACCTGGATCCCAGGATTCAGAGCCTCATCTTCTGCAGAACTGGGGAGAATTTACCAGGCTCCTCCTCATTCCAAGTTGTAGAAAGGCCCTTCTCCTGCTATAGTGATCCGACCTCTCTGAGCTATGATTCTTCTGTCGACTCTCCTTGGATCAGAGACTTGAGCCTGTCGTACCTGTCCAGAGTCAGCCCGTCCAGACTAGCCTCCAACACACACTTCACCCAGAGGGAGTAGTCTCCTCTTCTGAGACCTCCTCTGAACATCCCACAGAAGAACTCCCTCATAAGAGGACATGCAAAAGGAGGCACATTGACTCCTTATTGGAGTGCGTCACCGATGACACGGATTTCGATGAAGGGGAAGGATCCTCCAGATGACCACTGGAGGACATCTCCTTCAGAGACATTTTAGAGATCCTGAGTCAGAGAGGTTGTTGGACAGCCCAGTCTCCTTCCTCTGAGGAATCTGCATTTTTGGAGGCTTTCGGGACAGACCCATCAACATCCTGGGTGGTCCCCCAGCCAACAAGGTTGTGGATTTGGTGTCTTGCCAGGTCTGGAAGGAGCAGGACTCTATATCAAACCGATTCCCAAACACCCGGATAACTTTTTATCTCCTCCACACAACAGACCTTATTGGACTAAAGGTATTTCAGTTGGTGCCATGGTTATGGCAGTACCTACCAAAAAGTAGCCTGCCGAACAGAACTCCACTGTCCATCTGCCGAACAGGGAGTCCAGAGCAATGGACAGATTTGGTAAGAGTGTTAACGCCTCTGCCACATTTTTGCTGAGTGTGTTAAACTACCTGGCATATTTTACTCAGTTGTAGAGTGAACTGGTAAAGGAACTGTCAAACTTTGTGGCAGAGATCATGTTGGCAGAGGACTTCAAGAAGGTCCCCCCCCCCGACTGGCACCTCTTTTGTCCTTGTCCAATTCTTCCATGAAGTTCATCTCTCACTCCACAGAGGGTGCCTCACAGACATCCGGCTCAGGCATTGCTATTTGGAGACATGCCTAGAAGAGGCTTTGTAATTTGGCAGAACCTTTTAAGGCACCCTTTGTCAGTGCCCTGTTTGATAGATCCTCCCTTTATGATTCATTAATTAAAAAGACCCTAACCCCCACAGTAAACAAGAAGGGAAGACCTTATCTGCTGTTGGGGTCAAGTTTTCAACCCCCCGATGTACCTTTTGTAGAAACCAGTGCACTGGGAAGAAAACCTGGTTCCAAAAATCTCAGGGGTCTTCCCAGGATCAACGCAGGGATCCTTCCTCTAGAGGCAGAGGATGAAGTTTTAATGGAAGACTCTGCCCCAGGGACAGAGGGGGTCCTCAAAGTCAGGGCTTCAAGGGAAACTTCCTGTGATAATCCCTATCAACACTCCTGAAGTGCTGCCCAGCTGCTGTGCTCTTTGGAGGCAGTTGGGGGTAGTTTTTTTCTGCACCCTACTGCCTGGACCGATTTAACGCAAAACAAGTGGGTGCTAAAGATTATATCTAGAGGCTATTTTATTCCCTTTCTCCTTCCTCCACCAGAGAGGTCAAAGAGATGCCCAGATGTTCCACCCTGTCAGAGGGAGCTCACAGTAGCAGAAATTATAAATCTACTGCAAAAAAAAAAGTTATCCAGGACGTCCCGGACGAACAAAGAGGATTAAGAACTTACTCTCAGTTCTCTTTAGTACCAAAGAAAACTGGTGACCTGCATTCGTTTTTGGATATAAGCAAATTGAATTTGCTCATAAGGAAAAGGAAGTTCCGAATGGTGATGATCCAGTCCATTCTACCACTGCTGTGGAAAAACGATTGGATGTGCTGAGTGGACTTGAAGAATGCATGCTATCATATCAAAGTAGACAGACAGTGCAGAATTCATCTTTGCTTCTAGCTGGGAGCCAGTCATTTTCAGTTAAAAGCTCTGCCTTTCGGACTCACCATTGGGCCCCCTGGGTGTTTACCAAATGTATAGCAGTAGTCACAGCTTACCTGACACTGCAAGGATTCTGGGTGTTTCCATATCTGGACAACAGGCTGTTCACTGCCCGAAACAGGCAGCAACTACTCCAGGTCAGGGATTACTTCTTCAACCTTGCCAGTCATCTGGGTATCACCATAAACCTGACAAAGTTGAAACCATCCCCATTTCAGAGTTTGGAATTCATTGGATATGTCTTGGACACATTGAACCAGATTGTGGCTCTACCCACTCAGTGTTCAGACCCTGAGGATCATGTTTGAGCTGTGTTAAACCAGTCTTCCCCACTGGCAAGGCAGATACTTCAGGCACTAGGATCTGTGGTGGCTGACATCCCCTTAGTCCCTCTTGCAAGTTATTTTATGCAAGTGCTACAGTGGACTCTGGCTGCTCCAATGGTCCATATTCTTCCACTCTCTATCTGCTCTTATCAAATTGGCTTTGATCTGCAGAAGGCATCTTCAGTGGTGGTTGCTGTTGGACAGCCCAACCATAGGCAGGCTCTTCATTCCCTCTTCTTCCTCAGTCATGGTGACCACGGACGCTTCCCATTTGGGGTGGGGGGGTGGAGCATTTCAAGGGGTAGATGATCCAAGGCGTGTGGTCCCACGCCGACATCAAGTTGCATATCATTGTTCAGGAGATGAAAGCGGTCCTCCTTGCGTTGCAAGCCTTTCAGGACCTTCTTCCTCTAAGAACTGTTGCGATTCACACTGATAACATGTCATTGGTATAGTACATCAACAAACAAGGAGAACCCGTTCTTAAATGTGGAGAGAGGCCATGAGGGTTTGGGAATGGGCGATATCTTCAGACTGTTTTCTGTTTAAGACTCACATACTGGGGAAATCCAACATCCTGGCAGACAAGCTCAGCAGGTCCATTCTTACCCCTTATGAGTGCTCCCTCAACCAGTCAGTAGCGTACTTGATCTTCAGCAACTGGAGCCTACCTAGCTGTGACCTGTTTGCATCAACTTCGCTGTGATCTCCTTTCCAGGGGAATCCACGAAGGATGCTCTGGTTCACGATTGACCCCCCCCCCCCGTCTCCTCTGCACTTATCCCCCACTACCCTTGATCCCAAAGTTTCTTTAAAAAGCTAAGCATCTGAAGTCCTCAGTAATCCTCATTGCCCCCTATTGGCCTCGTCAGGTTTGGTTACCCTTCCTCTAGTCTCACCTGAAATATCCTCCATGGATACTGGAACCCAAACAGGACCTTATTTTTCACCTGGGAGAGGGTTTTAACTCCAATCTGATAGCCCTCATATTGACCACTTGGTGATTGTTTGACGGTCCAGGCTTGCTTCCCCCATCCAAGACATAATTCTGGCCTCCTAAAAAACATTTACCAAAAAGGTCTATGGGAGTAAATGGAAGAGATTTGTCTTCTAGGTTTCTAAAAAGAACATTGACCCTTTTTTCAGCTCTGATTTTAGCTATCGTTTTCCTGGTGTGTCTTTTCAAAGAAGGAGACAGCTTTTCTACCATCAAACTTCAGTTGACAACCATCTCTAACTTTCATTTGGGTAATGTGTTCAGTTCTCCTGCAACTACCAAACTGTGCAAGACCTTCTTAAAAAGGATCTTCCTCCTCAGTCAAAGATCCTTCCCTGCCATGGGAGCACACTGTGGTCTTACAAGGCTTAACTCAAAAAAGTTTGAACCAGCCAGTGATTATGACTTAGTTTCTTTCATGGAAGATGGGCTTTTTCATCTCCATCACTTCAGCAAAGAGAATTTCTGAGATTCAGGCCTTGTCTTCTAAGCCTCCTTACATTATTTTCCACAAAGATAGGGTGTCCCTTCATACTAATCCATCTTTCATGCCCAAGGCAGCTACAGAATCCAACCTCAGCCAGGCCATGCAACTACCAGTTTTCTTCCCAAATTTCTCCAGTGAAGGAGAACATTTGTTACATCTCCTTGATGTTCATAGACAGTTACCTTTTTATCTTCACAGGACCAAAACATTTTTGAAAATCAGAACAGTTATCCGTGTTCTTCTCTTATAGCTGTCTAGGTCAGCCAGTTTCAAAAGTTAATCTTGCCAAATGGATTACAGACTATATTTACCTTGATTTATACTAAGAATAGATTTACACCTATCTTGTCCTCCTAAGTCCCACAGCCCACTCAACTAGGGCTATGTCCACCTCATCTGCCTTTTCTTCCAGGGCATCTGTAGATGATAGCTGTGCTGCAGCCACTTGGTCAAAAGCTCATACCTTTGTCTCATATTACAAGTTAGACATTGTTTCCAGGAGCAGAACTTCCTTCGGTTCAGGAGTGCTCCAGAAAATCCTTCCTTGAGGCCACCCAGGAGTTGTATAGCTGGAGGCTCTACCCAACCGTGAGGAGGAATGAAAGAGACAACATCAGATTCATTAGTTATGTATTTATCATAACTTGGTATCTGTGTTGTCTTTCATTTCTCCTCACCTTCTCTCCCTGTCAGCCCCCTAACCAGTGGTCTAGAAGACCTGGAGAGAACTTTTTAGGAACTTATGTTTTTGGTTTTCAGCCTCTGGTTCTTAATGTGTACTCCTTTCCTTTCTTTTTCTGCTTTCTCTCAGCTTTTTGGGCAGCAAACTCGATCTGAGGGGAATTAGGGGGCAGTGCATTATGGGAAGTGGGAGGAGCTCGAGACTTGGATCGTAGTCTGTAAAAATGTGGCCGAGTCGGATCCGAGGGTCGGATCCATAACCCAACAAAAGAAGACAACACAGATACCAAGTTATGATAAGTACATAACTAATAATTCAAATATTACGTTTTCTGGTAAGGATAGGAAAACTGATAGGTGTGGGGGAAAAAGTATATTTCTGCAACTTTGATTTTCAGAATTTTTAATTGTTAGGCTTGTATGTGAACATTTGTTCTGACAAATTGTGAAAGTATGAGGAATGTTTATCTGTTGTTATCCTTTTGTGGAAATTTAAGTAACTTGGTGTCTACTATTGCACAGGTGTCACTGTGATGCTACTTCCAGGGCCATGGCTATTGGTACTGTTTTGAGGAGGTTTGTATAGTTGTATTCTCAAAATCTACCAGATGATGATAAAAATATGATTTTAAGTTCTCCCTTGTATAGAGATTTGGTGTTTAGCTCTGCAGTAGAGGCCAATCAAAAAGTGTGCAGAAGGGGGCAAATTGATCCACAGAATCTTTAAGATTTTTCAGCCCTCCTTTTCCAAATCATCCAAAGGATTTTCTAGCTCTTTGTCCAGTTATAGTAAAAGAAGAAATGGTAAGGGGATTCGAAAAAAGAAGTCTCAAACCTCCTAAAACTATAGGCAGTCCAACATGTCTGAATGACTGTTCAAGACCTTATGATACCTTCCCACCCTGGCCTCCCTTTTCTTCTAGAAAGTCTGAATCTCCATTTTTCTTTTTGGCAACAGATTGTTTCAGACAGATTCTGAAAGTCATTCATCAGAGTTACAGATGGCAGTAGGGGGAAATTCCTCCTTACTTGTGGTCTTTCCTGATCCTCCAGATCAGATCCCCCCACACACACACCTGTCCTTCATCACATGCTGTCCCAAGGAATGAAAGAACCAGTCTCTGCTTCCTAGATGGTGAAGGATTTTTATTCAAGGATTTTTATTCCTAGTACCAAAGAAAGAAAATGCTTGGAGACTAGTTATTGATCTTTTTCCTAAACCTGTTTGTGATGGTGCCCAAATTCAAAATGATGTCACTTAAGAACCGCTACATCTTCTTCCTCTTTCAAGTTTCTTGGTAACACTAGACTTAAAACATGCTTATCACATCCCTGTTTGTTCAGACTTCATACGTTTCTTAAGGCTTTGAGTGCATCGGTCACATCATCAGTTCTGTGCCTTACCCTTTGGCTATCCCACTGCATCAAAAGTGTTCACCAAGTGTCTAGCTCCGATTGTAGCTCATTGCAGGCTACAGGTTATTCACCATTTCCCATACTCAGACAACTTGCTCATCTTTACAGTGTCTTTTTCAGTGTCAGGACTCTCTCCCTCTCTCAAGTTAGAGATCTCTTAAACAAGCTGGCTTTCCAAGAGAACATTCAAAAGTCCTTCTTGATTCAATGCAAGACTGTTTTTTCTGGAATGTCAACTAGACACCCTCGTTCAAAGAGCTTTTCTTCCACAGGAAAAAAATTATGTTTCTAAGGTTTTACATTCAGATTTCGCTCACATCGAGAGAATACCTCAGGATTTTGGGTCTCATGGTATTGATGATACCCCTGGCAAGACTCCATATGAGAAAGATACATTGGCATCTGAAATCTCTTTGGTCCCAGCATCAGGACCCTTTATCTTTTCAAATTGTAGTGTGGGATTTGTCAGAAGAGAGATTGTTTGGTGGAGACAACATGCATCATTAAGTCCAGGTATCCCCTTCTTCCTTCCTACTCCAAAGCAGTCACCACAGATGCTTCGGACTTTGCATGGGGAGCAGTTTCAGGAGGGATAAAAGTGCAGGGGTTGTGTGACACCAAGGACAGAAGCAAGAACATAAATGTCAAGGAGATGGTTGCCCTGATCAAAGCACTCAAAACTCTGAAACATCTTTAGTTCATGGGACCTCTTCAGTTATTACAGACAATTCCATAGTCATGTGGTACATCAGCAAGCAAGGGTGAATTGGGTTTTACCCCCTTTTCAGGTTAGCCATATTAGCTTGGAATGTAACTTTACAGCATAATCTCACTCTGCAGGCATCCTGCTTTCCATCGGAGCAAAACTGCATGGCAGACGGGCTGAGCAGGACCAGGACAAACCCTCATGAATGGACACTAGATCGGGGGTCATCCAAGATTTGAGCCATCTCTGGGGAGTTCTTAAGTAGACTTTTTTGCCTCCTGTCTGAATAGTCCACTGGTAATTCTGTTCCAAGACTCCATGCAAGAAGGCCTGGAAAGACAAATGCCTTTTCTTTTCCTTGGACAGGAATGTTCCTGTATGCTTTTCCACTAATAGCCAGTACTTCTGGAGATTCAGAAGGAATCCCCAAGTTCATTGTGGTAACTCCCCTTCAGGCCCAGGCAACCGTGGTTCTCGCTTCTTTTGTAAATGGCTAGTGGCAATTGACCATAAGCTTCCTGACAGACTAGATCTACTCGCACAAGAATAGGATGTTTGATGCCTCAATCATCTTTGATTGCCTAGATGATACGGTTTTAATTCCTTTTAAGTACCTGTTTATTGAGAATGTGAAGCAGATATTAATGGAGGCAAGAAAGCCCGCTAATGCAAAGTAGTGTATTAGCAAACTGAAAAGGTTTTCTAGTCTGTGCTAGCAGCAACCAGCACCTATTGTTTTCTGGTTTTCAATATTTGTGCATTGCTATTCTATGGCTTTTCTTATTTGTCTGTGGAGGTTCATTTTTCAGACGCTTAAACAGGTCTGCCCAAGGATCTTCCTCTTTCAATTAAGTCTCCTGTTAAAATATTCTTGAAAGGGGTTTTGTATAAGAAGCCTCAGAGAAGTATCTGATGGCCCCTCCTTGGGATCTTAATTTTATGTTTGAGAAGGTGACGCTTCATTTGAACCAGCTGATCTGGCTGATTTGTAGTTCTTAACATGGAAAACGTTTTATCAGTTGCTGCTTTCTTCTGCAAGAAGGTTATACAAGTTGCAAGCTCTTATGGTGAGTCACCCCTGTCTTATTTTCCATAGGGGCAGGGTTTCTTTGTGACCTAATCCTCCTTTTATGTCTAAAGTGGTATCCGTGTTTACTTTGTCAAACTGTCCATCTCCCTGTTTTCTTTCCTGAATCTATAAATGAGGGAGAGAGGATCCTCCATACTGTGGATGTCCACAGACAACTCCTGTACTATTTTGACAGAGCGAAATCTTTCAGATATTCTGTTTTTCTTTTCTTGTAAAGTTAAGAAGGGACGACCTGTTCAAAACAGACTAGACAACCTGTTCAAAACAGACTATTTCCATATGGTTGTCTAAGGCTATTACCTTTTGTTATATTCACCTTAGCAAAACTATGCTGGGCAGAGTCAAGGCCCACTCTACCAGGCCTTGGTTTTCATGTATGGCTTTTTGGAAAGGGTTGGATTTTAGAAGCTGCTACTTGGTCTTCTGTACATATGTATACAGTTCTGTAAGTTGAATTTAAGTAACAGTAGATGTCCAAAAGATCACTACTGCAGTAGCCACTCCCTCAGTCCATTCCCCTTCTTTTTTTTTTTTTTTTTTTTTTATGCCAGGGTGTGGACTTTTACTTTTAATTCCTAGAGTTGTCCTTTCAGGGCTCAACCTCCCTCTGTCTGCTGGCAAGAAAGCTCTGAAGGGTTTTGCGCCCAAACTTATCCTTTAATCAGCTCAGCTCGAGTTACTTGACAGTTTGGGAATGTGGAAGATGCCCTGAAGCTTTGGAAGCTGGACGGCTGTAGTATCCTTGACAGGATATAACCCCATAGAGCTAAGGCTACTGCAGTAGTGATCATTCAGACATCTACTGTTGTAGTAAGTTCAACTTACACAGCTGTACTTTTCTCCTTCCCAGCTGCTAAAAGGATTTTATTTAATGTTTTAGTTGCAAAGAAAAAAAATGCCTGGAGACCAGTTCTGGATTTTTCTTTGCTAAACCAGTATGTGATGGTACCCAAGATCAGAATGCTTTCACCCCCATAAAGTCTTATTGCTTCTTACTCGTTTAAGTTTTTTTAGTAACCTTGAATTTAAAACATGCTTATCACATTCGTATTCATGCAGGTTTCAGGCAGTTTTGTGTGTCTGGACCTCATTATTGGGACATTCACATTTTTCCATATTTAGATGACTTGCTTATCTTTGCAGATTCTTTTTCAGTGTCGGGAGTCTGTCACTTGGGTGAGAGATTACCCACACAAGCTAGGATTCTAAGAGAAAATTTAAAAAGTATTTTTTGAGTGTATCACACAGGATTGTGTTCTAGGGGTGTCTGCTAGACACCTCAGTGAAAAGAGCTTTTCTGCCACCAGATAAAAAAATAGATCTGTATTTAGATCTATTGCAGGGGTTTCCACACAGACTTTGGTCACTGTGAGGTAATACCTCAGGTTTCTGGGTCAGATGTCATCTGTTATTTTGATACCTCTTGTAAGACTCCACATGAATAAGATACAGTGGTGTCTTGAAGTCTTTAAACAATAGTATCTGAAGTCTCTCTGGTCCCAGCACCAACACCCTTTATTTTTTCAATTTCCAGTCCTAAGATTTATGAGAAAAGAAATCTCTTGGTGGAGATATCAATTATCTATGAATATCCATTTCCCCTCCTGCTGCAAAGCAGTCACCACATACAGCTACATTATCAAGGCGGATAAAAGTGCAAGGTATTTGGGATAATAAAGACAGATCAAAGCACATAAACATCAAACAGATGCTTACTCTTATATAGGCACTCAGCTCTGAATCATCTTTGATCTGACTGAAATCACTGTTGCATTATTCCAAAAGCGAGTTATCACTACCGATGTCCCGCTTGGATAGCAAAGCTTAACATTCCCTAGATCATACATCTGATGTCTGACCTCACCTTACAAGCTTAGGGGTATGTAGTCAGACATCTGAGAGTACAGCCTCAGACCATCTCACTGCCAACCTGAACGCAGGTCTTGTATCCATCAGACTGTTTGTCTTTAGAGAGGCTACAGTATGAACCAGCAAAAGACAGATAAGTGCTCCATTGGGAAACCATCCTTTTACATACCTATTTTGTTGAGCTGTGTTTGTATTAGATATCCGCTAGGAGGGGTAAATGCGAGTGTGATAGACAAATCTCATACAAAGATCTGCGTACCTAGTGTCTCTACTGCCTAGGCAGGAACACAAATGCAAGGCCTGTCACATCTGCCAATCCTTTGTGCTAGAGACTTTGCGATCCCATTTGGGTTCACTTAACACTTGCTTTGAGACCAGTGTCTGAAACGTTTGGCCCTTTCCAAGATGGTGTATTCCACTTCTGCAAACATATTTCCATCCCTCAAGAAAAAACTCAAAAGGTTCATTTAAGGCATTATTTAGTTTAAAAGGACTTGATAGGAGTTAGCAAAATTGCTTAAAAAATGGAAAATGCCTAGATCTGATGTCTATTTTCATCTGATTCACCATGCGGGATGGCAGATCCTGTCTGATCTCACCTTGACACCTTATACCAGAGTTTTTGTATCTGAGAGCTTTGACTCCTCCCCTACCCATAATTCCTTCATCCTAGCAGATTTACTTCCGCTCTCATTTGGCACCTGTCAAACTAGATGTGTTTGCTAAGAGGGCCACCTTTTTCACGATAACCGACAACCATTTTATGATTCACTGCTCACTCCTCCCTATAGGATATATTAGTTTAGGATTAGTATATCTAGATACATAGTGTTCATAAACAACTTACTTAGATATTTTTGACCATGCACTGGCTAAAATGTTCTAGTATTTTTTCATAGGTCTTTATTGGTTAGCAGTTAAGTTAAATAGTGTTATAGTGACTTTGGTATACATCTTTGTAGGATTGCAGCTGGGTAAGGATACATTTTGAATGGAGCTTGCCATGCAGCACGGAACGGTATATTTACCGTTTTCGTCACTGTAGTGTGATCTCAGAATTGGTATATTTATTTAACAGGGGTGTGGGGGGTGTAGGGGGGCTTGCTCCCCTACAAAGACATAAAAACAAAATTTGTTTTTATTTTTTGTATAGTTTTTGAAGTTTCAAAACTTTGATCTTCTTGTCTCAGCCTTTTGAAGTTAAACGTTTTGAAAATTTGAGCTTTAAAATTAAATCATACAAATATATGTATGTGTATATATATATATATATGTGTATATATATATATATATATATATATATATGGATCCTTATCACATGGTCGACAGGCCAAATGATCGACTTTCATGTGGTCGACAAGCAGTTTTATGTGGGGGGCTGTGCCCCCCCCCAACTATATATATCAACTCTAGGGTTGCACAACATTGGGGAGGGGGGCAAATCTGCCTGTCGACCAAATGAATTGTCGACCAAATAAAAGTCGATCAAATGGCTTGTCGCCCATCTCGGGTAGACCCATATATATATATATATATATATATATATATATATATATATATATATATATATATACATACACACACACACACACACACACACAGACACACACACACAGTGGATATAAAAAGTTTACCCACCCCTGTTAAATTGCCAGGTTTTTGTGATATAAAAAATGAGACCACAGTAAATCCTTTCAAAACTTTTCTTACCTTTAATGTGAACTTATACCCTATACAATTCAATTGAAATTAATGCTGTAATTAAATCAAAAGGTGCTTCAACAATGTATTAGTTTAAGGTTGTGCACACTTCTGCAACCAACTTATTGTATTGTCATTTTTTTCATCTTGTGGGGCTCAATCATGCTTTTTTTGGGGACTCTGTCTTGTTCCACTTTTCTCTACAGTGGATAACGTACCATATCCCTTTTCGTCATTCCTTTTGCACTGGCCCATTAATCAAGGAGCCTCAATCCTCACCACTGGCAACAGAGCACACAGAGATCATAGTCAATCTGGGGCTGGTTTCTCCCTCTCCATATCCCCAATAAGACTCCCCACTGGCACAACTATAGGGTAAAGATCTCAGCCGAGTTTTCAAGCCAAAACCTCAAGCACCCTCTCTATCCAACCAGTGCTTCATGTCCCTGTCCAAGTAGCTGAGGCACACACGCACACTTTGAGATTTGATTTATATACAAACACACACACTCTTGGGGAAGGCTGGCAGAGGTTTACTAGCTATGCCCCCTTCTGCCCAGACTATAAGGTAGTTATCACTACCACCAACCCCTCCTTATCAGCTACTAGAAGGCCCTTACAAAGGGTGACCAATCGTACTGTGTAATGTTACTATTATCCAAATGGTAATTGTGACCAAGAGCAAGGCTATTTAGGAGTGGCGTGTACAATGTCACCAAATACATATGCACTAAAAGCTTAAATATGTCTCACAAATATCAGCCACAAAGATAGGTTTAAATATATTTAATAATAAATAATAAAAGAACAGGACATTACTCAATTCAACACAGTAACTGCAGAGTTCAGAATCACAGGAAATATGTTAAAACAACATTGCAGGACAGTCTCAAATACAGAAAACAGCTAAACTAATCTATACTGTATTCTTATCTACATCTAAGAGATACTGTGCCCTAAGTAACTTACTTACAGAGGAAGGCAAATGCAGATGAGTGGATGCTCTTGCTAGTTCCAAGACGAGATGCAAAATGCACACAGTCTCTCTCTCTCTCAGAGAGTTATTAAATTACTGTCAAATATTACTGCTGGGTCAGCTTGGATTACAGCAGTCTTTGTCACCTGCCTTCAGTTCCCAGGCTAATAGAAACTAATAGAATTTTAAAGCCACTTTGTGAGAAAATACATATGTCTCGGATGTTTGCCCAGAACTAGAAGTTGTAAAACAATTAAACACTTTTATATTTTAAATCTGGTAATTACATTTCTTTTCAGACACTAGAAAAATCTCTAGCTCTAGACATTGTGTCTATTTCACTGAAATTGAGAGATAAAACAATCGTAGAACAATCTCAACTTATTTTTTTGAAGTTTTGTAAGTCAACGCTGGGAGTTCCAGCTTCTACTATTAAAACATACATTTGCACAGGTATATAGTTTACATTTCTGTTCTTTTCACTGTGGACACATCCTTGAAGCTCAGTACTGTACGAACCCTGTTCAACACACACTTCTGCCCCAGTAGTTTAATATACACATAACATGTAGTTCTCTTACATTTGCAAGACAAGCATATGTATCATATTAATATTCACAAATGACATATAATTATTTACAAAATTCCAGATAGCTGGGCTGGCAGTGTCACACCTTCCAATGATTGTTAGAGACCTTTTGAAATCAGGCAGTGAATTCAATCTGAGGTAAATCAGTTAGGAAGAGGGAGTTGTGAGTATGGGAGAAACAGCTGTTTGATCCATTACTTTGGTATAAAGCACTGAGGTCAGATCTGGCTGGGTCCCACATCCCACATGTTGAATCAGACAAAAATAAGGCAACACAGATCCTTCATATAAGTACATAACTTTTATTTCTTGGAGATGTCTACATGCAATTAAAAGACCTAGGGAATTAAGATAAGATTTTTCTGGCTTAGCTGATCTAGGCTTTGAACTGCATTGAGATTATGTCAGGAGCAAAACATCTTCTGTGACCTTTTCATAACTGACATATGAAAACGAAGCCCAACAAAACATCAGTCTGTTTTATGGATGAGATCGATGGAAAATAGTGCTGTATTACTGGCACTCTTATCAGCAAGGGACCATGCAGTTACTTCACACTGAGAGGACGAAAAAGCTCTTCAGGTGATTGAATGGGTTATGTTTAGTTCGTCAGCCAGTTGAAAGCATATATCTTAAAGTTGGGAGATGTGGAACCATTACAGGACAAGAACATTACTTATTTGTGATTACTGAGTAGTAAATGGAGTAAGTTTATTCATCTTAAACGTGTCCTTAAACAAGTGTGATCTTTTCCAAACATGTTGTACCTTGTGTCCCTGTCTACAGTCATGATCAGGCCATAGCTCAGGGAGTGCCAATTACTTCCGATATACACACTTTGAGAGCAGCCACTTCAGGGTCTTAAGAAAGAACCCTATTACAGACCACAATTGAAGCATCTTGAACATCTGCAGTATCTTCCTGTAGGAGATGACTCTGTGTCACTGCTGCTGTTTTGTATTGTCTTTGACCCATTAAGCTGTTTACTAAACCGATTAGGCTATGGTTACAGTTTGGTTTCCCGAAACCAACTATGTGTAAATACATGTCATGTACTTTTTGTGGATGACTTAAAATTGTGTAGGCAGATAAGTTGAAAGCACAGCTGTGACTGGTTAAAACTTTCTCAGGTGGTATAAGAATGCCATTTGGTGTTGATAAATGAGCAAAAGCAACATTTAAACAGGAAAGTTGCAGCCCCAAGAAAATATTAATCTGGAACAGGAATATGTTACAGAAGAACTTACAGCAGGAGGGAATGTGTAAGTATTTGGGAATAGATAATTGGCTGGCCGTAAAATATAAATGAATGAGAGTAAAACTCAATAAAGAGTACTTCAGAAGTATATAAAAAAGTGAATGACACTGTTAATGATTTGTTCTTAGAAAGAAGTATTAGCATAGACACTTTGCAATATTTAACTATGATAGCACCAAGGACACCGGTTCTATTTGGAACTCCCAAATTACATAAAAACTTGAATAATCCACCGTTCAGACCAATTGTGGATGGGAGGGGATCGATAACATATTCAAGTGCCAAATTTGTGAATAGCAAGTTAAAGCCCATTATTAAGAGCGAAAAACAGATATGCCCTGATTCATGGGGGTTCTTAGATGGTATTAATAAACTGGAATACAATGAGAACTATAATTTTCTCACAGTGGATATTAAAGATCTGTACACCGTAATACCACAAGACATAGGATAATATTGGGTTAGAGCACTCCTAACACACACAGACATAGAGAGCAGGGAAGTAAATGTCAAACATTATTGGACCTCATCTTATCCAATAACTTTATGCACTTTAATGGTGAATTTTACAAACAAAAACAGGTGTAGCCATGGGGGCACCATGTGGGGGTAGCTTCGCTAAGTGTGTCACGGCATACTGGGAGAAGGAGCTGCTATTCACAAATTATCTATTCCAGGAGCACACTGTTTGGTACACTAGATACCAAGGTGATATGTTTTTTTTTTATTTGGAATGGGGATGCTAGTACAATTGAATCCTTCATAGAAGATATTACAAAGCTTACAGAATTTTTGGAGTTCATCTTTCAGTTTGCAACAGAGTCCATTAACTTCTTAGATGTGCAGTTGTCAAATGACAGGCCCAATAATAGATATAGGACTGTCATATATAGGAAGCCTACATATTCAAATGCATTCCTGCATTTTTCTAGCAGACACCACTTATCAGCAAAAAGTAGTAATGAAGGGGTAGTTAGTAAGAGCTACTAGGGTGGTTTCTTCTAAGGCAGATTTTTTAGCAGAATGTAATTTATTGAAGGGTATGTTTTTAAAAAGAGGGTACTCTGAATACTTGTTCACTAAAAGAGCTAGGGGGAATTTTGAGCCTATTTTACACAGAGGATATGTGGTACCCCAAAATTTTATTGACAAATGATGTTACTACATACAAGATGATACCTGATTCAGGGCCCATGTTTTTGACAACATATTCACTGAATGCAAAAATGATTTCTAATATTTTATATAAGAACTGGGCCCTAATTTCTAAAGATACCCATATATGTAAAAAACTGGATGGCCCTCTGCATATAACATACCAACGAGGACAGAATTTAAAGAATATCCTAGAATTTCAAAGTGAAATGACTAATAGATGTTTTGGCATGTATAAATATGGTAGATGCCACCAATGCCAACACATTAAAGTTGGGAATACATTTACTATTAAAGATACAGAATACTTAGTGAGAGGGAAGTATAATTGTGAATCTAAAGGGATTGTCTGCGTTGCACTATGTCAGCAGTGCCAATCTTTCTACTTAGGAAGAACAGAAAGATCATTGAAACAGAGAATCTATGAGCATATATATAACATAAGTAAAAAACAACCACAAATGCTTTAGCTAGGCACACCTTAGAAAATCCCACTCACAAGTTTCTATTTACTGTTTGTTCTCCATCAGGAAAAACATAATGCTCGGGGGGGGGGGGGGGGCTTGGGTGCTGAAACTAAAAGAGAATGAACTTTTGTGGCAGATTCGTACATATGCTCATATTCCCCCAGGCCTTAACGAATATGCCTCAATTAAATGTATTTTGAAGCTGGAAGCATTAGATAGGTGAAAGTTATATGTTTATTGAATGTTGATTTGTATTCATTATAAGCTTTAGATTATTTTAAATGCAATGTAGTTTGTTAATGTCTTAACATTTTAATGTTCATGAAATCTAGGTATAATGTGTTCCAGTTTTAAAAAGGAAAAGGTTTTTAAGCAAGGTTTTATGTGTATGACAACTTCAGTGTTTGTTCTAGGAGTCCCTTCTTAGTTGGACTTATTCAGTTTAAAACATTAACATACTTGATTGTTTAATTAAATCAGTGATTAACTGATTAATGAATGTATAAAAACTATAGCATTCTGGGAGAGGGATGTCTGAAGAAGTCTAAGCATTATTTTAGACGAAAGCGATAACATTAAAGTCTTGACAAGATTACAGCTACTTTGTTTTTTGTGTTTACAAGTACTTCAGAAGTCTAAAAGTAATATTTTGCACACACTGTTCTAACTTACAGTTTTGGGGTGATTAACTGGCCCCAAAAAGTATTAGACAAGCTGGACAGGAAAACAAGAAAGATGTTCACGCTTATCAAATGATGTATAAAAGTCAGTGTGTACCAAGATTTATATATTCGTCATTCTGAAAAAGGTATGGGCCTCCTTGAAATTTGATTACATTATATATCTGCAGTCGAGGGACTGCATGCATACCTGCTGACCTCACCAGATCCAAACATAGTGAAAGTTTCACATGAAGAAAAGAAGTCTAAGATGACATTCTTGCTTAGTTTAGCAGTAGCGTTTTGGTGTGAAGTGGAAATAGAAGTAAAACTAGAAGACAAAACTCAAGACAACAACTGAATGTGCCCAAAAACAAAAGAAAGAATATAAGGAAAAGGATCAGATGAGAAAAAAAGAAAATTTGAAAATCCGCAAATATAGTGGCAAGTACAGAAATCTGTAGGAGCAACCTTATGTTGACCAAAAGTTAAAGTGGGAGAGGTAAAATGAAACCAAATGATGAAAGGCTGTTAATGGTGGCCCAGGGTAATGGACTGTGTACACATTGGTTTACAAAGTCCATTGAACAGGTCAGAGAAACAGACAGTTGTAGGTTGTGTTTAAAAAAAATGGAAGCAGTTGCACATTTTGTTGCTGGATGCACTACACTCAGAGAGCCTGTGTACTGAAAGCCCCAATAATTTCACAAGACAGTTTACATTGGGGATTGTGCAAACACTACAGTATAAAAGTAGCTGAACTCTGGAAACTTGAACCACAAACCATTACAGAGAAATGATGGTTTATGTTATATGGGTTCACCCATTACCAGCAGTTCCAAAAAAAAAAAAAAAAAAATAGACACAAGAAAACCAGAATTAGTAGTCCACAAAAAAGTAGCATTGATCATTGAAATTGCTGTACCTTTACATACAGACCGAGGGAGACAAAGTTGTAAAATACCAAGATTTGCAGTCAGAAACAAGAGCAGTGTGGAAGAAAAATGCCCAGAATGTTCCAATAGTAGTAGGAGCAACAGGCCTAATAAAAAAATATATATAAACTTACTTAGATATGCTATCAGTACATGTAACGCCATGTGAATTACAGAAGCAGTCTGTTCTGGGCACATTATGGGTGCTGAGAAGATCCCTTTTGGCTAATATTAAAGATTGAAGTAATACTAATTTCATTAACTGTAATTGTACCCTGGTTTCGGAATAAGGTCCATTCCTGTAATAGTATTAGAACCCCCCCCCCCAAAAAAAAGACGTGGAGAAATTAAAATAGGAGCTTATCCTTTGAGGACACTAGAATGCCATCTGAAATGGTCTTAAATCTCTGTGGTAGACCTTTATGATATGGTATGGCAAAACCAGTGGGAGATTCAGCTTAAAGTGAACCATGATTCTGTGCATGTTCCAGTACATCTGGTTGCATGTCTGAAAAATTGCTCCAGTCTGTCAAAACTTTGTCAAGTAGCAGGTTTTTACAATTCCATCATAACCTATTGAAAATTTTCTCACTCCCATTTTTTACTTTGTGAAATATTTTTATATACAAAAAATGACATTGCTGTGCTTTAAAAAAGTTTTATTTCTTTGATACTCTAACAGCTGTACTCATTGTTTCCAAACACATGCATACACATATATGGTGTACTGCATGTTATGCACACATGCTTTGACATGATATAGTAGGAGAATTAAATTAAAAAAAAAATGTAAAAAGACTTAAATGTCTCACTTTAATCCTGTCATGACTTTTATCTAGGAAGTGTATTCATTGTTCTTTGTATGGAGGTGCACATTACTGATCTCTCAGATTCTAATTAGTTTGTACCCTTTCCTTTGCTTTTTAGCCTGGAACTGTGGTATCAGCAGCAGCAGTAAATGTGTCGCAGTCAGGAACTTCACAGATTAACCCTCAACAGCTCACAGGACCTCCACAGCAAACCGTGACTAACAAAGTGCTGGCGTGGAGTGGGGTACTTGAGTGGCAGGAGGTAATTGAGAACTGGCACAGTATTAGTCTCATTAGCATGTTTTGGTGTTTGAAAGACTTTCTGAAAACAGTTTTTGTACATGTTCATACAAAATTAAGTGTCTGTACTGCTGCATTAAGCACAACACTGTGGACACAGTTGCAAAACAACTGTTTTATAATGAGTGATTGTCTCTGGGAATAAATTTCTGTATTGTGCAACTGATTTTTTTTAAACCTCATTTCTCCTCCACAACATTATTCTGCCTGTATTGTTCCCACAATTCCAATTGTTTTCTATGTAATTTTCTCCTACCCATTTCTAAAGATCGCACTTCCAGTTGTTTTGTCTGTTACTATATTCACTACTTCAAATACAATTGGTTTAGACTTTGATCTGATGTTATCCATGTCATTATTCCTTACATCTGGGTCTTAGCGCATCTGACATCGGATCAGAGCTGGCAACTTTTCAAACAGATCCTAGGCTCAAGCTCCTCCCTCTCCCATAATCCCTTGCTGCCCTCTAACCCCTCAGATCAAAAGGGGTAGTAGAGAAAAGAAAGTTTAAAGTTCTAAACTTTCCCCCAGTGTAGGTCTCCCCCTCCTGCCCTCGGCATGTGGGTGTGCGTTTGGCTAGATTAGCCTTGTTTAGTGTAGGTGGCTATGTCGGAATCGCAAAAAACGACTTTTTCTAAATGCACAGTGTGGCCATAAGCTGTCACTGGCCGATGGTCAC
The DNA here is from genome assembly GCF_019279795.1 of Protopterus annectens. NCBI lineage: Eukaryota > Metazoa > Chordata > Ceratodontiformes > Protopteridae > Protopterus > Protopterus annectens. The sequence continues at coordinate 416,319,380 of NC_056751.1, forward strand.
ATTCTGTGCGTGGTTTGTTTAGGGGTTCCACACCTTACCTTGGGCTGCAAGATATGAGCAGCCTTCAACCCTTGGGCCCTGTGGGATCACAGGACCAAGCTGATTCTGGCTGGCCTTCCTCCAGCAGAACCAGCGACCTCTTCTTCATCTTCTCAGAGAGGCCAGGAAGGAGAAACATAAAGAAAAGGATAGAGAAAGAGAAAGCGAGAGAGATGGAGACAAGGAGAGGGGTCGCAAGAGACAAGCGGACTCTGATCCATCGCCCCCCCCCCTGCTAAAGTGGTCTCTACACCGGAGAAAGTTGCTAGGCCATCTTCCCCTCGGCTCCATTCCCCAAGATTCTCCCTGGAGCTGGAGGAGGAGGCTCGGCCCGCTTCGAAGTCATCCTCGCATCAGCCCTCCCGGCTGGTGTCTGTGGCATCCTCAAAATCCATGAGGAGCCTCTCTGAAGCTGACATGGAATGGATGATGACAAGGTTCTTGTAGACTCGATTGCAGATGGGAGTGTTGCTGGCTCCCCCTCCAGCCAGAGCAGGGAGCTCGGCTCCGACATTCGCCCCAATACCTCCTTCTCCGATCCATCCTCTGGTTTCGGAGTCCCTGGATCCAAGGAGCCCTGGAGTCAGGGGGTCAGTGCCGATAATTCCTCCAACCTCAACGCCGGCCATGCCCTTGAGTCTGTTGGATCCGAGCTCTCTGAGTCGAGATCTGGGCATCGGATCCAAGGTGATGTGTGTTGTCAGCCCCATTGTGGTCGGGGCATACCATCCCCCTAGATCTGACTGTTCTGGGCTCGGCTCCGATCCCCTCGTTGGATCCGAGGGGCACAGCTACCCGCCCCACCAGTTTCAGGGAAGCCGGTTCCCCTTTGGCCTTCGATGTTGTGGAGAGGGTACTCTTAGGAGGATCGAGACCCCTCACTTTTTCCTCTGAGTCCGCCCCTGCTCTCTCGCAGTTGAGTATGTCTTCTATCATCCAGTCCTCCCAGGGACAGCCTGTGTCCGATACGCCCCAGACGGTTCCCCTTGAGGAATAGGAGACTGTTTGTGATCCACCCCCCGAGGAGGTCCCTTGCAAATGCCAGCGCAAGAGGAGGCACATAGACTCCCCTGAGTCCCTCACTGAGGATACCGACTTGTAGGAAGGGGAAGGCTCCCCAGATCGCCCCCCGAAAACGTATCCTTCGGAGACATAATGAAAGTTCTCCACCAGAGGGGGGGCTGGTCCGGCCAAAAGCCTTCCTCGGATGAGTCTGTATTTCTGGAGGCGTTCTCAGGCCCATCTACCTCTTGGGTGTCCCCCCGGCTGATCCTCTGGTGGACCTCATTACCACCAGAGCTTGGAAGGAACCGGACACTGTAGAGCCAATACCCAAATGGCCAGATAAAGTATTGGGCCCTCCTGCGGACAAGCCCACATGGAGTAAGGGTTCCCCAGTTGATGCCATGGTGGTGGTGGCTGCCACCAAAATGTAACTGGCCCAGGAAAGTTCCTCGGTCCATCCTCCGGACAAGGCATCTAGGGCGATGGATCGTCTTGGAAAGTGATCGTTTGCTTCAGCTACCTTTGCTATAAGGGTGCTGAACTACATGACCCACATGATTAGACTCCAGTGCAACCTTGTGAAAGAGTGCACGGAGTCTCCCCCCCCGGAGTCCAATTCGGCCGAGGATAAACAGTCATTCTTGGCTCGTATGTCCACTCTTAAATCGGTTTCAAATACATCCATGCCCTTACTGTCTCACGCCACCGAGGGAGCTGCTAGGGTGGCCAGGTCCGGTATTGCCATGAGGCGTCATGCCTGGCTCCGGCTTTGAAATTTTTCGGAACCTTTAAAAGGCATCCGTCGAGAATGCCCCTTTTGACTGTTCGACCCTGTTCGAGAAGACAGTCCGTGACACGCTAGTCCAGAGTGTGAAGGACAGGAAAACGTTGTTGGCTGTCGGGATCCGCTTCTCCAATCCTCAAAGGTTCTTCTCCAGGAACCAGCGAAGGCAGAAGAAGTTGTGGTTCCAGAAGTCTCAGCATTCCTGGAACGCGCCGGATTCCTCCTCCCCTAGAGGCAGAGGGGGACAAGGTGGACGCCGGCCCAGAGGCAGAGGAGGACAGAAGAACTTCGGGTCATGGGAACCTTTTTCCAGTCAACCTGCGCAGCACCCCTGAGGGGTTGCCCAACTGCTCCACTCTGAAGGCAGTCGGGGGGGGGGGGGGTTTCGAGGCACCTAGCTCAACGGGAGTCCATAACATCAGATTGCTGGGTGCTACGAATAATATCCAGAGGTTATTCCATTCCCTTCATAAACAGTCCCCTATCCACAAGGCACCTCCCGCCCAATCAAAGGGAGATGGCAGCTTTGGAGATAAAAAAGCTGCTAGGCAAAAGAGCATTCCAGCTGGCGCCCTCAGATCAGTCCGGATCAGGCATCTATTCAAGTTTCTTTTTGGTGCCAAATAAGACTGGGGACTTGAGGCCGATTCTCGATCTATTCACGATGAACCTATCCATTGCCAAGAAATTCCAGATGGTCACATTACAATCCATCCTGCCATTCTTGCAGGAGGAAGACTGGATGTGCTTGGTAGACCTCAAGGATGCATACTACCATATCCTGATGGACAGGCGATCCAGAGGTTCCTCCGCTTTCAGCTAGGAGTCAGTCACGACCAGTTCAGGGTCCTACCCTTTGGTCTCACCACAGCCCCCAGGGTGTTTACCAAGGTCATGGCAGTTGTAGCAGCCCACCTGAGGCTTCGGGTTATTCAGGTCTTCTTGTACCTGGACGAATGGCTCCTCACCGCAGCCACCAGGCATCGACTTGTACCAGCCAGAAATTCCTTTCTTCAGTTGTCGAACCTGCTGGGTATTACAGTAAACCTCAAGAAGTCCGCTCTTCACCCTGTCCAGATTTTGGACTTCGTAGGGTCAAGAATAGATTCACTTCCAGCCAGGATATTTTTGACCCCAGACAGACTTCAGAGCCTGATACTTCATGTCTTAGTGCTTCTTCAGACTCCTACACTCTCAGCAGAGTTAGTCCTGAGAGCTCTAGGGTCCATGGCAGCAGCTATAAATCTAGTTCCTTGTGCACGTCTGCATATGAAAGTGTTGGACGTTACAAGTTCAGTGGTCTCTGTTATATCAGCCCCTAGACTTCCTGATCCCTCTAAGCACAGTGTGCAAAGTTTCTCTCATGTGGTGGCTTCAGTCCCAGGATCTGCAAGAAGGACGCCTCTTTGTTACACCTCTGCCCCAAGCCATGGTGACTACGGATGCCTCCCGCTTAGGGTGGGTGGGGCATTGCTGGGGCAGGACTGTCCAAGGCACGTGGACCCCAAGCGAGACTCTTTTGCATATCAGTGTAGAGATGAGAGCAGTCCTTTTAGTGTTGCAGGCCCTTCAGGCTTCTCTTCCTCTGGGAACTATTGCGATTTAGTCAGACGATATGTCAGTGGTCTGATATATCAACAAACAGGGGAGAACCAGGTCCTATCCCCTTTGTCGAGAGGCCATGAGAGTGTGGGAATGGGCGATCTCCACCAACCATTTTCTGACAGCAACGCACATCCTGGGTCAGTCCAGCATTTTGGCAGACAAACTGAGCAGGACTATCCTTTTGCCTTTCGAGTGGTCTCTGGACCCTTATGTAGCAGAACAGATCTTCCTCAAGTGGAATCAGCCTTGCTGCGCTCTCTTTGCATCGCCATCCAATGCGAAGTGCAGCGAGTTTTTCGCTCTGATTCCCCTGAGTGGGAAGCCCCCAGAGACTCTCTTGCTCATGCTTGGCCACCTGGTCTTCTTTATGCATACCCCACGCTTCCTCTTATGACAAAATTCTTACAGAAAGCTCGGCAGTTGGGGAGCTGAATTATCCTCATAGCCCCATTCAGGCCTCGTTAGATCTGGTTTCCTTGCCTACGGTCTCATCTAGTAGTTCTGCCTTGGATATTGGATCCCATTCCGGATCTCATTCGTCATCCCTTGGGAATTCCTCCACCAAATCTGGACAGCCTCAAGCTTACTGCTTGGTTGCTCTAGTTCCATTAATTGTCAGGACACCCGGTCTCTCTTCCCCCATTAAGTACATTCTGGTAGCGGCACACAAGTCCTCTACCAGGAAGGTGCACCGTAGTAATTGGAAGCATTTTTCCATTTGGGCTTCTCAGAGAAATGTGGATCCCTTTACCGCTTCTGTTCCAGCGGTGTTGGATTGTTTTGTCTCAAATTTTCCTACAAGCGGCCAGCTGTTCCACAGTGAAAGTCCAGCTGGCAGCTATATCTCATTTTCATGTAGGAGAGAATTCAAGCTCTCTAGCTGCTGCCAGAATTTGTAAGACCTTTATCAAAGGTACTTTTTTACTGAGACCTCCTATCAAATATCTTTCTCCTCTGTTTTTATTTGACTTTGGTTCTTCAGGCCTTAGTTGTGCCTCCATTCGAAACTGCAGCATCAGTTGATTTGAAATTCTTGTCGTGGAAGACAGCCTTTCTGGTAGCTATCACTTCAGCCAGAAGAATGTCAGAGCTACAAGCCTTATGTATGAAACCCCCATATCTAGTTTTTCATAAGGATAGGGTGTCTCTCTCAGGACTAACCCTTCTTTCCTTCCTAAAGTTGCTTCGGAGTCTAACATTATTCAGTATATTAATCTTCCTGTATTTTTCCCTAACTTTCAAAATAAAGGAGAATACAAACTTCATTTGCTGGACATTCACAGACATCTATGCTTTTACTTACATAGGTCTGAACCATTCCGTAAGTTTGATCAGCTTTTTGTTTCCTTTGCTAAACCCTTTTTAGGAAAACCAGTTTCAAAGGTGACTCTTGCTAGATGGATCTCTCTCTGTACTTTACAGGCATACAAAGAAAATGGACTACCAGAACCAGAAGAGGTTCATGCTCATTCTACTCATTCTATGGCTACCTCTGCTGCATTCTGGTCTAAAGTTTCCCTGGATGACATTTGTTCAGCGGCTACCTGGGCTTCCTCTCACACTTTTATTACTCATTGTAAGCTGGATATGGTGTCTAGAGGAAGAGCTTCCTTTTGTTCTGCACTGCTCTGGAATATCCTTCCTTAAGGGCCTCCCAAGATTATTGGTAGCTGGGGACTCTGTCCCACAGGTTGATGATCAAATTAAGTTAACTACTTCAGATAAAGACGTTATGTACTTACCATAATGTTCTGTCTGAGTAGTTAGACTTCATTTGTCAGCAACCTTCCATCCCTCCTTCCCCCTGACTTTGGTGGTTTATGTCTGTGTTTCGGGCTCAGTGTCCTGGGTCTGTTGAGTCTAGTTTGTCTTCTGGTCAGGTTTTTATATCTTAGGTTGTTGTGTGTCATGCAGTGGGTGGCAAACTCGATCTGAGGATTGGAAGGAGGTTGCAGTGTAGTATGGGTAAGGGGAGGAGCTTGGAGCTCTGATCTTTAGCTTGGTAAGCTGCCGGCTGGGATCCATATCTGATCCGAAACCCAAAAGTTGCTGACAAATGAAGTCTAACTACTCAGATGGAATGTTATGGTGAGTGCATAACTTTTTTTTGAAAGGATTGGCTCAGGGAGGTCTGTTGGTCCACCAGTTTCTGACCAAGCCGGGTCCCTCTAATCACAAGAGAAAGGCATGCTCTGCTTCTGTCAGATCCTAACTCCTTGGATCCAGCTCCAGCCTCAGCACTGTCAGATCTAAGGACCTCTGTTCTGAGATCCTGTGGGTCTACACCCAGATACAAAGCCTCCAGTTTGAGACCTTTGGATCTGAGGTCCCAAGAGACTACTCCCAGATCCAAGGCCTCTGGATCGAGGCCTTCGGATCCAGCCCAGACTAGACCTGCCAAGGATCTGACCATCTCAGATCTGAGGTGTTTGAGTTCTAAATGCTCAGATCCTCAGTTGCCTTCAGATTCAAAGTGGATACATACGGGACCTGTGTTAGATCCCAACTTGATTGGGGACTGTCCATCGAGTTCTGGCCCAGAGCAGTGTTTTACAGCTCCAAGGCACAGAAGCCATTTTTCTGAGAGGTATAGAAGGTCATTGGGGTCTAGACATGTGTCCCTGGCTAGGTCATCAGCCTCTCCTAGGTCCATGAGCTTGCTCCCTTCAGACATGGACAGGATGATGAGGTTTTTCCAAAAGGCTCAAATTGAGTTTGGGCTTCTTGCGTCCCCTGCCTTTACACTTCTGTCTCCTCGTCCATCCCAGGTGGTTTTGGACTTCCAGGACCTGGGGTGCAGTGAGGAGGTGATGAGGACTTCTAGAGCCCACTTTATCTCTACCCCGTCTGAGTCCCTGACTGGCTCTCCTCTTCCTCCTGGACCCGAGCAGCTCCTCCGGAGTCCTTGGGAGTGGGTTCTGGTCCAGTTCATGGACAGGATGATGAGGTTTTTCCTCAAGGCTCAAATTGAGTTTGGGCTTCTTGTGTCCCCTGCCTTTACACTTCTGTCTCCTCGTCCATCCCAGGTGGTTTTGGACTTCCAGGACCTGGGGTGCAGTGAGGAGGTGATGGGGACTTCTAGAGCCCACTTTATCTCTACCCCGTCTGAGTCCCTGACTGGCTCTCCTCTTCCTCCTGGACCCGAGCAGCTCCTCCGGAGTCCTTGGGAGTGGGTTCTGGTCCAGTTTTTTCGGACCGGTCTCTCCCCCTTAATGCTTCAGCTCTCAACAGTTTGGGGCCGGTATTGTATGGGGTTATTGAGATGATGGCATGCTCTGCTCCCTCTTCCCAGGTGGTCTTACCTGCTGAGAATGGGGAGGGGGCATGGTCCAGCCCTTTGGCTTTCCGGGTAGTAGAGAGGATCTTCTCCACTGCTAGAGCTGCCACTCCTGCTCTCCAGGTACCCTTCCCAGTTGTCCTCATCCCTGAGAGCTGAGCCTTCTCATCTGCACCAGGTCAGGCCTTCCGAACCAGCCTTCAGAGGGGAGTTACCCCAGTTCCCCACTCTTCTGAGTCCTCCCCTGAGTCCCCCTCAGAGGATGTGCCCCGGAAGAGGATGTGTAAGAGGAGGCACCTTGACTCTCTGATGGGAGTCTCTCACCAAAGATGCAGACCTTGATGAACGGGACGGGTCCCCCAGATCTCCACCCAAAGATGACTCTGAATCTTCAAATTGAAGGGCAGATGTTCCTCTCAGCCCCTCTCCTCGGAGGAGTCCATGTTCCTGAAGACATTCTGGATGGGACCATGTACCACCTGGGTTTCTCCACTGCTGACAAAGTGATAGATCTTATCACCAGCAGGGCATGGAAGAAGACCAATACTGTGAAGCCAGTACCCAAATGAGCAGACAGATTCTTAAGTCCACCCACGGATAGACAGTTTTAGTCAAAAGGGATGCCAGTCGATGCTATAGTGGTAGCTACTGTCATTAAAAAGGAGTTGGCAAAGCAGAGTAATCTGTCCATTCCCCCCAAATCAATAATTCTGTGTGATCAACAGACATCGAAAGCAGGTTTTTGCATCGGCTACATTTGGTCTGCGGGCAGTTAATTACTTGCCACACTTTACCCACCTCCAAAGGGATTTGGTTAAGGAACTCACCACTTCCCTTTCTAAGTTGATGCCTCCCGGGGACATGCAAAAAGTGACTCCCAAGCCATCTACTGTTGCTTCCCTCACTAGTTCCTCGATGAGGTTTATTTCCAATACAGAGGAAGGCACCTCTTGAGTGGCCAGCCCAGGCATCGCTATTCAGAGTTTCGCCTGGCCACACCTGTGTGGGTTTGCAGAGTCCTTTAACGCATCCTTCAGCAATGCCCCCTTTGAATGGATCAACTCTCTTTGTTACATCAGTCAGAGACACTGACCCTCAGTGAGCAAGAAGGGAAGACCTTGGCTGTGGGAATCAAATTTTCTGCCCCTCAGCGGCACTTTTCTAAGATGCACTGATGAGTAAGAAATTGTGGTTCTGAATGTCATAGTCTTCTTTTTAAGAAGCTCAGGATGAATCCTCTTCTAGAGGTTGGGGAAGAGGGTTAAATGGTAGCCTCCAGCCTAGAGGCAGAGGTGGTCCACAAAATCAGGGCTCCAGAGAACCCGTCTCTGAGAAGCCCTTCCAGTGCTTCTGATTTGTTGCCTGACTGTCCTGCCCTGGGGGCAGTTGGGGGTCATTTGTCTATTCACCCTTTGGCCTGGGCAAACATCACAAGATATCAGTGGGTGTAAAACATTATTTCCAGGGGCTATTTTATTTCCTTTTCCCAACCCCCCCCCCCCACCAGTCAGGAAAGTTTTCCCAGATGTGTCACTCCATCAGAGAGAATTAGCTCAGCAAGAAGTGCTCAAGCTTCTTCAGAAGAGAGCCATCCAAGAGGTATCATGAGGACAGCGAGGATCTGGAACTTACTCTTGCTTCTTTTTGGTGCCATATAAAATGGGGGACCTACATCCAATCCTCGACTTAAGCGAGTTAAACCTCTCCGTCAAGAAGTCAAGGTTCCAGATGGTCACTGTCCAGTCCATTGTGCCCTTTCTGCACAAGGATGAGTGGATGTGCTCTATGGATCTCCAGGATAATGTACTGTCATATAAAAATAGACAGGTGCTCCAGGAGACACCTCTGCTCTCATATAGGGGCCAAGCATTTCCAGTTTAGGGCCCTGCCCTTTGGTCTCACCACAGCCTCCCGAGTGTTCAAGTGCGTGGCAGTGGTGGCAGCTCACCTGAGACTGCCGGGAATCCAGGTGTTTCCTTACCTTGATAATTGGCTCCTCACAGCTCCCATGAAGCATCCACTGGTCAAAGGTATTTATTACCTTCTTGCCTATTCAATCAGCTTGTAATTACCGTGAATCTAGCCAAGTCGAATCCGATTCTGAACCAAAACTTGAGTTTATTGACATCCAGCTAGACACTGTGTCAGAGATTACAGCATTACCTCCCAGGCACATACAACTAATCAGATTCTAAGTTCATTGTCTCTTTGATCTGTCTCGTCCTCATGTCCACTTCATTCTCAGGGCCTTTGTGTCCATGGTGGCAGCAATCTATCTGGTGCCATTACACAGATTTTACATTGGACTCTAATCGTCCAATGGTCTTCTCTCTCTCATCCAATAACAGCTTCCACCCACCTCACTCTGGTGTGCAGGTGTCATCTTCTTTGGTGGATTTAGTCTTCCGATCTCCTCTTGGGCAGACCCTTTTCTTCTCCTCCTTCCTGTGCCATGGTGACCATGGATGCTTTCTTCTTGGGGTGAGGGCGGGGGGCATTGCAGGGGAAAGACTGTCCAAGTACATGATCCCTGCAGAGACCAAACTTCACATAAATGTACTGGAGATGAGAACAGTTCTTATCACATTGCATGCCTTTCAAGACTGCCTTCTTCTGGGTACCATTGCAGTGCACATGGACAACACGGTGGTTGTGTGGTACATCAACAAACAACATGCTAGCAGACAAGCTCAGCAGAGCTATCTTGAGTCCTCATGAGTGGTCTCTGAATCCCTCAATGGTGAGGGAGATCTTCCTTTGCTGGAGTCAGCAGAGTTATATGTTTGCTTCCACTGTCAATCACAAATGTAACAAGTACTTCGCCTGATCCCCTCAGCCAGGGAGTCCCCTCAAGGATGCTCTAGTTCACAATTGGCCTCCGAGTCTCCTTTATGCTTATGGTTCTGTACCTCTCATTCCCAGAGTGCTTCAGAAAGCTCAATGCCTCAAGGCTCCATTGATCATCATTGCCCCCTTCTGGCCTCTGCAGGTGGGGTTCCCCCTCCTCAGGTCTCATCTGAAGTAATCTGGATCCCCTTTTGGCTCCCATTCCAGACATCATCTTATTCTTGTCTTCTCAATTTTGGAATGGAGCCAGTTTCACCAATATTAAGCTGCAGCTGGCAGCCATGTTTGATTTTCATGCTTGCAAGGAACCTACTTTTTCTTCTCACCTTTGTAAGACCTTTTGAAAGTTGTCTTCCCGATACGGCCTCCTATCAAACATCCCTCTCCTCCTTGGGATCTTTCCTTTGTGCTGCAATCTCTTACACAAGAGTCCTTTTGAGCCTGCTGCAACTTGCGACATTAAGTTTTTATCTTGGAAGATAACCGTTTTGGTAGCTGTAACATCAGCAAGACGAGTTTTTGAATTGCAGGCTCTCTCCAGCAAGCCTCCTTATATGATCTTTCATAGAGAGAGAGTGGCCCTCCGGATTAATCCCTCTTTCATGCTCAAGATAGCCAGTGAAGCAAATTTGAATCAAACCATTCAGTTGCCAGTTTTATTTCCCAACCATTCCAATAAAGGAGAATAAATGCTGCACACACTTGACATACATAGACAATTACAGTTCTGTTTAGACGAGGCAAATAGCTTTCACAAATCTGACCAAGTGTTTGTGGCTTTCTGTGTTAACAAACTGGGTTGGGCACTGTCCAAGTTTACAATATCCCATTGAATTTCTAGGGTTTATACTTCTAGGAGATTGCCTTTACCAGGACCTGTCAGAGCTCATTCCACTAGATATGTGGCTACATCAGCTGCCTAGGTAGCCCAGCATTCCTTAGATGAGATTTTTCTGCAGCCACCTGGTCTACTCCTCACACCTTCATTACTCATTACAAACTAGACCTAGTTTCCAGGAACCTGGCTTCCTTTGGCTCCACAGTTCTTTGGCATGTCCTTCCATGAGGCCACCCAGGTTTGTATGGTAGCTGGCAACTCTGACCCAGAAGTGAGGAATAGTGACATGGATGACATCAGACAGAGTTATGTACTTACCATAACTTGGCATCTGTGTTATCCTGTGTCACTGCATCACAATTCCTCCCTCCTTCCCCCATCCTGTTGGATCTAGAGGAAGTGGATATGTCCTATCTGGTGGATGTTCTTCGTGTTTCACTGTTGCAGTCATCACATTTAGGTTATCTGCATGCAGGTAGCCTACAACCAGTCTGAATACCAGAGTCTTGGATTCCTGCGTCAGATGCTGTCTCTTCTTCCATGACATCAGGTCTTAACAGGTATAAAACATGCAGCCGATGCCATTACATCAGTCTTTCTTGCCGCATGGTGCCCGAAGCAGAAGCAGTTTGCAAGTGCTGGTCGGACGACTCCTGAAATTTTCATTTTCGAGTTTCAGAACCAAAGTCTTCAAAAAAAGCTAAGTACCTTGTTGGGGATCCTTTTTTTGTGCTCTTAACCGATGTCACTAAAAGTTAACAGTTGCATTACCTGTGGAAAGCAAATACCTCATAAAGGTTTTCATTCGTACTGCATTGCTTGCTTTGGCCCAGACCACGACGTCCATCGCTGTCGGTTTTGTGCCTTGCTCAACCCCTGAACTATTCATTGTCGGTCTATATCTGCAGCAAATTATTTTGGTACTCAGTATAACTATCCAGAAATGGCTTCGGTAAGCCATCCGACTACCGATATTCCGAAAAAAACTTAAGGATAAGGGCAGAGACAGACCGCATAGGTCCAAAACTTCTGTTAAGCTAGTCGCCAGTCCACCGGTACTCAGTGAGGCGCTTTCGCAGCCCCTGAAACCCGCTACTTCAGATTCGCAGGCCTCTACTGAGACCCATTCGGAGTCTGGTATGCCGTGAGATGCTTCTTCGACTAATGAACCTGCCAATGTCTCTACCTTGGATGAGTTCGGAGCTACTGCATTTTAAACTGAAGCCATCTTCTTTCTCCAGGCCTAAAACTCGACCCATGCCTAGAAAACCACTGTCCAAACCGCATGCTCAGGCCCATATGCCCAAAAAGCAAATGCTTAGAATGGCTGAAGACCTTATTACCTTAATTAGCGGAAGCCAGTCTTCCCCCTGTAAGAGACCTAGAACTGATTTTCCTTCTGATCAGGAATCTGATATTTCTGTTTCTTCTGATTATCAGGATTTGTCCCTATCTACCTATGAGGATGCTGATGCAGAGGATTTCATTCCCTCTGCTTCTCCTCCAGAGGATTTTTCTTTTGGTGAAACCGTACACACTCTTAGGGAACACTTCCGCTGGGACAGCCAGGATTACTCTGATTCCAAAAAGAAGGTTAGGGAATTCTTACTCCTCCCTCAACACAGGCCTTTTGCTATCCCTCCTGTTCTGAACATTGTAGATGATGCCTTCTTGGAATCTAGCCTTTCCCCAGACACTTTACCTCCAGCTCCCAGATAACCTGATAGGTATTACAGAGTACCTGACTCTCACAAGTTCCTCTTCAAGAATCCTACTGCGAATCCAGAGTCCATTTCCCAAGGACCAAAGGGCATTAAGGCTACTGCTGCCAAAAACCATACCCCTTCTGATAGAGATTCTAGAGCCTTGGACAGATGAGGTAAGAAGGTATATACTTCTGCTACTTTGGCCATTAGGGCTTTAAATTGCCAGTTTCATATGTTAAAGTACCAGCAGCATATTATGGGACTAAAACAGAAAATGATGTTGATTCCTGACTGTACTGAACACAAAGAATTACAGGATATAATGCATTCTGCAGAACAAGTTGGTAAACATACTTTGCAATGTGGTTTTGACTCTTTAGAAGCATCTTGCAGGGCTGCTGTCACTGGGTCTGTAAAGAAGGCAAGCTTTGCTTAAGGAATTTTCTTCAAAGAATTGGTCCTTTCCAGCCTCTTACAGGCCTCCTCAGTCCAAGCCCAGGAACAGCAGACCACCTAGCTTACAGTCTCAGGCTAAGCACAGGCCTAAGCAGTGGGGGGCACCCAATTCCAAAGCAGGGAGTAGTAAGACAACCCCCTATGGGAATATGGCACGATGACTTAACCTTAGACCTTCCAAGCCCTGCTCAGCTGCCTGCTCCCTTAGGAGGAAAGCTTTCCCTACATGCAAAAAACTGGGAACTCATTACCCAGGATGAATGGGTTTTGAATATAGTTTCCCAAGGATACAGATTCCACTTCCACACCCTACCAACCCCAAACGGTTGGCCAGACCTACCCCCAAAGCAGTGGGCAGAGGCTCAACAGCAAGTTTTCTCTCTTTTAACTATCAGGGTGATTCAGCCTGTCCCAACAGAAGAAAAGGGACAAGGTTTTTATTCAAGACTTTTCCTGGTACCCAGAAAAGACAGCTCCTGGCGTCCTATCCTGGACCTCTCTAATCTAAACACTTTTTTGGTAATCCAAATATTCAAGATGCTAACACTTCAACAACTGCCTCCTATACTAGGCAAATATGCCTGGTTGGCAACCTTAGACTTAAAGGAAGCTTTCCTGCACATTCCAATAAGGGAATCTTGCAGGAAATACCTGCACTTCAGGGCAGGCTCCATGCACTGTCAGTTCTCTGCACTTCACTTGGCTTATCTAGTGCGCCAAGGGTATTCACAAAGTGTCTAGCTCCAGCCATTGCATTTTGCAGGCAGAGAAATAGTCAAATATACCCATACTAAGCCAGGAATTGTTATTAAAACATCTGGCATTCGTAAAGAAGCTTCTAAACTCACTGGGGTACACCATAAACAAAAATAAATCTCACCTAGTACCCTGCCAACAAATTTTATTCCTGGGAGCAAGCTTGAATACAACTTCCCAGATGGCTTTCCTCACTCCAGAGAAACAAGTTTATTTGACAACCTACTTCAAACTACTGGCCACAAGGACCTAGCTAACTGCAAGGAAAATTCTGCAAGCCCTGGGGTTCATGGCCTCTTGCATTCTACTAATTCCATATGCAAGACTGCATATGAAGAAACTACAATGGTATCTAAAAAGCCTATGGTGTCAACATTCTCAGGACCTGGAATCGATGATTCCTATCATTCCTTGTATAAAGACAGAGTTCTTTTGGTGGGAAGAGGTCTCCTACCACAACACCGGGCTCCCTTTCACGCTACCCCCTGCTGCCCAAACCCTAACAACAGACTCATCACACTATGCCTGGGGGACTCACTTGGCAGGGCAGTGCATTCAAGGTAAATGGAACCCGAGACAGATGCACCTGCCTATCAACCAAAAAGAAATGTTAGCTGTACAGAATTCCCTGACAGCCTTCAAGGACCACATTCTTCCAGTGGAACACAGCCTTGAGCTACCAAGTGACCTACAAGCTCATTTCCTGCCAGGCGAGCTAAATTCACTGGAAGACTACTTAAGCAGAAATCTCATGGACCCACATGAGTGGAAACTGGAACCAAAAATATTCAACCTCTTGAGGAACAAATGGGGGACTCCAGAGATAGACCTGTTTGCCTCCCCTCAGAACTACCAATTGGACAAATTCTGCACAAGGACTTCCCACAGTCAAGCTTGGAAAGTGGAGGCCCTGTCCTTTACCTGGGAAAGCCTCTCACTTTATGCCTTTCCCCCTCTGCCTGTCCTCTCGAAGGTTCTGCTAAAGATCAAACATGACAAACCAAGGACAATACTGATTGCACCAGACTGGCCACTCCAGCACTGGTACCCCCTCTTGCGCAGTATGACACTGCTGGAACCATGGCACCTGCCTCAGACCCCTTCCCTGCTGTCCCAGCAGGCGGGTCAGATTCTGCACCCTCAGCTTCAAACACTGAACCTTGCAGCCTGGCTAATTCCTTGAGCTCTCCAATAACATCCCTCAGTAAGCAGGTGCTAGGTGTCATTCTGGAGGCAAGGAGGCCTAGTACCAGAAAATCCTATGCTGAAAAGTGGAAAAGATACTATTCCTGGAGCCAGACTCAGGGGATGGGCACAATGGTGCTTAGCTTACCTCATATTCTTCAGTGCTTAACAGAAATGCTCCACAAGGGCCTATCCTTCTCTTCAATTAAAATTCATGCCTCTGCCATTTCAGCACATTATAATACTGAACCACCCCACTTCTCTCACCCCTTGCTAAAACAATTCCTCAGAGGGGCCTAAAATTTAAGACCCCCCCCCAGGAGAGACCCTACTCCAGCCTGGACCTTAACTTTGTATTGGAAAAGCTCACTCTCCCTCCTTTTGAGCCAGCTGCAACTGCAGAATTGAAATTCTTTCCTTGGAATACAGCCTTCCTTCTGTGTGAGTGAGAGTGTCTGAATTACAGGCCTTCGTGGCAGTGGAGCCCTTCATTATTTTCAATGCAGACAGGGTTTCCCTCAGGACCAATCATTGCTTTATACCCAAGGTGGTGTCTAGTGTGGCCCTTAATCAGTCCATTCATTTGCCTACCTTTTTCCCAAATCCTCAAAACAAAGGAGAATGAATACTGTACTCTTTGGATGTGCACAGACAAGTTAGATTTTATTTGGACAGGACTAAGCCTCTCAGAAAATCTGAACAGCTGCTAGTTGGCTTTGCTGCAGGGGCAGAGGGGAAGGCCATTTCAAAGGAAACCATTTCTAAGTGGATAGCCCAATGCATTTATTTCTGCTGTAAGCACCATGGAAAACCTACCCCATATGGGATAAGATCATATTCCACCAGGGCTGCATCTACCTCTACAGCCTTTCTCAGAGGTGTCTCTACCAGGGACATCCTAGAAGCTGCTACCTGGAGCTCTGTACATACCTTCACCAAGCATTACCACATGCCTTTTTTTCTAAATCCAGAGCTGGTTTTGCCACTGCAGTCTTGCAGGGCTTAATAGCTGGACCTAATGCTCTCTAACCTCCTCCTCCCTTCCTTAGCTTTGGAAATCAACCCAA
Source organism: Protopterus annectens (assembly GCF_019279795.1). Classification (NCBI taxonomy): domain Eukaryota; kingdom Metazoa; phylum Chordata; order Ceratodontiformes; family Protopteridae; genus Protopterus; species Protopterus annectens. The sequence continues at coordinate 416,334,945 of NC_056751.1, forward strand.
ATGTGATGACTGCAACAGTGAAACACGAAGAACATAGTACAGTTGTGTACACTTTCCATAAATGTAGATGTTCGAGCATATTCACTGTTGTAGTCCTGGTTACCCTTCCTGTAGCCCCAACTTCTCTTGGCTCTGCCTTCCTTCTTTTTGGTGTATCCAAGCTTTCTGGTGTATTTGCTTTTTGTTGGAGGGGTACCATAACATATAATTGCTTCCCATTGTGGGGGCACCTGACATCTGGGGCTAGAAAAAGTGATGTAATGGCATCGGCTGCATGTTTTATACCCCTGACGACCTGATGTCATGGAAGAAGAGACAGCATCCGACCCAGGAATCCAAGACTGTGGTATTCAGGCTGGCTTGAGGGCTACCTGCAGGCAGATAACCCAAATGTGATGACTGCAACAGTGAATACACTCGAACATCTACATTTATGGTAAGTGTACACAACTGTACTTTCAGGTCTACTCTGGCTGTGTTCTAGCTGTGGGACAAACTCATTCTGAGGGGTTAGAGCGCAGCAAGGTATTATGGGAGTGGAAGGAGCTTGAGCATAGGATGTCTCTAAAAAATTGCCAGCTCGGATCAGATGTCAGATCCTATGACCCAGAAGTGAAGAATAGTGACAGGCACAGATGCTAAGTTATGGTAAGTACACAACTCTTTATTTCCGTTTTCTACTTCATAGGTAGGTACTAGGCTGTTGGCTTTAGGGCTTATATCAGCCTAGCCAAAAGGGGTGTATATCACAAACTCAAAAGCTGAGAATATAGACGCTCCAAACCTCGAACTGGAAACCTTGAAACCGGAAAACATTGAAGCATAAAACGGAGATCGCTACAGAGTGCAGGAAAGGAAGATTTCCCTTTACTGCACTGTACTAGGATCTCAGAGTTGGTATAATTAAGTAGTGGGGCTGTGGGGGGTCCAGGGGGGCTTGCCCCCCTGCATAGAGTGTGTTTTGTGTTGTTTTAGGTGTGTACTGTTTTTTTTTTCCACGTTTAATATTTTCTGGTTTCGAGGTTTCCAGTTCGAGGTTTGGAGCTTCAATATTTTCCACTTTCGATCATCTGATATAAACCTGCCCAAATGGTACCCTGGCTTTCACCACCCAAGAAAATTATTTTCGTGTGCCCCTGTCGAGCAGAGCCACAGAAGTGATCCCCGGGGTGAGTTTCCTATCTCCCATCGAATCATTAAGATTTTTCTTGAAAAGTGCTAATGAGGAGCTTTGTTTGATATAGATAGGCAGTTTGTTCCAGATTATGGGAAGTCTCTGGAACAGGAATCTATCCCTCCAGCATGTTCTGTTTATTGTGGTGACAAGGTTTAGGTCCCTAGAGCGTGTAGCTTGGAGTGATTGAGATTTCTTTAAGTGGAGCATGTCCAACAGCTCTGGGTTTGACATAGCTTTGTATGTTAGGCAAAGATCGCCTCTGAGTAGGCGATAAGTGACGGAGTAAAGCTGGAGTTTTTTGAGACGGTCTGCGTAGGGCATCTGTTTGAGGCTGGTAATCCTCTTTGTGAGGTATTTCTGCGGCCTTTCCAGTTGTTCATACCAGTAATAATATAATATATAATATGGTAACTATGTTTTTTGTCATCCACCAGAATTAAACTCGGCAGGGCCTTACTACATCTATGCAATTCAAATGCTGTACCACAGCTCAAAAAAGAAATCCTTACCTTAGTTACACCAGTTTGCTCACCCAGTATTTCTGAGAGTAATCTGCAGGGAATTTTTAAAGCATTTCAGCTTACTACAAAATATATGTTCCCAGTGATCTCTTTCCTCTCCATCAAACCTCCAGCACTCGCAATATACCTTAGGAAGAATTCTTTGGAGTCTGCTTTGGGTGTAAAAATACCTATTCAAACACTTCCAAGCAAAGATCCTAAATTTAGACTTTGTTGAATATTTGGGACATATACATATATATATATATATATATATATCTGTGTATATATATATATATATATATATATATATATGTGTGTATATATATATATATATATATATATATATATATATATATATATATATATATATATATATACACACACACACATATATATATATATATATATATATATATATATATATATATATATATATATATATATAAAATACCCCCATTGTTTATTTGTGAATTGCTTATCCAGTTTTTTTTCCCAAGCCTTTCTAACCTCCTCTGATTGATTCCTGTAGTTATTGTGCAATATTTTATATGCCCTCCTAATCAGCAATTTTTTAACAGCAGCTTCTGTTTTAGATTCTACTAAAAACTCGATCAGTGATGGTCTTTTATATGGGATCCCCTTATTTCTTTCTCTTTACCTATACTGTGATATCAGTCTTTGATAGGGAATGCAATCTTCAACCTCCAGTCCAAATGAATTCTTGACCTCTTCCCTTTATGTTATCTTCCCTCTCTAATTATTTGCTCCCAATACCTTGGTCCCTTTGCCATTTTTTCCAGTAAATTCCAGCCCCCTCTTGCCTATTCTCTGTACCCCTGATTGCAGTAATCCCTGTCGGCTGACTAGGCTTTCTCCATCCCTGTGTTGGCTTAGAGAATACTTTATGAATATAATATTCCGTATGGCTGTGTATTTATTGTTAAGGATTTGCATCCAAAAATCCTAGTCTCTCATTTCTGGAGCTTCCCCATTTCATCATCATTCCTTTCCACTTTGAAATATAGCTTTCTGCTTGTGCTGTGTATAGGAGCTTTTACTGTGTAGCTATGAAATACTCCTTCAAACCATGTAATCCCCAAATACCTTGTTCTTTTGGAAAGATCAACTTATCCTACTTGACTGTTGCCTTCTTTCCCTCCCAGATAAAAGTCCTTCAACTCTTTATTAATTGCTGTGCACAACTTCTCTGGTTGATAAAAATATAACTGACGTGTATAAAGCTAAAGGACCTAAAAACATTCACTGCTTATATCTTGCTATCCATATCTATTAAACAGTGTGCCCGCTTTCTCAGTTTTTATGTTGCCTTTTTGTTTAGTCTCTTCCCACATATCCTTAGCTGCCATAACAGAATCACATTTAACCCATACTTAGATCATCTTTCCATAAATTTCAGTATCGCTAAACCAATTTGTGTGAGGATACATAGGTTACAGCTATTACCTTTGTTTTATCTTCATTAATTTTGTATCTCAAAAAAGACTTGAAACTGTCTCAGAATGTTCCACAGCACTCAAATGTCCTTTTTTCATTTTATCAAGCATAATACCATCTGCAAGTAAAACAAATTTTTCTTGACCACCATACCAGTTATATCTTTAAATGTCTGAGTCCCTCATTTTCTTTGCCAGTGGTTCTAAATATAATGCAAATAACAAAGAGAAAAGAAGGCACCCCTGCCTGGTTCCTTTACTTAGACAAAACTTACCGGAGAGGAGTCTCCACATACACTTCAGTTTTTGTCATGGATCCCTCCTATACCCTTCTATTTGACCTAATAATGTTATCAGAGAATGCAAATTCTTCTATTCCCTAGTCATAAAATCCCACCTTATTCTGGTGAATACTTTCTCTACATTAAGACTCATCAATAACAGTGGTATTTCCATACATTCTGCTTCCCACTGGATCGTCATTGTTCTGTTAATGTCAGATGTTTGTCTTCCCTCCACAAAACCACATTGATACATATCTATCAATTTTGGCATCACCTTTCCACTGTTACAGCCTTATAGACACAAACGCTGTAATCATGGTTTAGAATCTAAATGGGCCTATGGTGAAGCTGGATCTGATGGGTCTTTATCATCTTTAGGCATTACAGCCACCACTGCTTTCTGCTAGGATGTTGGTGTTTCTCCTCCTTTTAAAATACTCTTAATCAAAACTTTCCAGATCTCTATCACTTTATTCCCTCCTAACTGACAAACTTCCACAAGAATACCATGTATTCTTGGGGACTTTGGATATACATCATCATTTTTATCTCATCTTCTCTGGTCGTAACTTGGTAATTGAGTCACATCTACAACTAACCTTGGCATATTTTATTTTTCTGTAAATATTTCCATGTGTATTTTTATTGATTTCCACATTTGTCTGTTTTATAGATGTATTTTCATAAAATTTCCAAAATATTTCTACTACCTCTACAGTATCTCTGGTTATTTTCCTTGTTTTAGGCTGCCGAAGCTTGGCAACAACCCTTTGAGCAACTTTCTGTTTCCTGAGCTGTTGTGCTAAAAGGTTTTGTGCTTTGATGTTATTACCAACAAAAAATTGTGTAACAGTGTTTTTTCTAAACTTGTGCATATTGTCAAGGTAATCCCTCAATTTCTCTTTAGTACTCTGTAATTACACCTCTTTTTGCTCCATAAAATTCCCCATTCTGAAATACTTCAGCCTTTGTCAGTCCCTCTAAATCTTGTTACTTTTTCACCATGTCTCTTTTTCTTTTGTTACCACTCTATTATTAAATTCCACTTTAACTGTACCCCACTACCTAGCTATATTTTCAGATGAAATGTCTGTTTTTTGTAATACCTCGTGAACAGTATCCATTGCCCATTCCTATAATTTCTCTCTTTTTAAAAGCTAGTTGGGAGAGTGGCAGTGTCTCATTTTTATTTCATTACACTGCACTTTTATATCTTAGTTATTATTGGTGCATGATCTGAAATAGCTATTGGATCTGTTTCAGAGTTCTCAAGTAAATGCACATGTTCATGTGAAGTATAATTTCTAACTAGTCCAGTCTTTGTACCTTAGGGAATAGTATGTCGATTCTCTCTGAACTCGTTCTGAATTCACATCTTGTATACCAAATATTTTCATGAATTTCTTCAAAAATTTATCCTCTTTTGTTATATTTTCCCTTCAGGCCCCTGATACATTCTTATTTGTTGCAAATCAAATTCCAGTCTCCATTTGTAATTAATATCCCCTGATGAAAGATGATTATTTTTCCCAGAATTTTCTTAAGCTCCATTGTAGCAGTTTTAAGTGGCATACAAGTACATGCCAGCATAATCCTCATCCTTGCCAGCAGTCCCTATAGTACTACAAATCTACCATTTATACCTTTTTTCCATCTGTCACTATTTGCTCTTCTCTTGCAATTAATTTAAGTACTAACCCTTTTTCTTTGTCCTAGATATTCTGCTGAATAACCATTCTGAAATCCATTCTTTATCAAATTAACATTTCTTTTCAAATGTGTCTACTCTAGCATAGATACTTACTCTGTCCATGTTGCTGTGCAGACAATCGGACACATCAACCGTGCTCTCTCTCTCTCTCTCTCTCTATATATATATATATATATATATATATACACGTGTATGTATATATATATATATATATATATATATATATATATATATATATACACACACACACACACACACATATGAATATATATATATATATATATATATATGCCTGTGCATATATCTCTCTCCCATATATGTGTATATATATATATATATATATATATATATATATATATATATATATATCTTTGCATACATATATATATATATATATATATATATATATATATATATATATATATCCTAAGACTTATGCACAAATGTGCAAAGTTCCAAATCCATAATCACCAAACATATACTAACGAAAGCGCTTTTACCGAAAAAGTGCTTTCGTTAATATATGTGTTTAAAAAAAAAATCTACGTTTATGCAGGGGGGCTTCACCCCCCCCTGCACCCCCCTACTTTAATATTCTCACT